>NW_027507785.1:82072729-82597729 GCF_037356315.1 Lithobates pipiens
GCACACTCACATCAGTCTCTCCCCTCAAGGAGCCCACAATCCAAGGTCCCCATTCATATACTAGGGCCAATTTTAGACAGAAGCCAATTAACCTACCTGCATGTCTTTGGAGCGTGGGAGGAAACCGGAGTACCCGGAGGAAACCCACGCAAGACACAGGGAGAACATGCAAACTCCAAGCAGGTAGTGTCGTGGTTGGGATTTGAACCAGGGACCCTTCTTACTGCTAGGTGAGAGTGCTAAACACTACACACAGAGCAATGATGTGCAGCCAAATGCACATAGACAGGAGAAGGCTGGAAAAAGCTTAAGAAAATCAGCATCAATAAGATCCAAAATAAAGTGAAACAGTAGTTTATAAAAATAAAATGACAAATGTTTATTATACACAGTGCTTTAGCAAAGTAATTGCCCTCTATTCAGGGTTCAGATCTTGTTTAAAGGTAAGTGTAAGGACTAGGACCTCTACAGGGAGTAATATTATCAATAATATATCCATCATTTGGTTAAAACTCTGCATAAGGCAGTTTGCACTTTCTACATTTGTACAGTACTTTGTTTTTAGTGCACCGCTAGCTGATGACTAAAGCGATTCCATCAGACAGAAACCATATGTTATAGAATAATACACGACTTTCTTTTGCATAAACAAAAACTCTTTCAAACACGATTAGCATTGTACCAATAGCAGAGTAAACATTTATGTTAATTTGTCTGGAAGTAAAGCCACGCTTTCATTTTATAATATGAATATTAAAGAAAGGTATTCATGCTCAGAATGGCGTATTAACAGGTTTGTGTGTTATATATGCAGAGTGATTATTTGCTTTGGGCTGCCTACAGCTATGCTGAGTTATTTTGAGCTTTATTGTAATATTTAAATGTTTTTTTTTTTTTGTAACTACTTCTAGAAATATCTAAGGACCCTGGGAACTTTTAAAGGGTGCTATTTCATTTAGGTTCCATGTTTTCACTCAATCTATAAATTTGCAGACCTATAAGCAGTGGTCTCTCTGAAGAGGTCCAGAGCACCTCAAACTCAGTCAGCGCTAGCGTTCTCTAATCATTAGGGAACACAAGATTTGCTTATTGGAAGGCTTTAGGTCTGATTCAGGAGGGGACACGTTGGACCTCAGCAGATAGACCTCTGCTTCCACACAGAGAGCAAGGTTCCTTCTGCATAGCATGCTAGCAGGGGACAGGCTTTTCTACATGGCTTGCGGCTGCTGCCTAAGAAAACGGAGTGTAAGGCTTTACACACCTTTTATTTTGGTGCTCCTGAAATGTATTTATCTGATTCAAACTGAAAATATTATTGTACCTCTAAACGTCTTGCTGAGCGCGCTATAGACGAATGATGGCTACAGAGCGGTCGCACATTTCCTGGAAGGCACATTTCCAGGGTGGGAGCTCTCTTTGATAGCTGTGTCCTTGGGACACAGCTGATCATGAAACGGGGTAAAGGGACAATTACAGCAACCCTTTACCATGTGATCGGCTGTGTCCAATTACAGCTGATCACAGTGTAAACAGGATCTGCCGGTTATCAGCAGTCCTCTCCTCATGCTGACAACGTGTGAGGAGAGCGGGTAAGCAGCAATCCACACAGGGGACCATCTACACTGATCATCAGTGCAGCCCCATCAGCGCCCATCTGTAATGCCTGTCAGTGCCCATCAATGATGCCCATCAGTGCCACCTATCGGTGCCCATCATTTCCGCCTATCAGTGCTGCCTATCAGTGCCTCCTCATCAGTGCCCCCTCATCAGTGCCGCCTCATCAGTGCCAATCAGTGCAGCCTCAGACTGGGTTCATATGTGAACCCAATCTTACAGATGAATATGCAATACTTATGGAGAGTGATGCCCGGGGACTGACAGCACCTGGCACAGGAGGCAGCTGGTAGGCAGTATGCAACAAGGCACTAGTAGGGAAAGGTTACAGGCAGCAGCACGAGCGAACAGTCCCTATGCTGTCCCTTCTCCTCTGGAACATTTCCCTTATGCTAGGCACACTCTCCCTATCCAGCAGGTTCCTGTCCCTGATCTAAACTCACGCACTGCTGCCAACTGCAATGAGCCAGTGTTTTTTTTTTTTTTTAATTGGACACCAACCCCCTGATGACATGTATGGAAGCCGAAGGGAAATGTGCATGGGGGTAGCGGACAGCGCCACCTGTGTAGGGAGGTCAAGTGGCAGAAGCAAGGGCGCCCTTTCCAACCTCATAGCTAGCCTTAGTACATAGGGATATGGGACAACATACTACATGTACTTTGTCCCCTGGGGAACACAACACATTCGTAAAAATTTAAGTGAGATTTCTTGTCTAACAATAAAAAATAACGAAGGAGGGGGGGGGGGGGTCCAAACACTCATCTGAGAATGCAAAGTGATGTAATACATTTCAAAGCACTGTCCTTTGACATTGTTCCCTTCGTTTATTTCACACTTCATCAATGAGAATGTTTTAATTTGGCTCAGCGTTCCAGCTTTGTAATAGTTTCCATATCCCATTTCCAGTAGAATCTCATACTTGTTTCTAGTAAGAACATAGAGACATAAAAGACTCACAAGGGGCCACATAACCTTACTGTGGCCATACTGCTACTAAAGAAAAAAAAATGCCATATTTAAAAAAGACGCAAGGTCAAAAGTGCAAATATTCCACTTTCTAGGGATGGGTACAGAAATCTATTACAGCCAATATGTCCATGTACATAGAGGCATTTAGCTTCACAGTACAGAGCAGTGCTCAACAACATTAAAATAATGGATAATTCCTGCACTCGAGATGAGAATTTTTGGGGGATTTAGGCATATATGCATGTACAGGGGGTCCCCGAGTTACTAACCTCCGACTTGCGAACAACTCCTACTTATGAACGGCAGGTGGCGCCAGCGGGCACATCGGAAAACGCCGTTCTGCGCATGCGCGTCCGAATTACGAACAAACCCTTACTTAGGAACAAACAGGCAGTCCCTAACCCGTTAGCAACCCCTGTAAACGTGTACAATCGGATGTACATGTATATGTGCATAAAGCTATTCTATAGCTGTTAATAAAATTGCTTACACTTGCAAACACCCATTTACTAGCATAAATGCACTTGAATGTGACTACTCTATTCACCATTACATGCATTTTTAAAGCTGGATTTTTCTGACAACTTCTGACAGTAAGATCTTGCATAAATATGAGTATTTTTAACCCCCTTCCCGCCGACTGTATACAAATATGCAGCCTCACTTAAGAGGGTCTTTATCCCTGGGGCTACATATATGCGTACCTGTGTTTATGCAGGACGCATGTTGCACAGAGTGCTCCCAAATAGAGTTGGGCGAACAGTTCGTGCCGAGCAAAAGCTCAGGCCCAGCATCATCTGTCTGCCTATTCGGCAAACACCCGAATGTGCAGGGTGTTTCGGTGGGATGTTTGCACGCCGAGCACCCCACAATGTGCGCTGCACAGTTCATTCTAAGCCCTGAAGTGTGGCGGCTAGTCAGCAAGTGGTTAAAGGAATTTTTTATTTTTATTGTTTGACTTTAAGCATCATTAAAATCACTGCTCCTGTAAAAACGATCCTTTGAAAAAAAAATTAGCATTGATACATGTCTCCCAGGGCATTACCCGGGCCCCCATACCCTTTCTTTGGCCAATAACTTGCCTTCAAGCCTTCAAAATTGGGACTTTTGATTATTCAAATTCAGGTCCCATAGACTTCAATGGGGTTTGGGTCCAAAACTTTTGCAATGTTAGAGAGTTCTGGCGCAAACCGAACCGGGGGGGGGGGGGGGGGGGTGTTTGGCCCATCTCTACTGCCAAAACAGGCTCTCACTGAGAACTCCGGGTCCAATATATATGACTGGGACCGGGTCCAATACTAATGACTGGGAACTAAGAGACCTGGTTTATGATCACCTGATTTCTGGGATGGTCTTAGATTGGCTATCACAGTGATCAGTTACTGTATAGCCCTCAGCTGTGTTTTTTTCTCCTCTTGAATGGAGAAAAAGGTACATACATTGTATCTTTTTCTTAATCTTTTTCTCTTTACTAAAGAACAAAAATGTAAACAAAGAAGCGTGTTAAAAAAAAAAAAAGATAAACAAGCTAGAATAGAGTTAGATCTAGGTCAGGGTCAAGGTCAAAGGTCATGGTAAGAGTCAAATGTCATGGTCAGTGTATTTTAGGTAGAATAAAAAAAAAGAAAAAAAAAAGTTTTTTGAATGAATCAGTGTCAGTTATGCCGCATACACACGACCGGACTTTCCGGCAGACTAGGTTCCGACAGCCTTCCCGACAGACTTTCGGTGAAGTTCTGACGGACTCTCCGAACGAACGGACTCGGACACACACAAACAGACTAAGTCTGTTCATTTTGAACGTGATGACGTAGACGGAATAAACAAGGAAGTTCAATAGCTGCTAGCCAATAGCTTCCTTAGCATCATATTTGGTCCGTCGGATCAGCACACAGACGATTGGCTTTCCCGATTTTAGTCCATCGGAATTGAGTCCATCGGATAGATTTGAAACATGTTCTATTTCTAGGTCCATTGGATTTATTTTTCAAAAACCGATCGGACTAGTCCACACACGACGGAAATACCACATATGTAAATATAATAATAATATGGTATTATCAAGAAATATAAACTTTTCCTTGGATAACAATAAAAAGAAAATCAGGAGCTATCCATTATCCATTTACCACCAAATAAAAGCCCAATAAAAGAAAAGTATAATTCAGCTGGATAGACTAAGTCACATATGTCAAACACAAGGCCCGCGGGCCAAATTTGGCCCGATGAGCCTTGTCATGTGGCCCTTGCACCCAGTTTTGCACAAAGGTACTAGAGCCGATTACACGGGTAGTGCGGAGCTGCCTACACAGGGAGGTACTAGAGCTAGGGCTAGGTAGGAGAGAGTAGAGATACGAGGAAGCTTTGGGGGAGGGGTGGGGTTTCACACCGTGCAAAGCACACCTGCTTTCTGTACACAGAGCACCCCCGAACTCTGTGCTTAACATACTCCTGAACACTGTACATAATGAACTTCTGAACCTTTCACTCTGTAGGCAGTGCATCCCTACACCCTGCACTCTGTACACAGTGCACCCCTGAACTCTGCACTCTGTACATAGGGCACTCCTGGACCTTCACTCTGTACATAGCGCACCCCTGAGCCCAGCACTCTGAATGTAACACACTCCTGAACTCCGCCCTCTGTATGTAGCACACCCAGATACAACCGGCCCTTTGAAGGAAACCATACTGCTGATGTGGCCTATGATGAAATTGAGTTTGACACCCATGCACTAAGTAGTTGTGACAATATGTACAGTGTTACTAAAACATGACAAAGTAGCAAAATTGTGTTAAGGCGTTAGAATTTGTTTTACCTCCATTATGAAGGGGTTAATACGTCAACGAGTATGAGTCCTAAAGCACAGTGGTGGACTCCAAACTAAGCAAACCCCCATTCATTTTAATGAATGGGCAAAAAAAAAAAAGTATTAGGTCACATGACCTGTCAAAGTCATGGGATAGATTTCTCCTGCTCGTGAAGTAGGATTTAATGTTTGCCAAAAAGTTTATGTCCTGCTAAAACTTTAGAGTACACAGGGCTCTGCAAAGCGAGTGCATTGTCCCAAGTGACATACAGTACCAGGTTATCATCGCCACTTCGAGGGAACTATTCACACAAGGAGTTATCAGAGACTGGGTTACACCAGAGGCTGTACCACAGCTCAGAAACTGGAGAGTACATGGCTCTACAACTAACTAAAAACAATACACATAGGTCTTAAAAGAACTTTAGTGCAGAGCTCAGTGTCTGAAAGTGGTATTAAACCCAAAACAAAAAATGTCACACTCATACATTGCAGTCTACCAATTATTAGATGCGGTGGCTACATTAGTTTCCCCCCCCCCCCCTCTGTTTTTAACTGGTGATCTGGCAAGTAACACACCTCCTGTATTAGAGTGCTCCACTATGGATGAAGGAGCACAGGGGGACACAGCAGACAGCAGCACTGTTATTCTGGGGGAGGGGATGTTAGATATACTATCAGATTTAAATACACTAACGAATTGAAGCTCCAACTCACACTTTATAAGCAGTTACAGCAACAGTTTTTTTTCCTTTCGGGATAAAGGGTGTACATAAATAAATAAAAACTGATCATTGTAAGCACCTCTTCCAATATTTCGTCTCAACCCTGTAATTGCTATATCTGCAGGAAATCTTGTTCTTTTGAAAAACAACAGACTTACTGGTCACATCACCAGGTGAAAATAAAGGAAAGAAAGCCTAAAAAAGAAAACGAATACAGCCATCATATCTAAGAATTGGTAAGGTATAATATTATTATTATTATAATACAGGATTTATATAGCGCCGACAGTTTACGCAGAGCTTTACAACATTAGGATAGACATTACAATACAATACAATTCAAGACAGGGGGAATCAGAGGGCCCTACTCGTTAGAGCTTACAATCTAGGAGAAAATAATAATAAATGCTTGCTTTTGGGTTTACTAACACTTGAAGGTCACATCCCAGGTGATCGTCACCCCATCAACGGGCTTACTCACAAAGTGAGTGAGTCTTTAGAGACTGGGTCACACTGCAGGCTCTGCCATGCTTTTGGTCCCTATCTACAAATAATTAACACAGTAAACGAAGGTCTGGTTAGAACCACAAGCACAGTCCAGTGCCCAAAGGTCACATTCCAGACTAGCCCTGCAATCGTCGGTATTCAGGGTCCAGTTATGGCCTCCAAAACCACCTCCAGAGGCCTACTCACACAAGGAGTTATCCGAGAATTGGCTGTACCACAGCTATGAAACTGTAGAGTACTCTGCAGCTAACATAGTACACACGGATCAGAAAAGTGCCACAAGGCAGAGCTCAGTAACCAAAGGTTCAATTTCAGGCTATTTTCACCCCATCCAAATTCTTACTCACAAAGTGAGTCTTCAGAGACTGGGTAACACCAAAGATCTTTGATGTTATAGTTTTGGACTCAGAGAGTGCCCTGTAGATAACTAACATAGTAAACTAAGGTCTGGAAAGCAATACCATAAAGAACCCAGTGCCTGAAAGTCATATTCAAGGCTAGCCCCACAATCTTTGGTCCGGCAAGGCCTAGGGGTTGGGCTCCTAATGCTGTAGATACACTGATCCAGATAGCTGCTGTGTAGAGACCAGTTGAAGTAGTATATTAGACATCTTTATCAAGGAGAAAAAAAACATTTGTGGAGTACTGAGCATTTTAAAAGAAGAGAAAATGACAATACAGCGAGAAGAGCTGAGAAAAAAGCATCCTTCTTTTTACTTGTACCTACATGTAAGATTATAATAAGACTTAAAGTGGTTGTAAACCCTTACAACCAACTTTGACCTACAGGTAAGCCTAGATTAAGGCTTACCTGTAGGTCCAAGAAATATCACTCGGTCAACGGCGATATGCCGCGAGTGGCGGCTCCAGTGCGCATGCGTGACGTCATTGCGGCTTCGCCGAATGACAGCGGCGGAGCAGCGAGACCCACCGAGAAGATGGATGCTCCGGACTACAGGGGACAGCGGTGACTTCGCTGGCTCCTGTGTCAGGTAAGTGACACATAATGGACTACTATGCGATGCATAGTTGTCCATTATGCTTTACCTTTGCAAGGAATGAAAGAGGAAGTAAACTCATCAGGGTTTACTTCCTCTTTAACCGTAGGTACAGTCAATATCCCCTAAGCATGCATCATTTTGGTGATATTCACACTGCATGCGGTCAGTAACGTCACCGACGCATGCACTCTGAAGGGACGGCATACCTGTGCCATCCCTACAGAGCTCCGTGCCATGGCGGTATGCATGTGGGAGTGATGTTATCATGGCTCAGCTAATCAGACAGCGAGAGCACTCGAACCTGGAAGAAAGACTGGGTGAAGATTGAAGTCCTGAAAGCGGTCACAGCATGCTGCTGGGGGGCTTCGTTCTAAGGTAAGTATTTCATAATGTGCTAGTATGCAATGCATACTAGCACATTATGCCATTGTTAGTTTTTCTTTTTTTGCTAAGGTCTAAAGCTCCTTTGGATGGCAAATATAACCCAGATGTCCAAAAATTACAATATTCTTGTGTCCCTCAGATGGAGAATAGAGACATTTTTTTTTATGGATAGCATAGGCAGGGATTACAATCATGGTTGGATGTTCCTGGTTCCTTGGTTCCAGATTTTCACTGGCTGTCTGGTGAAACTGCATTCATCATGACAGGAAGTGAGAAGAAATCTCTCTAATTGAGACAGAGATAGCAGCAGAAACCTGCCAATGGTTATAATTCTTCTCCTCTATATCCAAAAACATGCAGATTTGCTTGCCCTAAAGCACTATGAGGAATTCTGAAGCTCCATGCAATGATTTATTGGGCAATAGTTATTGCGTCTAGAAAACAGGAGATAGATTTATAGCATTTTTATTATTATTATTAGTTTTTTTACTAGTAATGGCGGCAATCTGCGATTTTTATCGTGACTGCGACATTATGGCGGACACATAGGACAATTTTGGATACATTTTTGGAACCGTTGGCATTAATACAGTGATCAGTGCGATAGAAAATGCATTGATTACTGTAAAAATGTCACTGGCAGTGAAGGGGTTAACACTAGGGGGTGGTGAAGGGGTTAACTGTGTTCCCCAAGAGGTGATTCTAACTGAAGGGGGAGGAACTACCTACAGGAAGTGACAGATCGTGGTTCCTAGCTAATAGGAACACACGATCTGTCACTCCTGTCAGAACAGAACCGGGAATTGTGTGTTATCACACACTTGTCTCTGTTCTGTGTCTCCAACTCACGATCGCTCGTGGCCGGTGGTCATCGCGACTGTCGGCCACGAGCATCGGCACCCCCACTGTGCTATCCGAACCCCACAAGCCCATGTATAGTTACATGGTTTTGTGCAGGGGAGCCAACCTGCCACAGTAAAACTGCGGCAGCTAGTCCGGAAGCGGTTAAATATGTCATCATCTATAGTGCATAATAACAGCAAAAGATTCTGAGAGTCTGGAGAAATCTCTATGCGCAAGGGACAAGGCTGTAATGCAATATTGGTTGCCGGTGCTCTTCAGCCCTCAAACGGCACTGCATTAAAAACAGGCCTGATTCATTGATGGACATCAATGCATGGGCTCAAGAATACTTCCAAAAATCACTGTGGTGAACACAGTCCATCGTGCTATCCACAATGCAAGGCAAAGCTCTATCATGCAAAGAAGATGCCAAATCTGAAAATGATCCAGAAATGCCACTGTTTTCTCTGGGCCAAATGTGACATTCTTTTTCTGGCAACATTCTGGCTTGTTATTAGTGCTCATTTCAAAAGCCTGCACCTCTGATGGTATAGCGGTGCAATAGTTCATATGGAACAGGCAGCTTGCACATCTGGAAATGCACCATTAGTGCTGAAAGATATAACTAGGTTTTAAAGTAGCATATGCTCAGGCAAGAATGGGAAAACATTCCTCCCTCCAAACTCCAGAAACTGGTCTCCTCAGTTCCCATACATTTACAGAGTGTTGTTAAGAAGGGATGCTACATTATGGTAAACATGGCCATGTCCCAGCTTTTTGTTGCCCTGTCCTAACTTTTTTGAGACATGTTGCTGCCATCAGTTTCAAAATCACATTATTTTTTTCTTAAAATGGTATATTTTTCAGTTTAAACATTTGTTATGTTTTCTATCTCCTATTGTGAATAAAATATTGCTTTATGAGATTTGCAAGTCATTGCAATCTGTTTATATGTTGATTTTACACAGCGTCCCAACTCTTTTGGAATCGGGGCTATAAACACAGCAGGAAGGAGGATCTTCAGATCAAAGGCGAAGGTAAGCAGGGGTCTATTTCACCACTCATTAAGAGATTTAGGTCAAGTGATGTGAGCTGGGGAAAGAGATAAATATTCTAGGAGGGTTTTTCACCTCTCATACTTTGCCTGGAGAGGATGTGATTATTGGGACACGGTCTTTGCCTGGAGAGGAGGTCCACTATGATGAGCTATTTTCTTTAATCGTACATCACAGGACACAAAGCCATAGTAATTACTATGTGGATTATAGTCTATCTTCAGGTGCTGGACACTAGCTCACCCTAAACAGGAAGTTGCCTCCCCATATAACCCCTCCCACTACTGGGAGTATCTCAGTTTTTTCGCCAGTGTCTAAGGTGTTGGTCACGAGTGAAGATGTGCTGTGCTGAGCTCCACTGGAGCAATCCTTGCTGGGGCTAGCTAAGCAGCCGGATCCATTCAAAGTGTTTTATAAGCCCCGATTGAATGGTACCCAGGCCTTGTATCCGAAGAAACTTGGTTTTGCCTGTAACGCTTCTCTTTTTAGAGAGCTGGACCCCGGGATCCAGTACTTTTGGTATTAAGGCCATAAAGTTTTACTGGCAGGGTGCATTTTGCAGGTCCAGTATTGTGGGTTCCCCGAGGGTCCCCGGTTCCTGAAGGTTTGTTAACGGAACCCATCGTGAAGGGTGAAGATTGGGTCTGTTAGTTTTACCACAGAAAACCCTGTGGCGGGAAAGGTAAGTGGAGTTTTCTAAGGAATTTAAAAATTTTCTTATGAAATGTCTCCTTCAAAGTAAATTTTGTCATGCCTAAGTGTCACCACTGGGGGTTGTATGGAGCATGTACCTTCTCATGCTTTGCTAAGAGTCGCTCTGTGTCACAGAAGCAGCAGACTTTTTTCCTCTGGCTAGCAGGCAGGCCTCCGGTAAGTTTGGGGTGTTTTGCTTCCTCCAGACACCCCCATCTGTGATGAACTCTTCCCCACTTCAAGAGGATGAGTATAAGGGAGAACTAAAGAAATCAATTGGCAATGCCGTTTTTTTCACCGCCCCTATTCAGCGGCGGCTTCCGGGTCTCCTCCATGCCATCCCTCCCTCTCTCAGCCGATCCCGTCGGATCGGAGGCCCGTGCTTGCGTGGGAAAGCTCTTTTTTGAAAATGAAAGGAGGGGGGGGGGGGGGCGTGATGCGACGGTGGGGGCAGGGCTTAGCGTTGGCGTCCTCCAACGTGGGAGTGTGTTTTTAAAAAAAAAAGTAAACTCCATTTATGCTGGCTGCAATATTGTCGGAGAGACATAAGAGCAAAGAAGAGCATGAAAGAGGTTTTGGTGATACATGCATTTCCTATTTGACACATTTACTATTTGCATCAGGCTGAGCATTAATAGCAGCGGCAGTAGCTGGACTATTGCTCAAGCAGTGGATGCGATTTCTTCTGGTAGTACCTCTGCTTTGTGCATCGGGCTATGGTCAGAAGGGGGGGTTGAAACACCAAGTCCTGGAAAGCCTACTCATCTCTACAAATGGCATCCTCCCCTGAAAGGGGGTGGCTGGTCAGAGTGAGCATCAGGGCCATGAATTGTCTGCAACTGTTTTTAACACTGCAGCCCCTGTTTATTTTATGGTCATTTAAAAAGAAAAAAAAAAGTTTAGCGACGTTAATTGCATCCCAGTGTAGGTCAAAGTGCGACAGGTTCTCTTCCATTACCCAGGACTCTCAAACCAAGGAACTAGGGGCAGGAGAAGATGAATCCCCTCAGGGGACTGCGGCGAGGCTGATGCCTCCTCCTCTGAGGTGTCAAATGTGGGAAAATCAGCTGTTCCAATCTCAAGATTGATGGTGCAATTTCTTGCTGAATGATCGCTCCACATTTATTTTAAAGGCTTATATGAAAGTTATTGCCATAAAAAGAGTATGGGGACCTGAGTACTGCCCTAGGGGACATGTATCAATGCAAAAAAAAGTTTTTAAAACAACTGTTTTTTCAGGAGCAGTGATTTTAATAATGCTTACAGTGTAACAATAAAATGCCTTTAAATATTGTGCCTGGGGGGTCCCATTAGTCTGCCTGTAAAGTGGCACATCTGTGCAATGTGTAAAACAGTGCTGCAGCAAAATGATATTTTGATATTAAAATGATATATTTTGATATTAAAATCCATACCAGACCTTTGGGTCTGGTATGGATTTTAAGAGGCTCTTCATGCCACAATGTAAAGAAAAAACAGTGTGGGGTCCCCCCCAAAATCTATACCAGGCCCTTTGCGTCTGGCATAGATTTTAAGGGGAACTCCACTCCAAATTGTTAAACAAAATTGGCATGGGGTCCCCCCATAATCCATACCAGACCCTTATCCAAGCAGGCAGCCTGGCAGGCCAGCAAAGGGGAGGGCGAGCGAGTGCCCCCCTTCCTGAACCATAGCAGGTTGATTGCCCTCAACATGGGGAGGGTGCTTTGGGGTCCCCCCCAAAGCACCCTGTCCCCATGTCGATGGTGACAAGGGGGCCTCTTCCCGACAACCCTGGCCGTTGGTTGTCGGGGTCTGCAGGTAGGGGGCTTATCAGAATTTGGAAGCCCCCTTTAACAAGGGGGCCCCCAGCCCCCCCATGGGGGTATTGGGTACATTGTACCCCTACTCATTCACCAAAAAAGTGTCAAAAAGTAAAAACCACAATAGACAGTTTTTGACAATATCTTTAATAAAAAAATGTAAAAGTTTCCCGCGATGTACATTCATCGTCAATCACGCTGCCCAACAGACCAGAAAAAAAAGAGAGAAAAACTCCACCTCCATGGGAGGCCTCCCGACGACTTCTGTCTTTTGGCTTTGACAGCTGTTATATAGGCAAGGGCAGGGCCACCTGCTGACGTAACCGGATGACCTTGCCCCATCTGGCGTCACATGACGTCAGAAGGGTAGCGGGGTCACTCTGTTATGTCACCGGGAGGCCTCACCCTTGCCTATATAACAGCTGTCACAGCCAAGAGACTGCAGTCGCCGGGAGGCCTCCCTTTTTTAATAAAGGAATTGTCAAAAACTGTCTATTGTGGTTTTACTTTTTGGAGAATGGGTACCCAATATCCATTCACATGGGGAGGTGGGATCTGGGGCCCCCGTGTTAAAGGGGCTTCCAGATTTCAATAAGCCCCCCACCCACAGACCCTGACAACCAATGGTCAGGGTTGTTAGGAAGAGGCCCTTGTTCCCATCAAAGCACCCTCCCCATGTTGAGGGCAAGGGGCCTGGTATGGTTGGGGGGGGGGGGGGGTGCTCGCTCGCTCATCCCTCCATTTTCCTGGCCCGCCAGGCTGCTTGCTTGGATAAGGGTCTGGTATGGATTTTGGGGGGGACCCCATGCCAATTTGTTTTTACATTTTGGCATGGAGTTCCCCTTGAAATCTATGCCAGACCCAAAGGGCCATTCGCCTGGTATGGATTTTGTGGGGGTCCCCTTAACCACAAACACTAGTATATATTATATATATATATATATATACACACACACACATAAACTAGACTGCCTGCACTGTATATAGTCTACACTGAAAGCACTATTATATTTTACACACACACACACACACACACACACATACACACACACACAGACACACACACACTAAACTGGACCTGAGACCTGATTGGCCAAAGGCACCCTGCGTTTGGCCTATTATGGCTCTCCCAGCAGATCGCGCTGTGATTGGCCAAAGCATGCAGGCCAGGTGCATGCTTTTGGCCAATCAGCAGCCGTCAATGCTCTGCGATCTCACAGTGCTTAATGGGACGCTCAAATTTGGGTATAACCAGCCAGTCAGATTTTTTACATTAGATTACTGCCTGAAGCTATGCTTGCTAGCAGTAATCATTGTGTTCTGCCAGCCAGGAAGGCTCCCTGTTAGTAGAACACAATAGCTCTGGGGGAAGCATTCCCCCATTAACAGACTGTTTTGGAAAATAGGTAAAAGGGTGGGTTTAGTTCTGCTTAAAGGGGTAGGCCCTACATTTTATCGATAGCTGGCCTTGGGTGTCTGTGTTCTTCTTAGTATCCAATCAGATCTTCAACATTTTCTCCGCACAGTTAGAAAAAATGCAAAGGGAATGCCGGGGGGTTGCCACACAAACTCTTTCCTCCAGTTTCTCTAAATGCTCCTATGTGATAAGAGTGCAGTGGGTGTTCAGATTGCCCCGCTCATATCACATAAATTTCTCACAGCCTCTGCCAACTCTTCTTCAGCTTTGCGCCGTCTAGCCAGTGTGTTTTCAGCATGTTGTGTTAGCCGTGCCACATGTCTGTGCCATCTTTTGTTAGGTACCTTCATGAATGCACACATCAAAAAAATTCACGATGAAACACCGGGCATTTATGAAAACAGGAGATCTGTGAATTATCAATGACAGGGAAAAAGGACATTGCATTATTTCGTAGCAGCCCCGCGTGACCTCCTCTGCTCTCATAGTAAATGTAACAACTTGCCTAGTTATCAATGGATATATTTCACACATACTGTAGGTCTGTGTTTAAAAGAGAACTGGAAAGCCAATTTTAAGATCATTAAATACCATATGATCAAACCCTAGCTTGAGGACATGCACAGCCCAACTCCGGGCAGCTAAAAAATGATCCCTTGCAGTGGGACTGTGCCTGTACTGAAAGAGTTAATTGCTTATTTGCCAGACTCATCCACCTTACCAACCATTCAGTTTCCGCCACTCCTCTCTGCCGATCCCTCCACTGGCTTCCCATTGCCCAATGAATAAAATTCAAAACACTAACAATAACATACAAAGCCATTTACAATTCTGCCTTGTGCTACATCACCAATCTTATCTCCAAATATCACCCAAACCATCCTCTCCACTCCTCCCAAGACCTTCTTCTCTCTAGCTTGCTTGTCTCCTCCTGCCATGCTCATCTCCTCCTGCCATGCTCATCTCCAGGACTTCTCCAGAGCCTCTCCCATCCTCTGGAACTCACTATCACAATCTTTCTGGTTATCTCCTACTCTGTCCACTTTTAGGTGATCCCTGAAAACTCATCTCCTCACGGTGGCCTATACCTGCCTTCAGATAACATCCGAATCTTCTACTTCCTTCATTAGTTCATCCCTCACAGTCACTACCAGTTGTTTCACCAGCCCCTCACTCTTAGATTGTAAGCTCGCAGGAACAGCGCCCTTCTAACCCTCTTGTATTGAATTGTACTGGTGGTGTATTGTCTCCTTTTTATTGTAAAGCACTGCCCAAACTGTTGGCGCTATACAAATCCTGGATAATTCTATTTAGTCTAGAGGAGAGGAGAAATAGTTTTTACGTCCTTATGTCCAGTGTCGGGCTATAGAGCCTGCTCTGGTCTTGAAAATGTCAGGATCCTAGGCCACTGAAGTGTGGGGTGCAGACACTGGGGGACAAGTCTAGCTGCAGGGAGAAGTAGAGCATCAGGTAAGTTGCTCCCCTAGACCAGGGGTCTCTCAACTTTCTAAATAAAGGGCCAGTTTTTTGTCCTTTAGACTTCAAGTGGGGCTAGACTATAGCCATTGGGAGTAGAAAAGGTCCCAGTGTCACTGGGAATAAACAATGCTCCATCTTTGTTGTTAATGGGAGGAATTGTGTCCTATCATTGGTGTCATTGGGAGGAATTGTGCCCCATAGTTGGCGTCATTGGAAGGAATCCTGCCATTTCATTGGTGTCATTGGGAGGAATTGTGCCCCATAGTTGGTGTCATTGGAAGGAATCCTGCCATCATTGGTGTCAGTGGAGGAATTATGTCCCATTGTTGGTATAAGTAGATCAAAATAGCGCCTCAAGGGGGTAAAAAGAAGGAGAAAAGCCGCATCTGGCCCCCAGTTTGGGGACCACTGCCCTAGACATAAACTAGGGATCTTGCACTGCGCCCCACTGGAAGAGATTTTTTTTAGTTGCCCAGAGTTGGGCTTTAAATTTCTAAAGCTCAGCGTATAATGAACAATTGACATTTTTAAAAAAAAATCAACATTTCCAATTTTTTTTTTTACATATCTTATTTTGCGCCACTGATCTCCCACAACCTCTTTGAAGTCATTTCCTGTCTGCATTCATGCACTCCAGCTTTGGACGCATGTCATTTGTAAAGGTGTACCTTTGAGGGTGGAACATAATTCTGGAGCTTGTCTTCAAAAGAAACTTTTACCAAGAGACTGCCATTGCTGTAATTTCCATTCTGGTTGCCCAGCTGTCATGCTGATCCAATGGCTTCAATACATTCCGTGCAATTGACATGGCACAAGCACACAGGTCAAGGGTTCTTATATTGTTTGCTGCATTATAATTCAGGTTCAATGAGGCTGAGAGTACTGAAGCCAAAGGATCAGCATGACAGGCAATCAGGAACAGTGGCAAATTTCTCTCAGTCCAGATTTCCTTTAAAGGGAATCTACTGTGTATGTACAGCAAATAATCACTCAGGAGGTATCATTGTGTAATGCAAAGGAGTATTTTTTTTTTTTACTAAATGTGCATTGTAAAGGTATGGGGCATATACTTTACAAGTTGCTGCCCGCCAAGTGAGCTTGGCAATAGAACACAAAAGTGCATCCAAATCTACTATGTCATTGTTCTCTTTCTTTGTATATTCCTCATTGACTTACCATTAAAGGAAGAGTAATCTGTACATAACACTTGTGCTAACATGTTCTCTATATTACATATGATTTTCAAAACCGCTTCAGAAAATAGTTTTCTTTCAGGATCACATATGACTAAACTTGTGAACATAATACAACGTCTTTAGAAATTATTTTGTATCTGCATTTAGAACAGAAATCAAGCCAAAAATAAGATAAAAGTAAATAGCCCAATAAAAGATAAAATACCAAAAATGACCAAAATCAGCTTTTGCTGCCATATATAACTTCAATTCAGAGTTTTTCCTCAAAAAGTCCTTTCTTTCTGATGCTAGATGCCCTCAGTCTGATGGGCAGCATCATTTAAAGAGGATCTCCAGTCTTTCGTAAGAAAATAAAACTCAACAGCTACCAATACTGTAGCCGCGGTCTTTTAATAAACTGTCCAGGAGTCCAAAGCTGTCATCACCAGGGCCCCGTTCTTCAATGGTCTTCTGGTCCCCGGCACCACCATCTTGTTTGTGTGATGCTGGCTGTGACTTCCTGCTATTTTACAGCTGGCTCCCTACTGCACATGTGTGAGGCGCACTGCGCATTTGGATTGGTCCCGCAGCCTCCTGGGACTTGGTGATGTGGGCAGGGCAGGCTCATCTAAGTAAGAAGAGCTGGGCAGCACAGTGGATAAGTGGGTAGTATTTCCACCAATCAGCACTAGGATTGTTGGTTTGAATCCCAACCACGGCACTACCTGCCTGGAGTTTGCATGTTCTCCCTGTGCCAGTGTTAATTTCGTCGACTAAAACATTTTAGTCGACTAAATTAATACTATTTTAGTCGACTAAAATACGAGTAAAACTTAAACAATTGAGATGACTAAAATACAACCAAAATTAAAATGGCATTATAGCCAAAAGACTAAAATGGGACCAAAACTAAAAATGCAATTTTAGTCAAAAGACTAATGCCGCGTACACACGATCGTAATTCTCATCGGAAAAAGCTCTGATGGTTTTCGCATCAGAATTCCGACGGAATTCCACTCAAACTGTCTTGCCTACACACGGTCACACCAAATTCCGACCGCCAAGAACGCGGTGACGTACAACACGTACAACGGGACTAGAAAAAGGAAGTTCAATACCTAGTTCAATACAATAGCTTCTGTCTCGTAGTTGAATCTGAGTATGCGTGAGTTTTAGTTTTTGCGTGTCGGAATTGCATACACACGATCGGAATTTCCGATAGAAAGTTTTTCCATCTGGAAAATTGAGAACATGCTATCAAATTTTTGCTGGCGGGAATTCGGCCAGCTAAATTCCGATGGAGCATACACACAGTCGCATTTTCCGATGAAAAGCTCTCATCAGTGTTTTGCTGGCCGAAATTCCGATCGTGTGTACGCGGCATAAGACTAAAACTAAACTGAAATTTGACTTCAAAATTAACACTGGTCTGTAGTGTATGTTCATACCTCAATACCATAAATAATAACATATTTAGATTTTTCACTCCAGCAGTATATAATGAGTTAGGAAATTGTAGAGAAATGTATTACAATTTAATTACACCCATTAGATTTTAAACGACTAAAATTAGTTTTAGTCAACTAAAATATACTGGAGATTTTGTTGACTAAATACGGCTAAAGCCCCATACACACTATCAGATTATCTGCTGATTTGTTCCTTCAGATTTACCAAAACCATGTAGTAGAACGGCCTGCCTGATTGCATACACATTGGAACTTCTAAGATTTGACCTCATATTATATGGTTTTGGTAAATCTGAAGGAAAAAATCATCAGAAAATCTGATAGCGTGTATGGGGCTTTAAACTAAAACAACTGCAGGAGATAAAAATGGGACTAAAACTAAAATGCCATTTTAGTCCTAACACGAAGACCAAAACTAAATCGAAATTTGCTGGCAAAATTAACACTGCCCTGTGCCTGTCTGGGTTTCCTCCGGGTACTCCAGTTTCCTCCCACGCTTCAAAAACATGCTGGTAGGTTAATTGACTCCTGTCCAAATTGGACCTAATATGTGAATTGGGGACTTTAGATTGAAAGCTCCTTGAGGGCAGGGATAAATATAAAATATGTATGTAAAACGCTGCATAAAGTGATGAGTCAATTGCACAGAATGTACGAGTCAAGAACAGGTCTATGGATGTAATGATGTCTGGAATGTCCCACCGCTGGGGGGGGGGGGGGGGTGCAGCAGCCACATATCTCAATACAGGTAGTGTAAACACCTGTATCTTTCTTGTTATCAGCTTCAGGTACTATTCTGCAAAGCAGCACTCAGACTAGAACAGGTTCCACAGTAGTGCAGACAGGAAACATGCTGATAAGAGTACAGAGAGATTAGAGGGATGACCTCATCAGTGTCCTGCTGCCCCTCCAAAGTCCAATCCTCGGATAGTGCAACTGTCTAAGACCTGATAATATAACAATGGTACATTTCTAAGAGTTGAAAATAATATAGTACGTGCTGATTTTCTCATGTAGGGTCTTTGCTGTCAGATGAGAAAACATTCTAAAAGCTGTCATGGATATAAAGCAGAGGAATTGCTGCATTTAGAATGTGTTCTTTAATTCACAGCCTTAGAACAAGAGGGAGGCCCTGATACATGTGTTTGACAGGATACAGTCAGGAGGCTTTCAATGTTTAGTACATTATGGAGGAATTGCATTTGTTGTCAATTATATTATCTAGGATTACCATTACACATGGGCCTCACTAAGATAAAAAAAGATGAAATGGACTTATTTATCATATATCGAGAGAAAGAGGAGCTAAGGGGTAGCTGGAGAAAGGAAAAAGGGCATTTTAGATTCGATTCACAGACAAGCGATAGTTTAGATCTAGTTTTTTTTTAATATCATATAGGATACAAATGTGTTATTATATATGGAATATTGTACCTTTAATTATACATCATTAGGGTTTAGATTGGAGTGGTTGTATTATTGTAGCATAGAGGTGCACCTTGGTGTCAGACATGCAAACACGACATAACCTCCAACTTTTTGTAACATATACAAAAGATGCGACTGTGTCAAGTAAATTGATACCAAATAGGTCAGGTTTTAAAATTGCATTTGCCCGCAAAACGGTATTAAAATACAAAATAGAGCTGCGCGATTAATCGCTAAAGAATCGAGATCGCGATTCTACTCCCCTTGCGATTTCCCAATTCAATGCAGAGAGTTCTCTGCTCACTGCTGACAGCTGTAAAAAAAGAAAAAAAAAAAAAGAGGCAGCCTGCCAAGTTTAGCTTAGACAGAGATAAAGGGAAACATTGTAAAAATTTAGTTCTTTAGATCAAAGGGTGGAACTTAAGACTGTAAATTAAGTCAGTTTAACCACTTAAAGTGGTGGGCCAGCGAAAAATTTTTTTTTTAAAAAGTCAGCAGCTACAAACACTGTAGCTGCTGACTTTTAATATGCACTTCCCTCTCTAGGGTGCCCGCGATGTCGGCCACCCGAGACCGACCCGTCCCTCGGCTCTTGGGTCCCGGTGCCGCCATTCAAAGTAAGGGAAACAGGCAGTGGAGCCTTGCAGCTTCACTGCCCATTTCCTAATGCGCATGCTCGAGTCGCGCAGTGCTTTGTGAATGGGCAGCGTTGTGTTGTGGGACATACAGTTCCCACAACACACCACGGCCCATTCCCCAGAAGACAACGCGAGGAGGAGAAGACAGAAGATCACCACGGAATAGGAAGAGGCAGATTAGGACAATCTGCCTAGCAACAGCCATTTCTGGTAAGTGAAAAATTATTTATTTATTTTTGCAGCCTTTTTATGCTTTTTTTTTTTTAGGGTGGACCTCCCCTTTAAAGACTAAACCTTTTTCTGACACTTGTTGCTTACAAATTAAAATCAATATTATGTTTTAGCAGAGACCCTAGAGAATAAAATGGCAATTGTTGCAATATTTTATGTCGCACTGTATTTGCGCATTTTTTTGGAAAAACACACTTTAATGGATTAAACAAAAAAACACTAAACAGTAAAGTTAGCCCAATTTTCTTGTATAATGCGAATGATGATGTTGCGCCGTGAGAATCGTGATCTTTATTCTAAGCAAAAAAAAGTATTCTCATTTTGGCCAGAATCGTGCAGCTCTTTCACAAGACTTAAGATTTTACAAGGCGACAATTTATACCTCTACAGCACATCAATATTTTTGACCTTAAATATATTCCTCTCACTCTGGAGTGCCATTGCACAATCTGCATTTACATATGTGCAAGGGTTCTAGGTACGCATATGTTTACATATGGGCACAAGTAGGGGTTAGGCATCCTTTAAAACGTTTTTTTTTTTGTAATTATTTTACTACATTATTTTTTATTATTATTATATTTTTACTAAACTGAATTGCTGCGGGGGTTCTCTTTATAAGGACACCACAGGTCTTTTAGACTTCCCTGCAATCTTGTTTATTAGATCGAGTACAGACTATACTTGATCTGTTGTTTAGCTGAAAACATATGACAGCTGTGAACCCGAAGAGCTCAGAGCAGAGCGCTTCTGGGTTCACTTTACAGAAAAGAGATCTGGTGTGAGATTGGGCTGTACAGTACAGCCAGGAGTCAACTGATGAGATTGCAAAACAAGTTCGCAGCTCCTATTACTAAATGTTTTCAGTGCCATGAGGTGCTGTACACATCATTGGCAGTAAAAGGGTTAATATATACCTTTCATAATCAGATCTCAAAAATGCTCAGTGCCTGGCTTGAAGTCAAAACTTCTAATCTGCATTTTTTTTATCAGTCAGTATTAAAACCACTGGAATAGCATGACTAGCACTTTCGGAAGAGGAGATCAGTGGCAGCCTACATTGTTTCTCTTAGTACAGGTTTCCTGTAAGGCTCAGGAAGTGACTTTTACAGAAAAACTCTGGATTTGCATATAACTTCAACTGTCTATATTTTTGGCTCTACTGATCACTTGACATACAGTTTTCATTGTTGATGCATTTTGTCACTATATGCCCAATTTACTGTTACTAGATAACACTCCCTAGTGTGTTGAATAGTGCACCCATCATTGGTGTCAGTGGGAGGAATAGTGCCACATCATTGGTGTCAGTGGAATGAATAGTGCCCCATCATGGGCATCAGTGGGATGAATAATGCCCCATCATTGGTGTCAGTGGGATGAATAGTCCCCCATCACTGGTGTCAGTAGGATGAATAGTGCCCCATAATTGGTGTCAGTGGGATGAATATTCCCCTTCATTGGTGTCAGTGGGATGAATAGTGCCCCATCATTGGTGTCAGTGGGATGAATAGTGCCCCATCATTGGTGTCAGTGGGATGAATAGTGCTTCAACATTGGTGTCAGTGGCAGGAATTATGCTGCATCATTGGCATCAGTAGCAGGAATAGTGTCCCATCGTTGGTATCAGTAGCAGGAATAGTGCCCCATCGTTGGTATCAGTAGCAGGAATAGTGCCGCATAATTGGTGTCAGTTGGAGGAATGATGCCCCATCATTGGTGTCAGTAGCAGAAATAGTGCCCCATCACTGGGGTCAGTGGAAGGAACAGCGTTCCAACATTTAAATCAATGGGAGAAATAGTGTCCTTTTGTTGTTGGTATCAGTCAGAAGACTAGTGCCTTATCTTTGGTGTCCATGGGAGGAATAGTGCCCCATTATTGGTGCCAGTGGTAGGAATAGTGCCCCATTATTGGTGTCAGTGGTAGGAATAGATTTCCAAAATGTATATCATTTGGAGAAATGGTGTCCCATCATTGGTGTCAGTGAGAGGAATAGTGCCCCATTGTTGATGTCGGTGGGAGAAATGATGCCTTCTTGGTGTTGTCAGTGGGAGGAATAGTGCCCCATTGTTGGTGTCAGTGGGAGAAATTATGCCTTCTTGGTGTTGTCAGTGGGAGGAATAGTGCCCCATTGTTGGTGTCAGTGGGAAAAATGATGCCTTCTTGGTGTTGTCAGTGGGAGGAATAGTGCCCCATGGGACCACTGAGATACAGGATTGCTTTAAAAGCTCAGCTGACCTTTTTTTAGGGTTTACCTTGAAGCATGGTTGCATATCCCAACCCCCCTCCAAACTGCACCCCCTTCCCTGCACAGCCAGTCTGTGAATGAACATACTACATGTTCCACCACAGCAGGGCAACGGCGTCACTGCATTTATAGTTCAATCATTACTTCCTCCTGCCCCATAACAGCAGGTCTGTACCCCCATATGGACCCTGGGCTGGGGATAAGCAAAGCACTGTTTGCATCACCAATGCTCTGCAAGCTTGAATGCAAAAACGTTATAAATTCACATTATTTATTCTATCATTGTTGGTGCGTTTATTACATTTTTCCAATAGGTGGAGTATGCCTTTAAGCTTCCAACATCTAAGGCAGTGTGGAGGTGAAACAAAGTATGCATTGTGAATACAGGAAACAGTTTAATAACTTAATATACAGCCTGAACTTTTTTTTTTGGTTATTTAACAATTGTATAAAAAATAAGAAGAAAAGGAAGATTCATAAAACAAGGTTGACTGCTGATCTAAACCAGATGGCGTAAGTCTTTGTGTGATACCACATGCAGAGGCAAATAAACTTCCCTTTACTGGAAGTTGTTCCCATGTAGAGGCTCCGAGGTCACATGTCAACCATCTATAGGTAGAAGCAGTCAGTACAGATGGGATTACTGCAGCTGACAGATTGGGAGTTTCTACTTGCAGGAACTGGGAAGTCCTGCCACCCCTAATTATCAAGGTCATAGTCATTTGCCAGCTTGTGACCCTTCCTAGTAGTAAGACTCAGTATGGGATCGCAATTATGGAACACTTTTGTTCTCCAAGTGAAACTACTGATGTCGTTTTCACACTTTCACACTGCGTACACACGATCGGACATTCCAACAACAAAATCCTGGATTTATCTCCGACGGATGTTGGTTCAAACTTGTCTTGCATACGCACAAATGTTGTCGGAATTTCTGAATGCCAAGAACGCGTTGATGTACAACACATACAACGAGCCAGCTCTCAAACTTTTGTTGTTGGGAAATTCTGACAGCAAATGTCCGATGGAGCCTACACACGGTCGGAATTTCTGACAACAAGCTCACATTGAACATTTGTTGTCGGAAATTCCCACCGCGTGTCGCGGCATTAGAGTTACAAATCAATATCAGCAGCTTTTAGGAAGGGGTTTTCTGAAGAATGGGATAGTCACAAAAGTCCAACATCTTTGGTGCTACTCTTTGAGGTGAATATGGGGTTATTTACGAAAGGCAAATCCACTTTGCACTACAAGTGCAAACTACAAGTGTAAAGTGCACTTGAAATTGCACTGAAAGTGCACTTGGAAGTGTAGTTGCTGTAAATCTGAGGGGAAGCGATGAAATGAAGGGAAGCTCTGCTGATTTTATTGTCCAATCATGTGCAAGCTAAAATGCTGTTTTTTATTTTCCTAGCATGTCCCCCTCGGATCTACAGTGACTGCACTTCCAAGTGCACTTTCAGTGCAATTTCAAGTGCATTTTGCACTTGTAGTGCAAAGTGGATTTGCCTTTAGGAAATAAACCCCCTATGTGTGTTTTTATGCATTGATGTGACATCAACATGCACTGACACACTTTTATCATGCGTGTTTTCTTGAGCTACCATTGTCATCAATGGGCCCTTTAGTCCAAGTTTGTGCATAAAAAAATAGACATTTTCAGCCAAGGCACATTCCCCTTCAATTTTGGGTCTAAGGCTGGCTATGCACAAAATTATGTTGATTTGTCAATTCAACCAGTTTTTACCATACGGAAGGAAAAGCTAAATTCTACTAATTTCAGCAAAGTGTTTGGACACTACTTGCTTTTTATACATCTGCTGGTAAATGTTTGTGGAACCAACCAATCCTACGTTATAAGGCTTTCTTCAAGCAAAACTATCCTAGGTTTTGCCAAAATCAATACCTAAACCTTTTTTGTTTAAATTACAAGTCAGCAGCTACAATACTGTATCTACTGACTGAGGGTTCAATGCTGTCTTCTCGCAGCCGGTACTTCTTACTGCTGTGTGTCATCAATGCTGCTTTTTTGGATATGCGATTCAACTGTGACTTCCTGAGGAATCAAAGCTGGCTCCCCACTGCAAATGTGGGATATCACATGGCACAGCGGGACTAGTCCGGCAGTCTCCTGAGATGTGTGACGGGTTACAGGAGGCTGTGGGCAGGGGGACATAGGTAGGAGTCATGCCTAAGTTCATGCCATTCTTGCCTAGGCAAGAATTAACAAAGTAGGAGTGGGTACCTGTCAAAAAAGGTACCAACTTCCCGTAAAAAATAAAAAAAGTCAACAGTGTTAGGGCACCAGGAAGGGAGTTGAAAAAGGAGCACTTTCACTTTTGAGTGAAGGTCTGCCTTAAAAGGTCAGTCCACCCAAGATTAATATTTTAGTTTTTGGTAGCTGCTCAAGAGTTAAATCATTTTAATAATTTCCTTTTATTGGTGAGATAGTTTGAGGTCCTGGGTTTGTAATCTACTGAGGCTATCGTTCCCTGTTGGATTTCTTTATTTATTTCAAATTACTGGGAATGTAACAGAGGAGCTAGAATGTGCAAGTTTGGTTGATAGAAACAGAGATGGAATTCTGGCATCAATATAATTTTTAAACATCAAGGACATACAAACAGCTAGGGGGCCCCTTGGGATGAGGGGTCACCCAGATTGAGAATCTACATATAAACAGACTAATAATAGGCACCAAAGAAATGTTCAAGAGTCCGAACACTTTTTAAAAAAATGCACATTAAAACGCATAAGCAACAATGGAAATCTGTCCACATAGCATCTATGCATGTACGAGAGAGTCACATAAATTCAAATCTACTTATATACAGTATATAGAATAAATTGTATGATGTAGCGATTGGATGAGTTGAAAGTTTATTTTTATGACCTAAGCAGATTATAACAAGTGGTTATTGCACAATTCTACATAATAATCTCTATGGCAATCAATGAAATTGCCATCTTTGTGTGTGTGAGGGATATAACATTTTTTCCTATTCAATAACCATTGGTTGGGCATCATAAACACGGTTGCATTTTCAGATGAAAAGCTCTCATCTGTCTTTTTCTGGACGGAATTCCGATCGTGTGTACGCGGCATAAGGCTTCATGACAACCTAGTGAACATTCTTTCAGAGAGCAGATTCCAGTTCATCTCCTGCTTTTGGAAAGGCTTTTGTTTTAATTTGGGAATTGTTCTATCTGTCTCTTCCACCTATCACCCCCAATCTAATGGACAAAGTTTTTTCTCCAACAGGTAAATCGAATGGTCCTCTTTCTTCCTGTGGGCAGAGTTCTTTTTTCACCCCTGTGTTTGGTTCTTCCATACCAGGTCCTGCTTTTAGTCCCACATTTCTACATTTTTCAGAGGTTAACAAGCTTGTGAACCATTTTCTGCCATTTGGAAATCTTTGCATAATATTTTTGAGCAATGTTTGACCACTCCCACCTTCAGGGTTGGTGATCTAATGTGGCTATTCTCAAAATCCACTCTTAAGAGCTAGCATCAAGATTCTTTGGACCTTTCAAAATCATTAAACAAATCGACCCTGATGATAATAAAATGCCTCATTAACTGCATAGCTTGCGACCCTGAGGAACACTACTTGCAGCCAGCCTCTTCTGTTCATGCTGATTCCCCGGTAAGGACTTACCATCACTTCCATCTTGATAAGCGTGCTTCTTTGGGCCTGGAGGCCCCTCCTCAAGAAGGGAGGTAATATTAAGGGTGTTGAGCTGCTTCTACTAACTCTTGGTATCTCCTGTCAGTCAGCCATTCTCCCACTTCCTGTGGTGTCGGTTGCTGAGGAACAGTTCATGTACTGTAATCAATGCACCTCCACTCTGACTGGCTGGCGGCGGGAGGTCTTCACTGCTAGGCAACAGTTTAGCTCTGTCTCTTCTAACTCATCTTACTGGCCAGAGGGGCTGTGGTGTCCTACCTGGCTTCTGTACCTTGTGCCTTGCCTTGTATTTTCTCTGGTTGTGTCTGCTACTGGCTCTTGCCTGAATAACAGATATGCTTCTGATCACCACCCGCCCCGACCCTTTACGTGGATTTGGATTATGCTAATGACCGTTGCCTGCTTTGAACCTTGCTTGGATAGCGTAGCGAACCCTCTGTTTTTAACGTAAACTATTAAAGGGGGCCAATTTGGTTGTTTTGCAGGCTGGCTGGTAAGTGTCCTGGAAAATCTTTTGTTTGTTTGTGATGTGTGTTGCCCTTCCATGTGCAGCTTACTGCAAAGGTCAGCTCTAGGTTGGGGTGGTTGCCACTTTTTTGTACAGTTGGATTAATTGGGTATAGGCACGCATTGGGTGCCTTCCCTGCCATTGTGCTCTTTCTGGGCATCACGTGTCCCTGTGCCTCTAAGTAAAGGTGGGCTTCCTTCGGGCATATCTGCCATTAATCTACCCATTATTATATGTGCTCCTACTATGGAGGCTCTGGAAATTTAGAAGTGGACCGCAGTATAAACAGATGTCCCTTGGCGTTTGTACTGTGGCTTACGCATATGTTTGCAAATGTGTGCAAACAAAACCCTCTTTTTTACTGTGAATTGTTAGACAGGGTCAATTTGGTTGTTTTGCAGGCTGGCTGGTAAGTGTGTGGGAAATCTTTTGTTTGGGATGTGCATTGCCCTTCCATGCACACCTTGCTGCAAAGTCCAGTTATAGGTTGGGGTGGTTGTCACTTTTTTGTACAGTTGGATAGCGGACCCTGTTATTGCCTGCTGCCTGCCCTGATCCCTGCAAACTTGGCATTTAGTCAATCATTAGTCCTGGTCGCTCCTGCATACTACATCTTTGTTGAATCACTCTACATCCTGATGCCATCTGACATGGTACGTGAACTCTCCCTCTGGGGCTGCTGGGGAACATCCCAGTTCTGTGAGTATATTATATACACATATACTTAACTTTACGTTACTCATGGAGAATGAAACTACTGGTAAGAACACTAGCCTAGAGATAAAAGGTAGCTGCAACAGATGAAACAGATCTGACACCTTGCTATTTTCAGAACTGGTACACCCTTGCAAAAGGATCAAGGAGTCGTTTTCGGTACTTGCAGAAACTACAAGCCTTAAGCCTTAAGAAAACGAATAACTGTAATAGAGCACACAGGAGGGCGCAAACGCCTAGTGCATTACCAAAGGTTTATTGTGTTAAAAAAACACACAGTAAAACGAACACTCACAAAAGATAGAGAATATATAAGCGTTGTATAAGAGCTGTATGCATTATATGTGTCAATAGGACATTTCTAAATGCATAGTAATGTAATATTAAAGCCCAACTCTGGGAATTACAAAAAAGCTTCCCTTGCAGTGGGGCCCCCTGCAATGTGAGGGTTAAATGCTTATTTATTCTAGTAGTAGAGGAATAAGGTATAATACTTACAATTTGTTTCGCTCCAGCAGGCTCCCTCCAGCTGTGCAACTCATCTCCTGAAGCCTCTTCTCTAATGGTGGCCACATATGCTTCAATTTTATTATCCAATCGAGGTACAACTCAATCCAAATGATTAAATCTACAAACAATCAAACTTCCCCTCTGATTGATTTTGATTAGATTAAGAATTTATCAAACAGAGTCGATCTGCCAGAAAATTATCGAACTGCAGCACTGAGATACT
The DNA here is from genome assembly GCF_037356315.1 of Lithobates pipiens. NCBI lineage: Eukaryota > Metazoa > Chordata > Amphibia > Anura > Ranidae > Lithobates > Lithobates pipiens. The sequence goes on from NW_027507785.1 coordinate 82,100,864, forward strand.
TTGTTCATGAGTATATTATTCGGATCATTAGGATTATGAGATTACATAGCAGTGGCGGCTGGTAGTATATATATTTTTTTTGGGGGGGGGGGAGGGATTGGTGGCAAACAATGCACCCATGACGGCTTCCTCTGCGTCCCCTCTTCAGCATCTCATAAACCCACTTCCTGATTGATTCTCCTCCCGGCCAATGTGACAATAGCGACAACTGGGTAAGCTCATGGCACAGTGCTCTGTGCCCTGAGCCCACCCTTTTTTTGAAGCCTATTAGAGCCTCTGGCTTTAATCACGTGTTTCAAGAAAAAAAAAAACCCTATTGGAATCCATCCGTCCAGCGTCCTGCATGTAGATTAGTGGGGCCCTGCATTACAGGCCGCCACTGTTACATAGTCTAAGGCTATGGTCGATAACCTGCAATTGCATGTTCCCATCATATCTTAAAGTGAATGTCTCGTTTTAAAAAATAAATAAATAACAACCACATTATACTTACCTCCTCTGTGCCTGTTGGATTTGCACAGAGCAGCCCGGATCCTCCTCTTCTCGGGTCCCTCTTCTGCTCTCCTGGCCCCTCAGCCAGCAGCTTGCTACAGGGTCACCCAAGCCGAGGCAGAGCTCAGTATATGCATTCAGACACGGAGCCCTGCCCCCTCTGTCCCCTGATTGGCTGACTGATTTTGATTGACAGACACTCGTGGACATCGCTGCAGAGTAGAAGGGGCTCAGGTAAGTGATTAGAGGGGTGCTGGGGAGGCTGCTTCACACATAGAATGCATCAAGATAAAAAACCTTCTGCCTTTACAACTCCTTTAACTATTGCTAGAAATCCACTTCTTCATGTAAGGCATCTCAATTGAATGGGTTGTCGACTATAGATCGAGTATTCCTGATGTAACTATTGGAAAAGAAATTGATCATTTATCAAAGCATGTGTACCATAAAATGATCCAACTGGCAGTGGAAAGGTGATGTTATCAAGTACAAAAAAGGGCCAAGAGTAGAGGAGAACGCCAGAGCCTGGCAGAGTGAGCAGTAAGGTAAATGATGAGCATGTAACCCTTTCAGTGCTGGGGAGAAGGCAATGGGGCACTGCGGATATAGTTTTTATGCAATTCCTGTAGCTGGACTTTAAATGGTATAATTCACATGATACTTTTACCAGCCTTTAGGTGCATTCAGTTTGGTTGTTTTTGGAAAAAATAGAATTGTATGCGTTCAGGGGATGGTTAGATATTGTTAACGCATGCAAACGCATGTTAATGCATTTAGGCCTCATTCAGACAAGCACTGACAATCATAGCCTGTGAATGAGTGCCTTGGTTATGCAACTTCAGCTGTCAGATGCTTCGTGTAGGAAGCCCATTCAGTCCTATTGGCATGCAGCAGCTTTTGTGGACTCAGCCGCTGGTCCAATTTAAAAGCCATGCAGATGTGGGCGAGCGACCCCGAATGCAGACAGTCTCCACTCGGAACCAATCTCCCACACCCGCACGGCTGTCAAATAGTTTGTTTATACTTCCCAGATAATTCTGCCTGCATTTAAGTAAACCAAATGCAGAATGATAGTGTGAATGTAGCCTAAAAAGTAGGTAAGCTCTATTCTGAAAACAGAAGGTGTAAGATGTGTTGACAATGTATTATTATTTATTCACAGCAGACTGTGTGAACAGTATACAAGTATACAGTATACACAGATTTGATATATCAGCACTACACATAAGCAGACTGAAAACACAAAGGTCTAAACAGAGGTTCCACCACAATATTAACCCCCCTGACGGTTTTCCCGAGTCTGACTCGGGGTGGATTTTTTATACCAAGAGCGGTATCCCCGAGTCAGACTCGGGACTGCATCGCTGGATCCAGGAGGAGGAATACTCACCTTCTCCCTCGGATCCAGCGTCGTCTCCCCGCTGTACGAGCGAGCCGTGTCTCGCTCGATCTATCACATCGGCGATCTCCGTGCCCTGCGAGCGTTGCGACGCACGGGCACGGAGATCGGCGCCAAATTCAAAAAGTGAAATAAACAGTAAACATACAGTATAATGTAATCTTACAGATTACATTGCTGTATGTAAACATTTCACATCCCCGTTGTCCCTAGTGGTCTGCCCAGTGTCCTGCATGCAGTTTTATATAATAAAAACTGTTCTTTATGCCTGGAAACTGGAGATTGTCCATAGCAACCAAAACTGTCACTGTACATCAAAAATGATTTTAGAGCAGCTAGAAAACAGCGATAATAAATTAGAATCACTCGCAGAATTGAGGGATAGCGATTTGTGGGGAGATTCGTCATCAAATACTGAAAAGTAATGACAGTGACAATTCTGCAACTGAGCAAATTTCAGTGTTTTTGATGTGATTACATTATTGAATAATTTTTATTATTGTTATATTATTATTTGGTACAATTATTTATAATTATTTCTTATATTATAATTTATGATTTCATTTTTCAAACTTTATCATACCCGGGATGTCTGCTAGACTCTGGTTTGGACAGATTTAAGAGAGTTATTCCTAAGAATTGCAGGACTACAATATAAAACGCCTAATTTTCATGCAAAATAATGGTACCGCTTTTAGCACCTAAAATCCGAAATAATCGTACCGCCAGGGAGGTTAAATCTGAATTACAGACAGACAGAAAAACAATACAGGCATACCCCACTTTTAAGGACACAATGGGATTTATTTACTAAAGCTGGAAAATGCTAAATCAGGCTCACTTCTGCATAGAAACCAATGAGCTTCTAACCCCAGCTGGTTCAATTAAGCTTTGGTAATAAAACCTGGAAGCTCATTGGTTTCTATGCAGAAGTGAACCTGATTTTGCACGTTCCAGCTTTAGTAAATAAAGCCCAATGTGTACTTAAAAGTGGGGTATGCCGGTATTTAGGCTGGGTTCAAACTAGTGCAAATTGGATGTGGGTTCTCCTTATCCAATTTGCAATAGCAGAAGATTGTGACCGGCTCTCTATGGAGCCAGATCACATATCTCTACAGCGGCTTTGATGTGATTTGCACAGGAACGCTGTTCGTCTTTTGGTCCGTTTCAGGTCTGAATTCAGCCAAAAATTTGGACTGAAATCGGATCTGAAATCGGCTCTGAAAAAAAGTGAATGAAGATGCACCGAATTCCTGCTGGAGCTGCTGCGTGCGCATATGTGAACCCAACCTTAAAGTGCAACTACATGCAGTGTTAAAAAACGTCAAGTGGTTCTAAACGCTTACATATAGCCAGGGAAGTGACTCTCCTCTAGTGATACACAGAGGTGAAACAAATCCTCCTACATAAGCTGTACATAAGCTGTACTTGTGCATCTGAAGACTTCTACATCCGTTCAAAATCCAGAATTTATAAAGCTTGTTTGAGCTGTCAGAAAAAAGGAGCCAGAGAGCTGAATTTACACTCTGCAGAGCTCAGTGAGGAGAGCTCTGAGAGCTGATTGGGGGAAGGGTCACCCAGCACACTGCAATAGAGATGAGGGTGTCAATCACCTGGAGGAAAACATGTCAGAAGTGACTTATGCTGATAGAAGAGGAACGAAGCAGCAGAAATGACACTTAGGAGTTGATTTATGAAAGCCAAATAGACAGTTGCTTCAGAGCATAGTAAATGAGGCAAAGCTTCACTTTGCAAAGAATACCCAATCACATGCAAGGAAAATTTCAAAAACAGAATTTTTGCTTGCACATGATTGGATGATGGAGGTAAGCAAAACTTCTGCTCAATTACTAAGCTCTGGAGCAACTGCACTTGCAAAGAGCTCAATTAATTTGCCTTTAGTAAATCAACCCCCTAGTGCTCTTAATTGAAGTACAAACTATAGAGGGATGCTTTCTTCATATTTCATGTCTGAGTTTTACAACCGCTAGGATCATACTCCATTGCCAGTGTAGATGCAAATAATGATCAACATAGCGGGTCCCCATCTCTAAACTGATATCACTACAAAACAAGCTACATAAAGCATTTTATGAGCACAACTTCATTTAGGTAAGGCAAAACAGGAGCAAACCAGAATCTTACCTTTCCCCAGTCTCCGGCCTTCCATTTCGGACATCGCCCCCCTCTGCACTTCTTCCGCGTGTTTGGCTTTGCCAGGTGTTTACAGTATTCGTGTTCAATGTTGGTTCCATCTTTGGCCACACAGTACGTGGCTCTGGTCTTAACGCCTCTTCCACAGGATGCAGAACACTGCAAGGCAACACAAAATAAACATTACCAACTGAGCTTGTCTACCGGGGTGGATAGGCCAAGAAGCAATTACAAAAACAGTTTTATACCGTGCACACACGGTCGGACTTTCCTGCAGAAAAAGTTAGATGGAATCTTTTCATTGGATATTCCGATCGTGTGTATGCCTCATCTGACTTTTTTTTTTTTGCAAAAATTCTGACGGACCTAGAAATCTTTCCGACGGACTCAATTCCTATCGGGAAAACCTCTTCTGTATGCTGTTCAGACGGACCAAAAAGGACGCATGGGCAGCTATTGGCTGCTGGCTATTGAACTTCCTTTTTCTAGTCCCGTCGTACGTGTTGTACGCCATTGCGTTCTAGACGATCAGGCCGTTTCAGAGGAACTCCGGCGGAAAAACCATCAGAGTTTATTCTGATGCAAATATCATGTGTATGCAGCATTAGAGTATTTTTTACTTCTTGTTTTATTCTATCAAATATATATAATAAAGATGTAACTGGGGGGATAGAGCACAAGCACATAAGGTGGATAACGGAACTGTATAAGAAAAATAAGGATGGTATTATGCAATGTTGTCTGATATTGAGGCACATCATAGCAAACCTGTGAACTTTACAAACCCTTTATTTTTTTCAGAACACGTAATTAAAGTACTGATCTGAAACTGGACATCTGTCAATTCATAGTTGACAATATCCCTCAAAATTTAGAGAGGAGCCAACTATGGATCTGTGTAATAGCTTCCATCCTCAAAGTGTGGATGGGGGTTGATGTGGGGCGAAAAAATTAAAACTTTCACAAGAGTAGTTAAGCACTGCCAGAGATGTAGGCCCCTTTCACACTGGAGTGGTGCGGCCGTCGGCAGTAAAGCGCCGCTATTTTTAGCGGCGCTTTACCGTCGGTCTGCGGCCGCTAGCGGGGTGGTTTTAACCCCCGCTAGTGGCCGGAAAAGGGTTAAAACCCGCCCGCAAAATCGCCGCTGCAGGGCCTGCCTGATTGCATACACATTGAAACTCCTAAGGTTTGACCTCATATTATATGGTTTTGGTAAATCTGAAGGAAAAAATCAGCAGAAAATCTGATAGTGTGTATGGGGCTTTAGAATGAAGAGGGAGGAGCAGCCTTAGCCTCTGTACACACGGTCGGACATTCTGCCAACCAAATCCGACGGATTTTGTCCGTCGGATCTTGTCTGAAACTGTTGCATACACACGGTCGGACTAAGTTGTCGAAAAATCCAACCATTCAGAACGTGATGACGTAATTTCGTTACGATGGGACTAAGTTCAGGCTAGTAGCCAATAGCTTTGATGTAGGAATTTGATCTGAGCATGCGTGGCACTTGGTCCGATCAAAATTCTCTACACATGATCGGAGTATGTCCGATCGAACCAGTTGGTCGGGAAATATTTCCAACAAGTTGGAAAATTGAGTCCGACGGATATTCCGACGGAATCAGTCCGATGCATACCACACACAGTCGGATTAATAAACAACACGGTCCGATAGGACACATTCCGACGGATTCTCCGACCGTGTGTACAATGGCTAAGAGCAGGTCAGGTGAGCTGCAATGCACATGTGCTGAAGTGAGCAGAGGATGAGCCCATCAGTGCTCTTCTGCTCCTTCACTGTCTTATCACAGCCTGTGGGTGAGTGTGTGACCTGGCTGTATTGCTTAACCTGCAGCAGAAAAACACCAGTTCACCAGTCTTGCTCTGCTGTCTTGACAAGTAAAACAACTCCCATATATACATGCCTGGAGTTCAGCTTTAAAGAGTAACTCCATTTTCTTGGGGGGGAAAAAAAATAGCAAATAAAGAAAAAATAATATAGCGTGTACAATTGCAATACAAGTCATATTGTAATTGAATGTTATTAAAAATTTTCCTTTTCAGTCTGCAGCCACTGTAATTTTCTATAAATGTAATGCAATATGTCTACATGGAGTTGTTCTGTACAGAATGTGTACTGACCACTCCCCACAAACATAATTTCCTGTTTGTGTGATTGGTTTACCAATTCTCCCAGACGTCTGCCTAAGATACGTGTCAGATTTCCGGCATCCATTGCAATACAAATGTAATTTTTCCAATAGGAACACGTCTAAAGGGATGCAGGCCCTGCAGCTTTCATCATTAGTGCTGTGGAGCTGCCACAGCTGATTGATAATTATGAAACCACTCCCATTAGACCCACTGAGCACAGAGGCACAGACAAACGCACGTGGATTTCTTCAGAATAAGAAATAAGGTAGGAATCTACAACAAAGGTTGTTATAATTCTTGCAATGTACATAGATCACCCAGAGGGGAATGTTTTTTTTTCTCAACAAAAGTGGAGTAACGCTTTAAGGAAAACAAGTAGGATACATTATATCCCGCAACACAGGGAAAAAAACAATTGTGTTATCTTGTTAGCTATATTCTCACCATCCCAGCACCACCAAGCAACCTTTCTGAATAGGTTCACTGAACATTTTCAGTTCTGAACACTTATGGCATGCCGACACCGAACAAATTCACTTTGATTCCTTATAAGGCTCCTCCAAAAGATGTTGGAATCAAAAGAGTTGTGTGTCGTGACAGAGATTAGCCATGACAGCTGCTTGTAGCGAAGGCCTCCTGCTCAGCATGGTGCATCTTGCTCCCCTCTATGAATCACCAAGATTCTGCATGACTTTCTTGGACCGAGCTGTCCCAGAATTCATTGCTGGAACAAATATTATTCTGAGTAGTTTACATATTGTACTTTTTTTTTTTTTTTACTGCAGAAATAAAACATCAAAGGAGAAAAAGCTGCTGAATAGAAAGTGCCCAATCGCCAAGCCCATCTCCTGCTCTTGACATTGCCACTTACACTCACTGCTGTGCTTTTATCAGTAGAAGAATGCTATTTGGTATGGTCAGTAAACCGCATCATTGGATAGGCAAATACAATGTTCAGAAAGATCAAATATAATTAGATATGTCAGGCCAGTCACAGGAAGACAGTCTTAGTAATCATTAAATATACTGGTAAATGACGTGAAAGGAACAATTACAAATCAAATCTAATATCCTTTATATCCACGCAGTGACGGGCTCCCCGTAGTTACACTGGTGTTTGCAATTTTCAGACGGCATGGTATTGTTCCCACGTGGGCAGGAAGAGCTTAACTTAGGGTAACTTAGGAACAGCTATATAGCTATAGCAATCGCCATGTGTGTCTTAAAGGAGTCATTGCATCAGATTTTCAATAGCATCTTGCACAGAAGCATATACTTTCCTTTGCTGCCCCACTACTCTGTTCAGCTGTTGGGAGCGAAGGAGCCCAAGCCCTGTGTAAGTTCCATGTTGTTTTAGCCTGGGCATAGGGCTTCCTTCTTGACCCATGTGACAGTACTGAGCCCTCAGCAGCTAGCCCTCCTGTACCGGGCCCAGGCACCATCAGTACAAAAAGGGGGCCTGGGCACCCGCTGAGCAGGAGGGTCAGTTGTACTGCCTTCTGCTGACTCTTATGGCTCCTCCTGCTTCTCCTCCCTTTCTCCCTCCATCTGCACTGCAGGGGATAGGAATCTGCACCCCCCACCCGTTATGCATTTTAGCAAAAATATCATTTGAGGCGGGGGAGCTCTGTCAGGTAACCTATACAGGGCCCTGTGAATTCTAATAGTGGCCCTGAGCACTAGTGCAAAAAACAACATTTATACCTAGAAATAACTGGTATCTTCTTTGCTCCAGGTGGCTGAATGGAGTGGTGGACAGCAAAGGTAAGGAAAGTATGTGTTGCTGGGGGACAGATTATGGAAGCTTCCACCATGGCAGCTTCCCTCCTCCTTCCATCAGCGGTCAATACGATCGCTTCTCCTCTCAGCCAACCGGGTCTTAAAACCCGTTTCTTGATTGGCTGGGAGGAGAATTAGGAAGACAATAGCGAATATTAATTTGCTATTGTCACACAACTGGGTGGGCTCAGGGCACGGTGCACTGCGCCCCAAGCCCACCCTTCGTTGAAGCCAATTGCTGAAAAAAAAGCCACCCCATTGAAATCCATGCGCCCGGCACCCTACATGTAGATTAGGGGCCAGATGCATGGATTAGGGGGGTGGTACTCCTGCGCCCCTAATGGATGGGCCACCAGTGGCCAGCAGACAGGCAGCACTCATAACATAAATATACATTTTTCAAGTAAGTGTTGTGGAACTAGGGGTGCAAAGCTGTGTTAGGCACTAAAAAGTACTGTTCTAACACTAATAATTAAGAACCACCTTGACTGTTTACCAATTAAGGATGAGCTTGGTTTGGTCTGAATCCAGACGTTAGCTATATTGCTAGACTAATGAGCTGTTGGCAGGAGATTCCCCACCCCACAGCTGCATGTATACACAGGAAGGAATTAACATTATTGACCTAATATGACCATATGGTTACATTCAGACAATGATGCTGTCCATTTATAGCCATGTGGGCTGGCAGCTGCATGTAGCAAAGTGGTGGGCGATCTCCCTCTTGTGACAGCATCCCAAAGACTTATCTGAACTGGGTTCAGACTGAGGTGGGATCTGTAGCCAGCTAATCATTTGTTCACTGTGACAGATAATCATGGCGATTACATGGGTTTGTTTACAAACAAACCTGTCAGTTTAGCTGTCACTGTTCCTTGGATAGAGAAAGGCACATTACAGCTACAGCCAGCACAGTAGTGCTAACAGGGCTTGATGTTTCAACCCCAAAGTTATATCAGCACTCATGATGTTGGGATTGGTATGGCAAAAAGGGGAGGATGGGTATATCAGGTGGGCATCCTCCTTCTTTGACTTTTCATCAAAGAGCACACTACTTAGCACACTACTTCTCCATAAGGGCGTGGCAGTGATTTCTGGCATTTCAGGTACACCCTACACAGTGCAAGTTATGAAATTAAAACATTTTTAAAAGTGGATTATATGTAAATCAAGAAACATAGTTTTGTTGTTTTCTCAGCATGTAATAAAGTGAACATTACTAGAGCATTTATTAAAACAAAACTGTGTACCAAATAAGAGTCTTACATTGCCTTAAAAAAATGATTTAGGTAGGTTACTATGGCATAGCGTTATTGGTCAGTGAACTAATGCCACGTACACATGAGCGGACTTCTCATTGGACTGAACCCCGAAGGACTTTTTGACGGAGTTCCGACGGAGTTCCACCGAAACAGACTTGCCTACACACGATCACACCAAAGCCTGATCATTTAGAACGCGATGATGTACGACGGGACTAGAAAAAGGAAGTTCAATAGCCAGTAGCCAATAGCTGCGCTTGCATATTTTTTGGTCAGTCGGAACAGCATACAGACGAGTGGTTTTCTCGATAGGAACTGGTTCCAGCGGAAAGATTTGAAACATGTTCTATTTCTAAAGTCCGTCAGAATTTTAGAAATAAAAAGTCAGATGAAGCCCACACACAATGATTCCGTCTGACCTTTTCTGACGGAAAGTCCGGTCGTGTGTACAGGGCATTAGATATAGTGACGCTGCTATAATTGGTCTGGGCATCTAGGCTTCAATGACCTCTTATCACGAAAAGGTTAACGGCATAAATTCTCCGTAGAGATCATGGAGCCAACTAGGATTTGCCATTATATTAGAAACAAATGGATTTCCATAACCCTAGCTGTGCCCTTTTCAGGTAGTGTCCTTTTAAACATCCCCTGGAGTACCCAGTTTCTATTTTCATCTTCTGTCCAGCTCCGTCTTTGATAAAAAAAATAAAGTTTAGGTCCTCAGAGACGGTACACATTCGGTCCATTCATCATTCAGCTGAATCCAATATGTTTCCACTTCCCCTAATCTGTTTCTTCCTTTCTAGTCAAAACCCTTAAACAAAACAAACAGGATTGGAATTGGGCAAATGCCGACAGCGGTAACAGTGCCTTTCTGCGCTTTTAATTGAATGGGGAAAGGAAAAATCTGAAAATACAGTAAAAGATTTCAAACAGATGGCAGAGCTGGATTATGTATTACAGTGTTGATGAGAAGATAGCATGTTTATTTTACATTAGTTAACACTGTTTCTGAACAGCCTTTCATTGAAATCACCTTCCTACCATGTATATTCATTTGCTGATTAAGTGAGGAATAGATTTATCTGGGACTTTTGCGTCATCATGCTTGGCCATTTCACCTTAACTTACAGGTAAAGGTGAACTTTGAAAGGAAATCTATGCTTATAGGATTGGTCAGACTGTGAGCTCTTCCAAAATTAGTGTGTGCTGTAAATTTTCTCCAGCACCGCTCCTGTTTCTTCCTGCTGGATTCTGCCATTTTGCTGAAGCCCAGAGCCCCTGAACATCAGTTAATCTTTACTGCCAAAAAGAAGAGGGCAGAGCATGGTGAGAAAGAGTATTACTGGATCTTTCAAACAATATAGGCACTTATTTTTAAAGTTTCAGATTGGATTAGATTGATAGCAGCAGGAGCCAATGGCTGCGCTTCTATCAATCTGTCCAATCAGGACCAAAGACACCGGCTAGAGCTGGTGTGCTCGTTTTCAGCCTCATTTTCTATTGGCACAGGAAGTGATGAAAAATCGCTCCATTGGGGAGAAAGACTAATGCTGCGTACACAAGGTCGGGTTTTCCGACGGAAAATGTTCGATGGGAGCTTTTTGTCGGAAAATTCTGACCGTGTGTAGGCTCCATCAGACATTTTCCATCGGAATTTCCGAGACACAAAATTTGAGATCTGGATCTCAAATTTTCCGACAACAAAATCTGTTGTCAGAAATTCCGATCGTGTATACACAATTCCAATGCACAAAGTTCTACACATGCTCGGAATCAAGCAGAAGAGCCGCACTGGCTACTGAAATTCAATTTTCTCGGCTCGTCGTACGTCACCGCGTTCTCAGCGTTCGGAATTTCCAACAACATTGTGTGACCGTGTGTATGCAAGACAAGTTTGAGCCAACATCCGTCAGAAAAAATCCCATGGATTTTCTTGTCGGAATGTCCGATCGTGTGTACGCGGCATAAGGCTGGGGTCACACTAGCTGCAGCCATGGGGTCCAGTGTGTCCCTGTTTTCCATTTCAGGTGCAAATCAGGTCAGAATTTTTGCCTGAATTTGGACCAGAATCAGAACCAAAGACGCACAGGACCCTTTTCCAGTGCAGACCGTAGCCGCCCTGGAGGTGTGTGAACCAGCTCCAATGCGAGCCAGGCACATTCTCCTGTCATGCGAATTGGATGTGGGGAATCCGCATCCAATTCACATAAGTGACAACCCAGCCTAAGACAAAATGCTACATTTTTTGTCATAACATGGGTAAGAATTTGAACCTTTGTCAGGTTATTATTACTGTCTGTGTCTCCCTGTCCTATTGCCAACCTCTCCCTCCATTTATTATGCTGCTTTAACAAGACTGGAAGTGAGGTTATATCTCTTATGTAGGGTTAAGAACATCACTAAAGACTTGACAGAGAATCTCAAATCTCAATTTTGCACAAAAACGAAAAAAAGTTACAGCTACAGTTAAATTTGGATAATCCGCATAGAAGCCAGGCAATTAGTACTGTTTAAAAGAAAACCATTACTGGCAAGCTAAAATATTTTTCCTTGTAAGTGAACGTCTCAACTACTGAATTTTAGTTATACATGAACTGTAATGACTCAATATCCACTTGTGGATGAGATAGTCTCAGCCTACTGGGCTTTATGAGTACATAACAATCTGTACGGATAGATGCCCCAAGAGAAGGAGGGGAAAAGAGGAGGAGATGGCGGTTTTACACTCTAATACAGCCATTTATAACCAGGTTTCAGGGAGCCCTCTTATTCCTCCAGAGGTTGCTCATGATTTCTTGGACTGTGGATGATTTACCTTCCATTTCATGGTACCTGGATTGTTCCAGAGCCAAGCCACTTGGCAGAGTTGACTACATGGCACCAATGATCTTTTTAGCTGTGTGGCATACTGACCACCACTGGCCCTAGATGTAAGTGGCATTATCCCCACTGACCCTGGATAAATTGCTTTTATCCCCACTGATCTCCAATGAAAGGCTGCTTTCATAGATTATCTACAGGTATACACAGAAGAGAGTTCACTTGGGTTTATAACTGCTGCTTGACTTATAGGCTGAATTTAGCTAGTCATGGCAGTGTCAAATGTAACAGTCAAACCCTGCCCCAACTCCAGCCAATACCATACATTTGGCCATATGTGAAGATACTTAGAAAGATGACTGTAGTATTTTTCAAACCAGAAAGACTCTATATAGAAGTATGTTGACAGAAATCAACACGTTCAGATGTGTGTTTTTTTTTTTTTTTGTGAACGGTCCTTCAGTATTACAGCAAGGCATTTTAGACAGCCATTACTTTCCAGGTTCTGATACTCTCCCCAGCCTCTGTGCATAAAGCCAGCTCCATAAAGAGATAGTTTCACGAGTTTGTGGAAGAACTAAAGTGGTCACTACAGAGCTCTGACCTCAACCCTATAGAACTACTTTTGGATGAACTGGAAACCCAACTGCAAGCCAGATCTTCTTACCCAACAACAGTGCCTGACTTACCTAACAGGTGAAGACTGTTAAAGTTACAAAGCAGAGGTGACAATCTATATTAATTGGAGGAGGATGCTACACAAGCTCATAAAGGATGTGACAATGTGAGGCTCAACCACTGTGTAAATGATTGTAAAAAGTATGTAGGGTTCACACTTTTTATGATGCCATACTCCGGAGTATTGTTTATGAGCAGAGAAAACTGCTTTTACACCTTTCTCCGGATTTTGGTATTTCTGGATTGGGCTCTGTAGTTTGAACATTTCAAAGTGCTTTGGGAGGGAAGACACCTCCAAACCAGTGTATAGATCTTCTTGAAGACCAAAAAGATGTGTGTCCAGGTGCACACAACCCTTAAAATGAAGGCTTGGGTATACCTCAGGGCTCCAGCCAGGGGGGAGGTGTGCTCCTTTTTGAAGACAGGTGTGTGATCCTGTCTGGAGACAAGGGCGCTCTACTGAGGAGACTGTACTCCATGGGGGAGGGATTCCATGCCTATCAGACTGACAGAGCTGGGACAGTTGAGAGCGTCTGGGAGACTGGGAGAGCTAAGGCAGCAAGGAGACAGAGGACTGATGAGATTTGTAGGCCTCAGAGGAGTGAGAGAGCCAGAGGGTATCAGAAGAACCCCTATTCAGAGGCCTCAAGTGGGCCTGTGCAGCAAGGTGCCGTAACTAAGACTGACTGAGCCAAGAGAACCAGGAGAGCTGAGCAATACAGTCAGAGGGACTGGTAAAAAGAGAGGCAGTGCTGCTGAAGCGTAGCCAAGTGGTTTAGCATTTTCTGTTTTACTGATAATGTTTGCATGCAGGGTCCTCAGGGGGCTTCAGGGGTAGATTTGGGAGATGGCTCTGCAAAGGTATTATGTGGCTCCTTAGAGTGCATATTATACTGTTTTAACATTACTTTGATTCCTCTAAACATGTTACCAGTTTATTTGGACAAGACCTGCAGTACTTCATTATAACACCTTCCCTGGGTAAGTGGGGTCTGAGAGTTTAATGGGGAACTTCTAAGATTCATATGCACCAAAATACCTCTATGTGTTTACAATGTACTTGACAAATCTAATAAAAATGTGTTCTCTTGAAAATAACAATGTTTCTTTTTTTTTCCAGGTATGCGCAGTAAGATTGGATACAGGATACCTTTTTTCAGCATGTGCGTGCCATATGTAGAGAAAACAGCATGACAGTTAAAGCACAGTAATTTATGAGCCCTGGATGCTGAGCATATGTCATGTAGATGCTTTTCATCTTAAAGAGGAAGTAAACCCTGATGAGTTTACTTCTTCTTTGATTCCCTGCAAAGGTAAAGCATAATGGACTACTATGCATCGCATATTAGTCCATTATGTGTCACTTACCTGACACAGGAGCCAGTGAAGTCACTGCTGTCCCCTGTAGTCCGGAGCATCCATCTTCTCGGTGGGTCTCGCTGCTCCGCCGCAATAACGTCAATCCCGCGCATGCACACGGCCATATCGCCGTTGACAGCAGTGCGCTCAGTGCGCCTGCGTGCCGCTGTCTATGGCGCATGCGCTGTAGACAGCGGTGCCTGTCTTTCGGCAAATATCTCATAAACCGTGTAGGTTTAGGAGATATTTCTTGGACCTACAGGTAAGCCTTAATCTAGGCTTACCTGTAGGTCAAAGTTGGTTGTAAGGGTTTACAACCACTTTAAAGGCACAAGTAAGGAAATCTGCTGTTATAATTTTCCAAGAACTGTTGAATCATCTCACTGAAACTTTTATAACAAGCCTGTCAACAGTGATAGTGAAAGTTAGAATGACAAATCTGCTTATAACATATTCCTTAGCAGAAGCATTTTCCTACTCTGTGCCTCCTATTGAAGTACCGACATGCTGCCCCTTCGACAATCCTAAGCCCTACCACCAGCAATAAGCCACCCCAGATTTCAAAGTGCTTTGGGAGGAAAGACACCTTCAAACTGGTGTCTAGGTCTTCTTTACAACCAAAAAGATGTATGTCCAGGTGCACACAGCCCCAATAATGAGGCAAGATGATCACCTTGCACAGGAAGGAGTGGCCTTGTTACTAAGCATTTGGATCTTGATACCCTACCATTTTGTTTATCCAAGCTTACTAGGCAAAAATGGGAATAAGGGCATGTCTTTCATGAAAACTAGAAGAATACAATATTTTTCCTTTTAGTGACCCTGTAACGAGGCTACTATGAAGAACATCATTAGTATATACATTAGTATTATATATTAGTATATACATTATTCTCTTTCTCTCTCTCTGCATAATAATATCAAATTGTGAAAAGGGACTGTAGCAACTGACTTCTGACAAGCTGGTTATATCTACACAGTGACCTCTCATAGATAACTTTTTTTTTGCCCTACTGACAAATGACCAACTCCAACCAGAGCCCCAGTACAGAAGACCTGGCCTCCAGCGTATGGAAGATTTCCTGGGGATGGGGGAGGGCGTTTAGCCACAAGATCAAAGTAGGGAGGACAGGGGTTGTGGTATACTGCTGGATGTTCACATCTCCATCAGATGTATATCATCTTGGGTGACCATGGGAGATTTATCTGAGCTCTCAGGAAACTGGGAAACAACCCCAAATATTGGATAACTTGACATCTATTCCTCTAATCCATTTCTATAGCTGGATTCACCACTAGGCACAGTAGGCCTTTGTCTAAAACTTACAACTAAAGGAAAAACTTTATTTAGTTTTGGACAGAGTGGAGATGGATTAGAACACCTGTCAGTTTTTATTGCTGTCTGTGCCCCCATTAGTGAGGTTCACCCTCTCTATTTGTGCTGTTTACCATTAGCGAAAATAAAAGAAAATCACAAATTTTGGGTTATCCCCAGAAATTCCAATAGGGACACTAATTCTGGTGATCTGGGGGCCCCTAGGAGATTCCCTTAATTTGCAGGGATTTCCTCTCACTTTCCATTTTGGTTATAGGACAGGAAGTGAAGGGAAATCTCTGTAATGGGACATAGTTGACAAAAAATAAATGGGTATAACCCTTCCTTACTTTATCCAAAAATAAGAGAAAAGTTTTGCTTATAGTTTTACTTTATGAGCACAGAGGTGAAAAGTTGGCTTTTCCCTATATATTTTCTGACCACACACTTCTTCCTATTAAAAGAAATACAGGCAGGCTGCATGTATTCAAATAAAACCTATGTCTTCAGAATTGATGCTGTCAATCTAAACTCTTACTTATTTTCCCACAGGTTTTCTTTAAGGGAAGTAACTTTTGGAAAGAATCTACAGCAGCTGGCACACAAAGTATTTTGTACAGCTCACTTTAGTCAAGGATAAATTATTGCAGTTACATTACGCAGAGCATTAGGCCACATTCTCTAAAAAAAAAAAAAAAAAAGAAGACGCAAGCTAAGGATTGAGTGATCACGGATCTTCCAGATTTCAGTCCTTATGTTTTAAGCAGTGTTACAGTGTCACTGGAGGCCTCTGGGGGAAGTGAATGATTTATGACGTTATTACAGTACATATTAGGAGTGGCTCTTCATCTAGCTGGGAAACAAACATCCAAGTGCTCACTTTCATAAAATTCCTGCATCTGTTGCTAGTAAAAGTTTAGGGGAAATTTACTGGTTACCGTGTGCATACACAGCAAATGTTTAGCTCTAAAAACTAAATTCTAGATATGGTGGACACATATATACCACCTCTCCTCATACAAATACACTATATATAAATACACTATATGGTCAAATGTTTGTGGATATCTGAGTGCCAGAGCTATATATGAGTTTACTGAATTTTCTGAAACTGGCCATTAATAAAAAAGCATATAGAGTTGGCACACCACTTTACAGATATAACAGCCTCCATTTTTCTGGGAAAGCTTTCCACAAGATTTTTGAGTACATCTGTGGGAATTCGTATCTATTCAGCAAAAAGAGCATTTGTGAGGTCAGGTACTGATATTGGGTAAGAAGACCTCGTTCGCAGTTGACATTATAAATCATTAAAATGTGTTCAGTAGTGTTAAGGTTAGGACTTTGAGTTCCTTTCACACCAAACTTATCAAACCATGTCTTTGTACATAGGGCCACAGTCATGGTGGAATAGAAAAGGACTTTCCCAAATTGTTTTTACAAGGTTGGAAGTGCACAGTTCTATAAAATGCCTTTGTATGTTGTAGCATTAAATGGTTAGGTCACTTTTTCAGAAAAAAAACACCCTACACCCTCCTCAGCCCTGGCCTTGCTGTATTCACCTCCATGGGTAATAATCTATCAGTGGCCATGCTGCCAATGTAGGGGTCCAGAGATGTGAAATCCTTGCTCTTCTTCTTGTTCTTTCTTTAGAGGCTCCAGGGTGGATCAGAGAGAATCTAATTGGTCAGCACCGACACATGACTGCTTTGACCAATCAAAATTGATCTGATTCATTTCAGAAGTTCTACAGAAAGAAAGGAGAAGGAGATTTCAAATCCCTGGACTGCTACACTGGCTGTGTGGGCACTGACAGCTCATTACCCACAGGGGTAAGTACAGCAGGGACTGTGGGAGAAGAAGGGATGTAGAGTGTTAGTTCACCTTTTCATTTTTTTTCTGAAAAGGTACGCTTACACTTTACAGTACCCTTCACTGGAAACATCTGAAATCAGTAATTTGGAGGGGTCCCGTGCCCTTTTGGCCATATAGTGTAAATTTTCATAATCTTACTAATAACTCATAATTTGTATAAAGGAATTCTACTAAAAAACATTATACATGTATGTTACTTTGTAAAGTTAGTCTTCAGTCGTTAGTTTGCCTGATCTGATCATTTACGGCTTGACTGGAAAACAATCTTATGTCTGTTAGCGTCTACTTGACTCTTACTAGCTGAGCCTGCATGGGGAAAAAAGAATAGACTGGATGTTTCCAGACTAACTGTTATTGTCCCACCAGTCCTCATTTCAAGAGGGCAAGATGGCACCTGAGCACCTCCCCTTCTCCGTGCCCTGCTCCATGTGCATACATGAATGTTTATATGGCTGTTTGTGATTGGTCATATTTTGTGTGCACAGACCATCTAGTGTCTGTAGACATGATAAGTATATGCATCAATGTGGAACAATAACAATTGGAACAGGAGGCTAATGCATGTCCAAAGACATACCATGACCTCTGAAGACACCTTCTAGCTGATCAATCTCTCAGTAAAAAACTGACCATCTTAAATAGATTTTGCAAGTCTATCCTTAATGTCTTCAGCTAGGGAAAGGAATTTCCCCTCTGTGCATAAACATGTTTTCTTGGTTGAAACCATCATGCATTTTTGGCTAAATATTTTGCAGGGCCTGTTTTTGGGGTTGTTGGCTATCTATGGCTAACCTACGTTAGAAGTCAATTTAGAGTGATTGAAAATATACAATGCACGGATTTACAGCACTGGCTCTGCCAAGGAGGTAAGGGCAAAATAAACGCTTGCCTTAATGGTGGGTTACTGAATACCACAGGAATACAATTTCCCTTGGACAATGAAGTGTGTATAAGAATGTGATACAATACCAGATTTTACCACCAAGTGGCATTCTAGATGATATTGGTAACTGTAGATTCCTAGGAGAATATACCAACTCAAAAAGAGTGCCCATTGTGTTACTATGTAGCGTGGAACAACATGCCCCCCCATATAATAGTATATTAGAATAATGTGGTTCCCAATATAATGCAATAAAATAGCCTGAGAATCTAACTGATGTAAAAAGCTAAAGACTGAACATGTCTTACAAGCCTACAGGTAAGTTCTCTATTATTATGCCTCTTAATGAATAGGTTACTTGTACACTCAAACATAATGCAAACTGTTTAGTTATTTAAAGGTATTATGTGGATTTAGAAATTACAAGGTAAGTGTGCTAAAGGTTAAAAAAAAAAATCATAAAACAATGAATGTAGCTCAGATAATGGAAAAACCTGTGGAAAGCTGGATACCCTGGTGTAGATCAGTGGGCATCTAGACTAAATGTGAAGGTTTGTCAGTAGGCAACACTCTAATTTACAGAGAGCCATCATTTTGTAAAAACATGCCCACAATTGTAAAAAGAGGAGCACCGGATCAATAATATAATGGTCCAGATATAGTTCATTATTTGTAATGCTCATTTAAAAGCCAACTATTTTCAGAGGCAGCAGAGGCCCCCTTCATCGGGCCTGAGGAATTGTGGATTCAATGGGATCTGGACAAGAAGAATAAGCATTTCTGAAGGGGAAACAGTAAGTTGCCTGCTCCAGTGGCTGATTTGGCTGACAAACCAGTGACTGACAATTCCTTATTTGTCTCTTTAAATGGACGGTACAATTTCTTGTGTCAGGTGTCACTACAGTGGATTGGCCTGGCATCGGTCATTTTTTTCCATTCACAGTGGAGGGATATACCACTCATCTCAACATTGTTTGATTGCCGCAGTATTTTTTGGGACTGTGTTTACACGTTTAAAATACTCTAATCTAGAGGGTGCATTGGACTTTTTCATTTATATTTATGTTCATTATTGCTATATGCTATCAACCATTTCAAGACTGCACGTTAGTAATATTTGACTGTTTTAACATTATGCGATTGGTTCCAAATTGCCACCATCAGGTATTGATGATTACTGTTTGTGGAAAATTTGTTTCACTTTGTACTTTAGCACTCAGTAAGTTTACAATTGTATGATTATACACCTTTGTGTTTTGATTATTGCACCAGCACTTTATTATAGTAATTTTAGAAGGTTCACAGTGCAACATCACTATTTATTCATTTACCTTTCTACCGGCTAAGGATCAGCTAACCAGGTGTCTGCTGCAGAATACCCTTAGTGTTTAATTTAAAAGCGCGGGAGAAATTTATTTTACATTTATTGAAAATCACACATTAAGAAAGTCAGCAGAGGGAGCTGTAGGGAACTGAAGTTATATGCAGAACATGCATTTTCCCACCTAGCATATGGCATTTATTGACACCTAATACATTTTTTATCCTATGCTCATTTGGGTTGCCCAAATTTGTGCCAGGTTTCCTTTAAAATAAGCCCTGACATAACAGGTCAGCTAAATAATGTCAAACTCAGCCAGTAACCTTTTCCCAAGATTAAGATGACCAAAGATCGTTAGTCTAAACCCAATATGATTTTTTACATTTAAAAAGGTCAAAATCACAAAGAAACTGGCAATGAATGTCCCATGTCTATGGCTATTTTATGTCTAATGTATTATATTTACAAAAACATAGAATGTACACAAACTGAGCAATAAAGTATGTCTAGCACTCTAAGAAGACTTTACTCCATAAAGGTGCACAGCACATGTAATGGAAAGTTTTAGCCCCTGATTGTTGATATAAATAGAAAGGAGCTGAAGGCACCAAAGTTAAACCCTTTTACCTTATTTTGAAAGCTACAATTGAAGTTTTGGTCTGAAGATATTAAAATGTCCCAGCCAAAAAAAAACAATGGCTAGTCTTTTCAAAACTTTTCAAAATGTTGGCTTTATACACATTTTAAAGAGATCCTGTTTGAAGTACCCTGCGGTATAAAAGTTGTACTTACCCGTCCAGCGGCCTATGACTTTTTGATGATTAGCACGCCTCCGTGACACGATCCTCTGATCCCTACATCACTGGAGTACTCAGCACTAATGTGGGAGTCAGAAGGTGAAACCACACTTATGGTAGGGACATACGCAATGTGCCCCAAACTAAAATTACTGGTGCCACTCAAGGCTTCACCAGGTCCTCTTATGTAGCAACCACTTGGAGTGCAGACAAGGACAGAGCTCGTACCAGCTCTAGACATTTAATAGAAAAGGGAGAAAAAGTCCTGGAAGTCACATGTCTCTGCAAAACCTTGTAAGAAGGTTTATGACAGGCTCAGCCTGGGCTCCAACAAGACCACACTCCTAACACATTTCGCATCTTAAAGATAAAAGACAAGGGTCAGTAGAAAGGTATAATACCGCTTTTATCACAGGGAACTTCAAATAGGATTTTTTAGATACTTACAGATTCTCTTTATGACTCTTTTATTTATAGGAAGTCCCTCTATTAAATTTTTGAATGACTATATCATGCAATAGGACATTACACAACTTAAAGTGGTTGTAAACCCTTACAAACCACTTTGACCTACAGGTAAGCCTAGATTAAGGCTTACCTGTAGGTCCAAGAAATATCTTCTAAACCTATACGGTTTAGGAGATATTTGCCTGAAGACAGGCACCGCTGTGTACGGCGCATGCGCCGTAGACAGCGGCGCGCAGGCGCACTGAGCGCGGCATTTCCAATAATGGAGCTGCCGCGCGTGTCGGCTCCCGTGCGCATGCGCGGGAGTGACGTCATCGCGGCTCCGCCGAATGACAGCGACGGAGCTGCGAGACCCCACCAAGAAGATGGATGCGCCGGACTACAGGGGACAGCGGCGACTTTGCTGGCTCCTGTGTCAGGTAAGTGACACATAATGGGCTACTATGCGATGCATAGTAGTCCATTATGCTTTGCCTTTGCAGGGAATGAAAGAGAAAGTAAACCCATCAGGGTTTACTTCCTCTTTAATCATTGTTTTTGTGGCACAGTGTTTTGTTAAGATGCAACTGATATCTCCTTATCCACTATAGTGTCCTTGAGATAAAAAGATAATCATAAATCTTTATAATACACGTTCATTAGGTTTCCTCTAAAGTGCCTTTTCCAAATTAAACAAGCCATGTTTCTAACCTTTTCCTAAAACGAAGTAATCACAGTAGTGGTAATTGAATGACTAATGATACTTTCAGTGTTTTGTGGAGAAGAACAATTAAGCACATTATTGCACTCAACAGGTGCTTTTTAATGGACCTCTATGGAGTGAGCGTTAAGGTAAGCAGCAAGTAAGGTAAGAACAAAGATTTTGAAGAAAGGGTCCCCATAGTGCCATCCTTTCATTCCCTACTGAGAAGAGGTCATCGTCACGTACACTTTTGCATTCACATTGGTCAGTCTAGTGCAGTCATGAGAGGAGAGCATCTGAATGGGAATGTGGAGTGACAGGGTAATAAAAAGACGAAGGGGCCTGCGAGAGAGGATTGAGAATGGATTGAAAGGGCTCTAATGATGAGTCCATGGAAATGTCAAGTTAAAAGACTGAAGTCTTTTGTGACCTCTTTGGCCTTTTAATCGGAGACCTTTCAGTTCTTGACAAGATCTCGGCATCATCAAACAAATTCCGCCATACAATACGCGGGAGACCAGAGCTTCTCCATGCCCCACCACTAATTGCTGGAAATAAAGGAATGCAACAACTTACTCTATATAGATAACCGCTTCAACAAGCGCTATACATTCTGAGGCCTCTGGTCGTTCTAAAGAAACACACAGCAGCTGCATGAACAACATATACATCTTAAAGCGTAAAACACACCAATACAAAATTATTCAATATAGAGGAAAATGCATGCCCCCCAGTATCTGCTGTGGACCATTGTCTGGGTATATAAATGTGCAAAGACCAGATCACACTTCTGTTATCTGATGAAGGGTTAAAGTAGAACTAAACTCTAACCAAAGAATACTTTTACAGTGCATTGTAAGTAAAAAATTATACTTACATTTTATTCCATGTATTGTAATAAATTTTTTTTTTGCTTAGACCAGGGCTCTCCAAACAGTCAAACATTCTAAACAAAGGACCAGTTTACTGTCCTTCAAACTTTAGGAGGAATGGACAGTGGCCAGTGGGAGTAGAAAATGTCCTGGTGTCAGTGGGAGTAAACAATTCCCATAATTGGTATTAGGGGGAGTAATAGTACTCCATCTGTGATATCAATTGGAGGATTAATGCCCCATTATTGGTGTCAGTGGTAGTAATAGTGCCACATCATTGGCATCAATGGGAATAATAGTGCCCCATCGTTGGTTTCAATGGGAGGTATAGCGCATCGTCATTGACATCAATGGGAGGAATAGTATCCTATCATTGGTGTCAGTGGTAGTAATAGTGCCCCATCCTTGGTATCAGTGGGAGGAATAGTGCCCCATCATTGGTATCAGTGGGAGGAATAGTGCCCCATCATTGGTATCAATAGGAGGAATAGTGCCCCATCATTGGCTGCTGACAATGGGGGAATAATGCTCCCTTCCCACCAAGAAAGATACCTGGCATCATAATCCTTACTCAGGGCAACACAAAACAAACAGCTTTAGTAGAACCGCATTAAACACATTCCTGTGTGGCCTTCATATGACTGCAACTTCAATCTGCAACAGCCTCAAAAGTCCAAGGAAGCAAATATCTTCCTCATTATTTGCAATAAGTTTCTGATATGACCTTTGCTGTCTGAAAATTGGTCTTATTTATGGGCACTGAATGATTTAACCACAAAGCATTATTTGTAGGGATGGAACTGGTCATCCTTTGACCTCAACTGGGCCTTAAAATGTATGCAGCACTAAAACATTCTTTCATTTTGAAAAGAGTGTGGAATGGTTAGAACCCCTGTCATGTTTTTATTGATGTCTCTGTCCCTATTGGGGAAATTCACCCCCTCTATTGGTCCTGATGACAAATCCAAACTCTTTGTCTTGTCACAGGAACAGCAGATGAAGTTTAACCTTCTAACTGGCTCTAGTGAAAACTATCTCTTCTGAGAGATATCCCTTTACCTCCTATGGTGTCTCTGAGACAGGAAATAAAGAGAAATCTCCACAGGGACACAAGCAGACCTGGCAGGGGTCTTAACCAGGGGTCTTAACCAAGGACGTGCAAAAAACAAAAAAAACAAACAAACAACTTCAAGGGTCACAGAGACCTCAAAATGTGGGGATGGGTAGCTGGAGTCATACCCCACCACTGGTCAAACTGTGGGTCTCCTATCATCTATGGTTTCAGAGATACGGGGCACCTTGCACAGCCTGTCAAAAGCTACATACAGAGCAGCCAGTTTAAATACAAGCTGGCACACTATGTTTGCATCAGACTGAGAGGATGAGCTCACAGTGCCTCTCCTCACTTCTTGTCAGCCATGTACTGGCCATTGGGACTACAGGGAGTTTCCTGGTGGGTCGATGGCTCAGTGGGCCGGTTTCAGTGACAAAGTAATGGCTGCACGGCTTGCCCTCAACTTCACGCAGTGATGTGAGAAAGATGAGAAAAATACAGAGGAGAATAAGTGAAATAATAAAAGAGGTTAGCGAGGACTCCTTATGTTATGCTGCTTATGTTTTTTTGCACAATTACGTATAGTTTTATATACTGTTTTTGTGCTTGTTTGCAAAATTAAAGTGGGCTGGTCTGGATGAAGTCCAGGGCTAAATTTTTGTCCAAGTCCAGCCCTGCTTCTTGTCAGACTCACTGAGCTCAATGGATAGCTTGGAGCCTTGGACCAATGATAAAGCACCATTGGCCCAAGCTTTCCAATAAAAATGCTGCAGTGGAGGCACGCCTATCACTGCAGTGTCATAGAAGGGGCATGCGTCTAAAAGACAAATGCTCCCTTCCAACCCAGCCCTCTTTACTACAAGGAAAAACGTGTTTATGTATATAAGATTTAGACACAATCCCATGGTTTTTCTCACACAGTTAAGAGGGAGAATGAGAATCTACTGCTGTTGAAAGGGTACAAGCTAAATCATATATCATGCTATATGTTATAACATAATCATTTATTGTTTATTTATTTTCTGTGAAATTACTGTTTGAAGTTATAATTTCAAACTTCAGTAATTTGTCCTTTAAGCCACCTGCTTGAGTACAGTTTTTGAAAATATAGTAAATTACCTTAAAAATAATATATAATAATCTCAAACTTTATTTGTGGCTGAAGCTAAACATAGGATGAATAGGGCTCTTATATACACTAAAATGACGGCCATTGAAAACGATAAGTTACAAAAATTAAATATGGAAACCTTGGGTTAAGCATTACTTACCCCCGACTTCGATAACACCCTGTTAATGCTCTGGTAAACTCTATCTCTCTTAGAATCAACCGCATCTTCTCCTGAACTAGAACCTCACTACCGTGCTGGGAAGCTTTTTCCCTCCTGAATATACTCTTATGCCGCGTAGACACGATCGGACTTTCCGATGGGAAATGTTGGCTGTGAGCTTGTTGTCGGAAAGCTCGACAATCGAACATTTGCTGTCGGAATTTCCGCACACAAATGTTTGAGAGCAGGTTCTCACATTTTCCGACAACAAAACTTGTTGTCGGAAAGTCCAATCGTGTGTACACAAAAGTTCACGCATGCTCTGAATCAAGCAGAAGGAGTGGCTTCTGCTTGATTCACTTCGCACTGGCTATTGAACTTTCATTTTCTCGGCTTGTCGTACATGTTGTATATCACCTCATTCTCACGTTCGGAATTTTTGGCCAACATTTGTGTGACCGCGTGTATGCAAGACAAGTTTGAGCCAACATCCTTCGGAAAAAAATCCACGGTTTTGTTGTTGAAAAATCCGATCGTGTGTATGGGGCATTGCTCTTTCCTACCTCTGTCCCTCTGGGAAGGAGCTATCTATCGTGATCGCACTATGACCACTCATTCTACTCTTACCATAACCTTGCTCAAACTATTGCTCCCTCCCTTCACCCCCTCTTTTCTACCTTTCTACACCCTTAACATATCCAAGACACTCTTAAAAGGTGACCGTCCAGTTCCCAGTTGCTAACTGGTCACAGACTCGATTACACCCTACCAAGTCAATGACTGTAGACAGTTACTATAAGCTTAATTGATGTTTGTATTTGAAGCCGTCCATACCTATCACCTCTTTCTGTAAACCCTTGGTTTCCATCAAATGATGTAACGATAAGTTCA
Source organism: Lithobates pipiens (assembly GCF_037356315.1). Taxonomy (NCBI): domain Eukaryota; kingdom Metazoa; phylum Chordata; class Amphibia; order Anura; family Ranidae; genus Lithobates; species Lithobates pipiens. The sequence continues at coordinate 82,126,392 of NW_027507785.1, forward strand.
CTTCTCTGTTTGTTACCATATCTATGCAATCTTTGACGGTTATTATTGAATATTTGTACTCTTGTTTTCCCTTATCTTTTTCATGTCAATAAAAAATGTTGACAGAAAAAAGATGTAATGCTCTAATAAAGGTCGCTAAAAGCTACATCACTCTGAAAACAAAATAAATAAATAAATATATAATAATTATTTGTATATTAATTATGGTAATTATCCCCATGCCACCCAGGCCAATTCTGACACGTCTCCTTCTCCTACATGTAAATATAATAATTATATTGATAGAAAATTACTCAGAACCCCAAAACATTATATATATTGTTTTATCAGAAACACTAGGGAACAAAATGGCGGTCGTTGCAACTTTTTATGTTACACAGTATTTGTGCAGCAATTTTTCGAACGCGTTTTTTTGGGACTAAAATAAAAACCACTAAAGTTAGCCCGATTTTTTTTTATAATGTGAAAGATGATGTTACCCTGAATTAACAGATATCTAACATGTCACGCTTTAAAATTTCACACACTTGTGGAATGGTGCCAAACTTCAGTACTTAAGAATCTCCATGGACAATGCTGTAATTTTTTTTTTTTTTACAGATTACCTGTTTAGAGTTGCAGAGGAGGTCTAGTACTAGAATTATTGCTCTCACTCTAAGGTTTGTGGCATATGTAACCTGTGTGTATCTGGCTCTGATACTAGCCAGTGCCTCACAAGCCACTGACCTCACGGCATGTCCCTGGTCTTAACCCTTCCCAATCCAGAACAAAAAAAGTTTTGGTTTTACAACCATTAGGCTTCATGTACACTACACTCAACATGTAAACTCAAGTTTAGGAGCTTATGGTGTTTCTTTTGCCAAAGCTCCTAAACTCAACTCCATAAAACCCTATGTGTCCATGTAAACATATGCTTTTAGGATTGTTTAGGAACTGCTGCGGTTGGGGGAGGTTCATCTCCTTTTCCTGAATGAGGAAAAATTGCATTCAGTATAAGGAACATTTTGACCGCTGGCCACAAAATGCAGAAAAATCATGGTGCAATTTTGCGGTTTCCTGTGGCCGGCAGTCAAGGTAGTTTAGGTGTATATGAAGCCATTGGTTTTTACCAGAGTTTAGGAGCTGCTGCGGTTAGGGGAGCCTCAACCTCACTTTGACTGCTGGCTATGTGTACATAGTTAGTAAGGTTGAATAAAGACACCAGTCCATCCAGTTCAACCTGAGTAAGTGTCTACAATTGTCCCTATCCCTGTACATTGTAACATTGCACACTCACATTGGTCCCTACACCCTCAAATATCCCACAATCCAAGGTCCCTATTCATATACTAGAGCCAATTTTGGACAGAAGCCAATTAACCTACCAGCATGTCTATGGAGTGTGGGATCAAACCGAAGTGCCCGGAGGAAACCCACACAGGCACAGGGAGAACATGCAAACTCCTGGTAGGTAGACTGCTAGGGAGAGTGCTAACCACTACACCACTGTGCCACCCTACATGAAGCCTTACAAACTTTATCTTCTTAATTGTGTTATTTAATAGTGTGAAAGTTTGGGATCCTAAACGTGTTTTGTTATCTGAATCGATAAAAGAGTGATCAGTGTTTAAACAATTTTTAGCCAAGTGCCAGGTGGAAAAATACCTCTGTCTATACTGCCAGTCAGATAACCAAACATGCATTATTCATGATTGGTAATGTCTTTACAAAGACGAAAGTGGCATTATTAACAAGTCTGGCCAATTTACTATCTAATTAATTGTGATATACAGCCAGCTCTTAATTACTATTATGTTTCCAAGAGACCAGACCTCAAAGTCAAGTTTGTAATATTGGAACACAAAAGGGAAGCACGTTCATAAAAATGATGTTTATTAAAGATGAATGGTCAGCACGACAATGACATAGGAGCACACTCCTCCACACTACCTCCCACTGATGCATTTCACAACTCATAGATGCTTAACTGTCACATTTACAACAGCTCCCACTAGGACTGGATTTCAATAATGTGCCTGTCCAGGCCAGTTGTACTGTTACCGAGACATCAGAGATCAGTGCAAGGGTTCAGGTCCCTATACTTTACATATAATATCAATACATGTACAATATTTAGCATATGGTATTGCCTAGTGTTTTCCCTCAACGATTGCATAGGAAAGAGTAAGGAACAATTTGTTGCCTCTCCCTCCTGGAAATATACCACCTTATGTCCAGACTAACGTGGCCCTTCTAGAAATTTTTAACTGGCTACCATGACACGAAATAAAACGCATGATACAGAATTATAGTAACCTTTTCCTTTCCCAAAATGTATTAAAAATTGGATGCTGAACATTTATTTATTGTACACACGGTCGGACATCCCGACGGAAAAGGTCCGATTGGACCGTGTTGTCGGATAATCCGACCGTGTGGGCTCCATTGGACTTTTTCCGGACTGCCCGACCAACAAAGTTTGAGAGCTGGATATACAATTTTCAGACAACATGATCTGATTGGACTTTGTCCGATCGTTTGTAGAGAATCCCGATTGAACAAAGTGCCACGCACGCTCAGATCAAATTACGAGACCAAAGCTATTGGCTACTAGCCGCAACGTAGTCCCGTCGCAACAACGGAACGTCATCACGTTCCGAACAATCGGATTTTCCGACAACTTTGTCCGACCATGTGTATGCAACACCACTTTCGGACAAAATGCGTCTGAAAAAATCAGACGGATTTTGTTGTCGGAATGTCCTAACATGTGTACAAGGGCTTACAGGTACTTATAAGGTACTGTCTATTTAAACAGCGCTTTACATATCTATTCTGCATTCACATCAGTCCCTGCCCTCAAGGAGGTTACAATCTATGTCCCTAACTCACATACATACTAGGGAAAAATACAGGAGCCAGTATGTCATTGGAGTGTGGGAGAAAACCCATGCAGGCATAGGGAGAACATACAAACTCCAGGCAGGTAGAGCCACAGTTGGGATTTGAACCAATGCTAACCTAATGCTAACCACTTAGCCACTGTGCTGCTCAATATATTAAGTATTAATATATTATAGTGTTACTAAACCCAGGACCCTGCATTCCCTATATCTGGTCCCCCACAGTACACGGAACACGGAAATGCAATTATTTTAGTAAATATAAACAAAATACCTTTTTTAATCAGCAGTATATAGCAGTCATATGACTTCTATTAGTGTCTGGTTAAAGCTTGTAGGAAGAGTTTTCATTCTCCCTTAATTGTCCTTTGAGGCTGCAGGACTCCTGACCCTCTGTCTGGACAGTGCTGATTGGCTCTGTGCTGATCACATGCACCCTCCCAAGACAAGACGAGAAAAAAAAACTCTCTAGCTATACACACCAAACTGAGCATGAGCAGAGCACCCCAAGGCTCTGTACTATCAGTAGATGGATTGGGGACTGTGGAAGAAGGGGAGGATCCTGCCTTGCCAGACAGGTCTGTGCTGTATGGCAGATTTGTGTAAGTCTCAGGACTGGATGGGCAGAAATACAATTCGAATTTCCAATACAATACAAATCCTTTGGCAGCAAAAGCAGCTCCCATGTATGCTTTACCTGACATTTTCCTTTAAGACATATAAGCACCCCTGCTGACAAGGCCCAGGCCTAGGGCAGCCCTTTGCAGGGGGCAGCACGGAAAGAGTCCCCGCCGGCTTGCGTTACACTGTTAGTGTAGCACCAGTCTTATGGGGCAGACTGGGCTGAGAGGCAAATTAGTCTAGCACCCCTATAAAGCAGCCTCACTATTTCCGGTATGCGGGCGGCCAGCATTCCGCAACTGTTGGGGGGTTTTGACTGTCCTCTCATCCTGGACCACAAACCTTCCTCACTGTGCTATATGTTTTCTGCTGCACCATTGGCATGGTTATATCTTCTTAGTCCTCTCCATAAAAGTATCATAAATGTGTGCTTTAAGTAGAACTATAGGCAACACTTTTCTTTTTTTAAATTTTGGATAGAATAAGGGAGGGTTAGAGCCCCCATCAGTTTAATTTTTTACCATCCCTGTCCCATTGCAGAGATTTCCCTTCACTTCCTGCCCCATAGCCAATCAGGAAGTTAGAGGGAAATCTATGCACATTAAGGGAATCCATTGCCCCCCCCCCCCCCAGGCCCTTAGACCTAGTGTCCCCACTCTAAAATTTCAGGGCGGGTCTTAAACAGCAAGGTGTGTGGCCTTGACAGGAAGGGGTGGGTCATATTTAAATTAGGGGGTGCATGAGTTTAGTCAGGCCTAGGGCAGCCCAAAACCTAAATACACCACTGCATATAAGTGATGTGTGGACAGACCACAGCATGCACATACATCAGGCCATAGACAACCTAATAAAAACATTGTTGGAAATGTTCCATTATCCTCAAACATGCAGATTATTACATATTCATTGGAGCCCCCGTCTGTTATGAGCAACGCTTCTGTGTGATAAACTTGACAGGCAGCATCACAATGTTCCATCTCTATTACAAATGTGTTCATACTGATCTGTCACCCAGGATATTCCGCAGACAAATAATCATTTATCTGACATTCGTAAATCCGGCTGTCTAGAAGAAATGTATCTGACCATCTGAGAAGTGAGACGCTCAACAACAAGTCATAAAACAGCTATACTGGAACCGCTGTAGCTCTTAGCGCAGAGAAAGCTCTCCATTATAAATTCACTAGCTCTCCGGGGGACAATTCCATCTCCGCCTTATTACTAATGGGTTGGGAGGGAGCGCTAACAATAATCAATTCTGACATGAAATACTAGCAAGAGAATCAAGAACTATGAAGGGAAAGCAATTGTGATTATTATAGTTATTACTAATCATCAGGCTGACACTATAATGTAGGCATAGTGATTGACAGCGAGACCTACAGGAAGTCAGCGAAATGCGTCAGTGATAACTGGCCCAAAGTAAAAGGAGCTCATTGGGCCAGATTAGATTTAAGGTGCTCTGGAATTTGGCCATTACGTAAATGAAAATTTATGGCTCAGAAGGTCTTTTAAAGTTTAGCTGCATTACAGCAGCTCTGAACCCAATCACAAAAAAACTCATACATGGTACCTTGTTATTTTCAATGCTTTTAAACCTGCAGTTTTTGTTAAAAAGGTACCTGGTGATCCTGCCATTAGTGTCTTTGTTTAGGCACTTTCTACAGGCATACCCCACTTTTAAGTACACAATGGGGTTTATTTACTAAAGCTGGAAAGTGCAAAATCAGGCTCACTTCTGCATAGAAACCAATAAGCTTCCAGGTTTTATTACCCAAGCTTAATTGAACAAGGCAAGGTTAGTAGCTCATTGGTTTCCATGCAAAAGTGAGCCTGATTTTGCACTTTCCAGCTTTAGTAAATAAACCACATTGTGTACTTAAAAGTGGGGTATGCCTGTATTATGGGATGACAACTGTCTTCCAATTGTGCTTCTGCATTTTGACCCCGGAGGGGACTATAAGTGGCAGTGCTGACACATATTGCTTAAGCCTCTTTCACACTGGGGTGGTTTTCAGGCGTTTTAGCACTAGAAATAACCTCTGCTAAGCGCCTGAAAAACTGCTTCCCATTCATTGCAGTGTGACTTTTCACACTCGGGCGGGGCTTGCAGGACGTTCTGAAAAGTTCTGCAAGAAGCATCTTTGGGCGGGTTGGGAGCTCTGTATTTAGAGCTCCCAAAATGCCCTGCCCACTGGAACGAATAGGCAGAGCTGCCACGCCGCTTAAACAGCACTAGAGCGCTTTAGTGCTAACAGCTGGCGCTTTCAGCGTGAAAGCAGTCTTAAGCCCCATACACACTATCAGATTTACCAAATCCATGTAGTGCCTGCCTGATTGCATACACATTGAAACTTCTAAGGTTTGACCTCATATTATATGGTTTTGGTAATTTTGAAGGAAAAAATCAGCAGAAAATCAGATTTTAAGGAATCCAGGATTCAACAATGATGTTAAGATGATATTGGGTAAGTGCATGTAGAGAAAAAGTGTCTGAAAAAGGCTGGAGGAGATCAGGAGCACGGAGATGTAAAAGAGGAAGGAAAAAAAGGTGAAGCGGTAATTCACTGGAAACAACATGACAATTGTTTTTTATACACAGTGCTTTGGCATACTCAGTGTCATCCAGATAGGTTTTTAAAGCTACTTCAAGCTGACTATATTATGCTAATACACACGGGCCGAATGCCAGGAGACATCGGCTGGTATAATAAAAACTGTCCAATATTCGGACCGTGTCTATGTTAGCCGGCTTCTGTCATAACTTGATTGTACAATCTCCGGACAGTCTTCTTTAGACTTATCAAAACTATTTATGGACCTACCCAAACATCCTTTTCAGTCTGCAACCAGACAGTCCCTTAAACTACAAAAAGAGACTGTATAATCAGATAGTAAGGTATTTGGTCAATCTTAGGATAATAAAGGAAGAGGAGGGCACAACAGTCTATTGCATTCTTTTTGTATCACTGCTCAGTTAATGCACTACGTTTAAGGTGCTCCACAATCCTACACATTCCAGTATTGGATTGGACACCCTATAGTGACTTGTCCCTACTCTTCCAGCAGTAAACATTATAGCACGAGTCATATATATATATATATATATATATATATATATATATATATATACACACACACACACACACACACACACACACACACACATATATATATATATATATATATATATATATATATATATATATATATATATACAGTGGTGTGAAAAAGTGTTTGCCCCCTTCCTCATTTCCTGTTCCTTTGCATGTTTGTCACACTTAAGTGTTTCGGAACATCAAACCAATTTAAACAATAGTCAAGGACAACACAAGTAAACACAAAATGCAATTTGTAAATGAAGGCGTTTATTATTAAAGGTGAAAAAAAATCCAAACCATCATGGCCCTATGTGAAAAAGTGATTGCCCCCTTGTTAAAACATACTATAACTGTGGTTGTCCACACCTGAGTTCAATTTCTCTAGCCACACCCAGGCCTGATTATTGCCACACCTGTTCACAATCAAGGCATCACTTAAATAGGAGCTGCTTGACACAGTAAGGTCCACCAGAAGATCCTTAAAAGCTACACATCATGCCGAGACCCAAAGAAATTCAGGAACAATTGAGAAAGAAAGTAATTGAGATCTATCAGTATGGAAAGGGTTATAAAGCCATTTCCAAAGCTTTGGGAATCCAGCAAACCACAGTGAGAGCCATTATCCACAAATGGCGAAGACATGGAACAGTGGTGAACCTTCCCAGGAGTGGCCGGCTGCCCAAAATTACCCCAAGAGCGCAGCGACGACTCATCCAAGAGGTCACAAAAGACCCCACAACAACGTCCAAGGAACTGCAGGCCTCACTTGCCTCAGTTAAGGTCAGCGTTCATGCCTCCACCATCAGGAAAAGACTGGGCAAAAATGGCCTGCATGGCAGAGTTCCAAGGAGAAAACCACTGCTGAGCAAAAAGAACATCAAAGCTCGTCTCAATTTCTCCACAACACATCTTGATGATCCCCAAGACTTTTGGGACAACATTCTGTGGACCGATGAGACAAAAGTGGAACTCTTTGGAAGGTGTGTGTCCAAGTATATCTGGTGTAGAAGGAACACTGCATTTCATAAAAAGAACATTATACCAACAGTAAAATATGGTGGTGGTAGTGTGATGGTCTGGGGCTGTTTTGCTGCTTCAGGATCTGGAAGACTTGCCGTGATAAAAGGAACTATGAATCCTGCTGTCTACCAAGAGATCCTGAAGGAGAATGTCCGACCATCTGTTCGTGTACTCAAGCTGAAACGAACTTGGGTTCTGCAGCAGGACAATGATCCTAAACACACCAGCAAGTCCACCACCGAATGGCTGAAGAAAAACAAAATGAAGACTTTGGAGTGGCCTAGCCAAAGTCCTGACCTGAATCCTATTGAGATGTTGTGGTATGACCTTAAAAAGGCCGTTCATGCTCGAAAACCCTCTAATGTAACTGAATTAGGACAATTCTGCAAAGATGAGTGGGCCAAAATTCCTCCAGGACGCTGTAAAAGCCTCATTGCACGTTATCGCAAACGCTTGGTTGCAGTTGTTGCTGCTAAGGGTGGCCCAACCAGTTATTAGGTTTAGGGGGCAATCACTTTTTCACACAGGGCCATGATGGTTTGGATTTCTTTTCACCTTTAATAATAAACACCTTCATTTACAAATTGCATTTTGTGTTTACTTGTGTTGTCCTTGACTATTGTTTAAATTGGTTTGATGTTCTGAAACACTTAAGTGTGACAAACATGCAAAGGAACAGGAAATGAGGAAGGGGGCAAACACTTTTTCACACCACTGTATATATATTTTGTTTACGTGGGCTTTAGACTATATACATTACATGCACAAGCACTGGAGACAAAAGGACCTCAATCATCTATGTTAACATGCTGGTTTTTGGCATTCAGCCCAAGGGTAAGGGTGGCCAGGCTGCTTAGAGGAACTTTACCTGACTGTGGGAAAAATAAACGTCAGCAGCCACAAATACTGTGCCTGCTGACTTTGATAAAAGACATACTTAGCAGCCCAAAGAAGTCCAGTGCTGTCCTTCTGCACATGATTCTTTGCAGAGCTTCTGATATTCCACGCTGCCATCTTGCATTCAGGAGCCAACTGCCACCTCCTTGCCACTCACAGCCAGCTCCCTACTGTGCATGCACAATCACTAAACCCGGCTATAGACAGAGCGATTTTCTTTACTTTCTTTCAGTGTTGATGTGGGCATACCACCAGTGGAGCTCTTGTGTTTTCCCGGTGGTTACAATAGCCACTAGCAAAAATCGTATGAAAATTCAACAGGCCGGTTTTATCCAATTTGGGTACATTCAGCCTGCCCATACATGGTTCGAATCCTGAGCAGTCCCTGCTGAACCAACTGAGATTCAAAGGATGCAGGCGGTCAGAGCGGACATCATTCTCAAATCAGAAGTGGGAGCTACTACCACCAAAATTATATAAGAGGCTAGGGGGTGGAGGAAAGATGCTGAAAATAATTTTTAAATTGAAGGTCCTCCTTAACTAAGCTCCACTCCTTTGTATATGTAAGCTTTAAAGGGGTTAGGTTGTAGAAGACTTGGTTTAAAGAGGTTTGAAAATCTGAATGACAATTTATATAACCAAGTGTATAGCTTGCTCGATTTTTCCTATTGCAATACCATGGTAACATGATGTCACAGGAAGGCCAAAAATTAGTATGCATCTATTATAACCTCATATTCCCTCCTTAGCTTGCTGTATACTACTTAAATTACCCAAATTACCCAATTGACATTTAGTTTTCTAAAGTACTGTGGGTCAATTGTAATTTTTTTAAATAAAATACTTATTTTTACCTGTTTGTATCTTTAATGAAACCTGCAGATCTAGAAATATTAAAAATGATTTTTGAAAATAAATTAACAGTTTAAAGCTTATATGAGAGTTTATAAATTGGGTTTACAAATAAAAATGTTAATAAACCATAATGTTGAAAACGAACACCGCATGACAATGCTTACATCAAAGCATGGGCATAGCATAAGGGGTTGCAGGGGTCGCAATTGCAACCCCCGCCGTCATATTATCATATCCTTCACAAAGTTCAGCAGGCCCCACAGCCACGCTACAGTACTGGGCTTCCACTTTGGCTTCCACAGTCCACACCCCTCTGTTTTCATTGGCTGGGGAGAAGCTGTGAGCCATTAACTGAATGGAGAGGAGCACGGGGTGAGAACAGCCCAGGATGGGGAAGTGTGTGTGCTGTGTGTGTGCTGTGTGCTGGCAACATGGAATGTTAACCGAGCTCAGCGAGTTAAGAGGAGCCACGATGGGACTGATGTCACTGGTGAGGTAAGACACCGCTCAGTGTCTTCTAGTTACCAGCTGGGGTTCTCTGATTCCTGTCCTCTGATTCCCCAGGGGTGATCCCTGTCCTCTGATTCTCCAGGGGTGATCCCTGTCCTCTGATTCTCCAGGGGTGATCCCTGTCCTCTGATTCTCCAGGGGTGATCCCTGTCCTCTGATTCTCCAGGGGTGAGCCCTGTCCTCTAATGTAAGGAGGAACTCTGGGAACTCAAAACTCTTAAGCCACTTTGAGCATCTTGGCGTGCGGTGGTTGTATCTGCACATGCAGTGGAAGTGGTGGGTGGTAGTGGAGGGGGGCCCAGGTCAACTTTTGCATTGGGGCCCACAAACTTCAAGCTACGCCTCTGCATCAAAACTGGTTCGATACTCAACAATGTCCCTTCAATTCAGCCCAAAAATTTTATAATATTATTTTTCTATAACAGCACTACCAATTTTGTGTTTGCTCCTAGTGCTAGTGCTGTCTCAACGGAGCCACTGTTGTATGTGCCCCCCCCCCATCAAGCTGCTATCTGTGCTGCTATACAACACAGGTGGCCCAGAGAAGGTGGAGCAGAATAGGACTCATGATCCCATCTCAAAGCCTATCTGTTATGATTGGCAGATCAGCATTACACATGCACATTGCCAAAGCATGCACAAGAGGTGATGGAAAATGTAGTCCCACTGGCATGCATTAAAGATTAGAGAGGGTGTGTACCCCCCAACCGGCAGTTATAAGAGTGGTAATTCAGACCTTTACAAACGGAGTACATGAAAATAATGGCATTATTAAAGATGTTGATGTTGCATAAAAAGAGAACATGTATTTTGCACAGGGATTTAAAACGGCTTTTTGTCAATTCTTTTTATATTTCGTTTCTTTGCTGTCAAATAAATATGAAAAAAATATATATGAAAGGTTGAAGTTTTTAACTTGCAGCCAGTTGGTTATAAGAAAAAGTCAACAGAGCTGCATATTCGCCAGGATAACGTATGCGTTTTCAAGAAAAAAAATATTATATCCCTTTAACTGAAAATTCAAGAGCGATGATACTGTGGTGCCATAAATGCTGAAAATGAATCAAACAACAGCTATTATACAGTAGAGAAGCAATAAAATAAGACTTGCTCTTGTACTCTATGTTTCTTTAATGTTTTCTGACGATATTACGACCATGGAATACTGTCATTGTGTTATGCAATATTCATAGAAAATTAAATAAAAGGTACTGAAAAATAAATAAATTTTATTACATAAATACATACATGGAATACAAAAGTGACTGCAGAACCATCCAGCATATTAGATCTGGGGCAGAGATGTCATAGCTGGCATGAATTGCAAACAACCTTGATGTAAATGGCCTTGCCGATAAAACTACTGCAAATTCCTCTGCTTTTTGTTTCACCCAATAATTACCGTATTTGTAATATAAAATAGATACAACAATACAGCCAACAGATTATAAAGAAGAATCTGTGTTCGGCATCGGTCTATGTTAGAGCTGAATATGTTTATTATGCAGGCATATGCTTCTACTGCAATACGCCCCCTAGTGTAAAGGAACAATGTGCAAAAGATTATTTAAGCTAGATACATACGGTATTTAATCATCTACTTCAGAGACTTCATCAGTTACCACCCACCTGTAATATAAGGATGCAACAGTAGGAGCGAGACCCCATGCGTGGTTTTGTAATGGCCTTGGGTGGATGCCCTTGATAAAAGAGCTACCCCTTCCCGGGGGGTTGTAGTGCACTGGGTTTTATGGATAGGACTGGGAGGCTCTGGATGCGACTGGGTGTTAATGCGGGGAAATAGGGAATCTGAGTGTAGAGGGTGGGAGGGATTGTGGGAGGTTGGGGGACATTGGTGGAAGTTAGGGTATGTGCATTTGGTTGAAGGCTCTCAGAAGGTTGGGGGTCACATTGGGGGTTGTAGGCAGCAGAATCTACTACTCTTTACTTATATCAGACCTGATATCACTACAGGCGCAGCTGGGAAAGGAAACTTCTTACTTTCCCCAGGAATGTAATGGATCACATGCCCAGGGAGAGCAAGTACTGGACTTCATGCTGTATTGATGGCAGGCCCTTAATCTATTAATTCTTATATATGCTCCTATTATGAAGGCTCTGGAAATTTAGAGTTAGGACCACAGTAAATACAGAGGTCCCTTGTCGCAAGCACTGTGGCTTACACATATATTTGGTTGTTTTGCAGGCTGGTCAGTAAGTGTGCTGGGAAATCTTTTGTTTGTGCCTAATGTGCATTACCCTTCCACGTGCACCTTGCTGCAAAGGCCAGTTATAGATTGGGGTGGTTGCCACTTTTTTGTATTGATGGTAGGCCTGCTGTTACTCTGCATCAAGGAAAGCAATGATTTACAATGCCCTCCTAAATTAGCTAATGGAGTATTACTAAGTGCCACTCTGTTGTTCTGGCAACATGAAGGGGGCACTCCACTGGTCCTCATGGCGTCCATCCTCCATGAAAACACTACACCCAGGGTAGCTGCCCCTCTTGCCCCCTTTGTATCAGCCCTGCCTAATGGATAGGCTGGTAGATGATTCGACCCATCATCTGTCAAAAATTGAAAAAACTGTTTTGGGTAGAATTGGCCTTTAAAAGTAACTTAAACTTTCTCCATGACATTCATCTCTTCTAGCTTCCTGCCCTGCTAAGTAAATCTGTATATATTTTTTTTGGTGTCCTCATCTTTTGTTTGACCAACCGTAATTCTGCATTTGCAAAAGTACTGTATGTTTCTTGGTCCAGGCCCCACTTCACTTCTGAAACCACTTTAACTTGGTTTACACCCACTGGAGCACGAGAGACAGGTTGCTTTGCACACTTTCATGTCACAAGAAACTGCAGCACTACCCAGAAGCCCCGTGAAAAGCCTGCCAAATTTCAATGAAAAATTTCTCTGTTTTACTTTAGACACCTTTCACACTGAGGAGCTTTGCAGGCTCTATAGCATTGAAAATAGCACCTGCAAAGCACCCTGAAACAGCGGCTCCATTCACTCCAGTGTGAAAGCCCTCTGGAGCGGTGCCATCGTAGGGCGTCAGAAAAAGTCCTGCCAGCAGCTTCTTTGGAGCGCATTAGTAGCGGTGAGTTTACCGCTCCTAAAGTGCCCCTGCCCATTGAAATCAATGGGCATCGCCGCCGAAGCGCTGGCAAAGTGCTGCTGTAGCAACGCTTTGCAAGCGGTTTTAACCCTTTTTCGGCCACTAGCGTGTCCGAAAACCAGTCAGTATCTGGTGTGACCCCCATTTGCCTCACACAGTGCAGCACATCTCCTTCACATAGAGTTGATCAGGTTGTTGACTGTGGCCTTTGGAATATTGGTCCATTCCTCTTCAATGGCTGTGCAAAGTTGCTGGATATTGGCAGCAACTGCAACACGCTGTCGTATACGCCGATCCAGAGGATGGGTGACATGTCCCGTGAGTATGCTGGTCATTCCAGAACTGGGATGATTTCAGCTTCCAGGAATTGTGTACAGATCCTTGCAACATGGGGCCATGCATTATCATGCTGCAATATGAGGATGATGGTTGTGAATGAATGACACAACAATGGGCCTCAGGATCTCGTCATGTTATCTCTGTGCATTCAAAATGCCATCAATAAAATGCACCTGTGTTCATTGTCCATAGCATACGCCTGCCCATATCATAACCCCACCGTCCTAATTGGTGCGATGCCGCATTTGCAGTGCTACACCAATTTCAAAAAGTAGTTTCTGTACTACTTTTTGCGATTTCCATAGACAACTGTGCAGACACCAGCACAGATGTCTCTAAAATCGGGACTGGCATGCAGGAATGAAATGATGTGAGTTCAGCTGAACTCCCACCATTTCATGGTGGACACAAAAGTTTTGCTCAGTGTAGGTAATTTAATTTTTCTTGATATTATTCTCATGTGATCCCCTGTAGAGCACCGATCAGGCTGGAAGAGGGAGGGGCAGTTTTATTAAAGTCCAGCTTTAACTATGCACCAGCATTATTAAAGGAGAATAACACATGGCGTTTCTCCAGTTCATAAAATGCTGTCCAAAGTATGCAAGGCACTTCAGCCCCGGAAGGATTTGCCCCCTTAATGATCAGGCCATTTTTTGCGATATGGCAATGCTTTACTTTAGCTGACAATTGTGCAGTCGTGCAACGCTGTACATAAATACAATTTATGTCCTTTTTTTCCCACACAATAGTTTTTTTTTTGGTGGTATTTGATCACCTCTGCAGTCTTCATTTTTTGCGCTATAAACAAAAAAAAGCAACAATTTTGAAAAAAAACTATATTTTTTACTTTCTGCTATAAAACGCGCCCAATAAAAAATCAAATTCCTTCATCAATTTGGGCAGATTTATATTCTGCCACATATTTTTGGTAAAAACCCCCCCAATAAGCTTATGGCATTTTTATTATTTATTTATTTACTAGTAATGGCGGTGATAAGTGATTTTTAGCGGGACTGTGACATTGCGGCGGACAGATCGAACACCTAACTGACATATTTGACACTTTTTTGGGGAACCAGTGGCATTATTACAATCATCAGTGCTAAAAATATGCACTGACATTGTACTTATGGCACTGACAGGGAAGGGGTTAACATCAGGGGCGATCAAGGGGTTAACTGTGTTCCCTCAGTGTGTTTCTAACTGTGTGGGGGATGGGCTGCCTGAGACAACACACAGATTGGTCTTCCTGCAAAGCAGAAAGACAGCATCTCTGTATGATCCCCTGACAGAATGGAGATCTTCCTTGTTTACTTTGGCAGATCCCCCATTCTGTCTCTGCTGCAAACTATCACGGGCGGCCGGCGGACATTGAGTCTGCTGGACCCGCTAATTGGCTCCCCCTCTAGCCAATGGAAACATGCATGACCACAGATCGCCGTGTATGAGCCCAACATGCACCTGCGGCGATTTACGCAGCCAAGCCAATCTGCCGCAGTATAATTGTGGCAGCTGGTCAGCAAGCGGTTATAACATACAGTGTAGTACCACACAGAACCACTAGGTGCAGCCACAATACCAGAGCAAACCGTAAAACTATTGTACAGTATAAGTTAAATACTAATAAGGGCCGGATCAATATATTCCAAACCTAGAAGCCAAACAGCGCCACAAGTGTTATACAGTTTTAAAATGGGCATCAAATGTAACCGATTTGCTGTATGCTTTGAGTCTTGTAAACGCTCATAAATTGTCAGTTGTTCCTGACAATTATGCCGCGTACACACGATCGGAATTTTGGTCAGAAAAAGCTCAGATGTTTTTTTTTGACAGAATTCACTCAAGCTGCCTTGCATACACACGGTCACACCAAATTCCGACTGTCAAGAACGCGGTGACATACAATACGTACCACGGGACTAGAAAAAGGAAGTTCAATAGCCAGTAGCCAATGGCTTCCGTCTCGTAGTTGAATCCGAGCATGCGTGAGTTTTTGCGCGTCGGAATTGCATACACACGAACGCATTTTCGGATAGGAACTTTTTCCGACTGAAAAATTAAGAACATGCTCTCAATCTTTTGCTGGCCGAAAATCAGCCAGCAAAAGTCCGATGGAGCATACACACGATCGCATTTTCCGACCAAAAGCTCTCATCGGTCTTTTGCTGGCCGAATTTCCGATCGTGTGTACACGGCATTAAAGTTACTCTTTGAATATGTCAAGTAGGAGCAGGTCTATTGAGTAAGTGTTAACTGACAGGCAAATCTGTTTCTAGCTGCAACAGTAAGGTTGGCCATGGATGGCTTGAATGCTGGCTAATTCCTGCTGAATCTCCCGAATTTGGAAACATAGGTAGTCCTGCAAGCAGCACCCGGCTTGACAAAAGTGGAAAATTGTAAGCCGGTGTAGTTGCTGTTTAGCAGCGCCACTGTATTTGGGCACCTGTGGTACCCTGAATACAGTATCCGGCAGTAGAGGATTCTTCATCCACGATGTTGGTATGGATGGGGGAATTAATTGATTTTGAAATGAATGGATGGATTTTCAACCCATGGGCTGAACAAGAGAAAATCTAGCCATGTATGGCATCCTTAGGTTTTCTACTGGTCCTTCTACTACTTTGTGAAACCAGCTGGTTGCAATAAGATCAAGGAAATTTTAAATCTTAACACACTTAAAGCTCAACTGAAATCTTGCACCTTTTTCCTCTTTTTAGTGCTGCATTGAATTGTGAAAAAAATAAAATTTTATCTCAGTAGAAATGAGCTTTCTGTCCCTTTCCAACTCCAGTGCTCTGTGCTCCACTCCAGTGCTCTATGTTCCACTCCAGTGCTCTATGCTCCACTCCAGTGCTCTATGCTCCACTCCAGTGCTCTATGTTCCACTCCAGTGCTCTATGTTCCACTCCAGTGCTCTATGTTCCACTCCAGTGCTCTATGCTGGCACACCTCTCAATGCAAGTGTCCTTACAAATACTTGTATCACAGAAGAAGAGATGGGTGTGTCTGACCAGTTTGTTAGATTACAGGGTGCACTGGGCAGTATGATCACACTCTGGTGCCTACTGGACTGCACATTCATATTAAGGCGCACTGTGCATCTAATGTAACAGGGAAATAGAGGTAAGACTATGAAACTTGAGGTTGTTTTGTATGACTATTACTTTGATTTTACCACTTAACTGCTTTTTTGGTATTTTCACCTTTTCATATCAAAACACTAACTTTTTGTGGAGTTCCCTTTTTACTATAAGTAAACAGAGTTTCCCTGATGACAGGTTCCCTTTGATCTGCAGAAAAAGTTGCTTCTTACCAGAAGAAATGCCCTTTGTATCTTTTCAGGGTCACTCACTGTAAGTAAGCAAACCCCCCAGCTGGACCATCTGAACTTTTTACAAGGTTACATTCTCCAAAAGGCTCCAGGCCATTGTTGCTGCAGCGAGATATATGTTTATTTAGCTGCGTAAACATGTTCCGTGTCTGCCGTAAGTCACACAACCTCTCGGAACTCTCCATTTGTCGGATCGGTGAAAAGACATTACAGTGCACACTTGTAAAGAGAAACAACAGACAGCTCTGCTTAAGCTAACATTGTCATATATGCACAGTACCCTACTTCACATCCATAAACTAAAAGGCCAAGTTTATTCTGCATAAACAAGCAGACATTCTTTAAGTTGGGCTGCCTTGCATGTTTTCTACTGGAGTAGGATTCAAACTGAATGTTTCCACTTTACAATTTATAGAAAACAACCTTTAGCTTGCTTAAAGTGGAGCTAAATATCTAACATGTTATAATGAACATCTAAAAATGTTAACTCTGCCTAAGCCGTACCCAGAAAATTTTACTTTTATCTGGAATTTCTTGTGAATTTCTTTTTGCCGATTGACTGATTTAGGAATAACTTGTACAGCAGATAATGCTTGGTGATTTGTGCCAGCTTTGGGTTTTTATGAGTATCCATGATGGTAAAGCCCTGAAAAAGGGCTAATGTGTTGGCTGTTCTGTGTTGTCATTTGTAAACAGGTGCTAATATTAAAAGTTTTTGGACTCTCAGACTTTTTAGTGTTCTCATTCGACTTTGTACATGTAGATCTTCAAATCTAGGCCCCTTGTTTGAGGAACACCCTATTTTTGTTGAGAGGGGCCTCAACAGAGCCATTGTGCCTTATCATGAGCTAACTGATCTTCTAAAAATGTGAAGCCACACTTGTTTCTAAAGAAATAGCAATGCACTTCCTTGTATGTGATGGTGCCTAAGTACTAGTGTGTCTACAGCCTCATAGCTGTATATCTGCAGTGTGAAATCTAGGGCACTGCTGCCTGTAAAGCCAACACACTGACCAAACATTGGCCGGTTCAACAGAAACCATCCAACATTCAGTCTATGTGTACAGCACCCTGTTCTGTGAAAGGGGCATGACCGAAAAACATCTGCCGATTGGCATCATATCAGTTCTCTCAATTACTGAGAGCGCTAACCGGTGTGTTCAGAACACAATAGCTCAACGAGGACATTGTTGTACTAACATTGGATAAGTTAGTATAGCGAACTCCTCTCGAACTCCAAGTTGGCCACCTCCACACAAAGACAAAATGTAGAACAATGCATGGTAAGCCAGTAAGAGGAAAGATCAGCTGCAAGGAATCCTCAGGCAATACTGGTGACTTGCCCTTTGCCCTCTGCCTGCCTTTTTTAGGCACTTCATTCAGAGTTCTATTAAAGGCTAAGTTCACCTTTTAAAAAAAATAAATAAATGCACTTATTTTTGCAGATAAAAAATTATGCATTTAATGTTTTTTTTTTTCTGGAGCCTGCAGAGCAATGCACCTGTGACCAGCAGATTGCGGGTGCAATGCAGGCTCCTGCACACTCTCAGTATAGACTGGTGTTACAAGAGAGCAGGTAGATGAACTACGAGAGTGCTTGTCATCATCCTTGCAGTTCCTTGAGAACTACAAGCTGTCTGTCACAGTGGAAGACAGTAGTTGTAGTACATTTATTACCAGAACTCTGTAAATGAGTGACACGGCTCTGTCGATAGAGCCCCGCACAGCTGCACTCTATTTAAATTGTGACAGAGGGTGCAGGGAGAAAATCTCCCACAACAAGGATTTTTGGTAACACGTTTCCCCTAAATATGGATGTAACATGAAACATGTTACCAAAGGTGAACTTATCCTTTAGGGGAAAGACAACCTTCCCACGGTTTCCTCACCCTTCTTGCCCAGCTCCTTAAAGTGGTTGTAAACTCTCCCCCACAACTTTGCCCCATGTAAATCAGCATAAAAACCCCTAATGAACACTGCTTGTAGATATCTCCTTACTTGCTTAGTATTGTTGTAATCCTTTTTGTTCTTTAGAATGATGTATCTGAGCACGCCCAGATCTCCCCTGATTTACGGCACACTCTCTATATGCTTGTTTATCTGTTATCAGGACTTTCTACGGCACACCACTGATATCCCAGGAGACTTCATAATCACTCAGAGCTTCCTCCTACACACCATGTGACCATGTGAGATCGAATGCAGTGTAAACCTGGCCATTCCTGACACAGGCAAACATTAGACAATCGGCACAAGTAAATACTATGAAATAAAACAAGTCAGCTATGAACAGGGAAGCAGGGTTGCCATAGAAACGTTGGATTGAGAAGGAGGCTTGGTTAACAGTACAGGAAGTGCTCAATGTAAGGGCAGAAATACACTCCACTGTGGACTCAGAAAACAATACTTAAGATGGCGCTGCCTAACCCCTGGAAACATGTTTTTTTAAAGTAAGTAATATGAGATTTGGGCTGGATTACAGTGGCTATAGTTTGATAATTACTTATTATAATGGACAAAATGAAAAAAAGCATCAGAGTGGGAGAGTTTACTTCCTCTTTAAAGCAGGTCTTTAAATCTAACTCTAGAAGTTAACAGCCTCCCAGCCTCGGAAAGGAAAGCGCAGCAGTAGAATTTAATTAGGCTTTGCTGCACTTCTCACAGTTTGACAAACATCCTGAAAGGTGGAGAGAGCAGAGTGATGACCGAGTGCACAGCTGCTCCTTCATTGTCCAATCAGCAGACGGTAGATGCGTTCTGCTGCTGCAGTGAAGGTGAAAAATTCAGTTTGAGATTGAGATCAACCAATCAGATTGCTACAAGTCTGGCTAGCATTATGGACAAAGTGTAAGGTCCATCTCTCAGCTTGGACTTTAACTGCAAAAGCCACACAAAGACACAGAAATCAACATGTTCACTTTAACAGCGATTTTGACAAAAATACATCTTAAAAAAACATAAAGCAAGATGGCCGAAGAGTTATTTCAAGTTATTTCAAATTTATTTATCCTAACCTGTATTTTAGAAAGAAATATCTTGAACACAGAAGTCAGTCCCTTGTTATGGTAAGGCAGTGTGGCACTGCAGGTTTAATGGCTATGTACATTTTTGGATGAGGTACAATGAAAGCATTTAAATGGCTTTGGGGTGAAATCAGAAAACTTTGCAATACTGGCCCTCGCGTTTGAAAAAAGGACTGTCTGTGTTGCCTAAAACAAACCAATCACTTGACTGAATGCTATGGACCATCCTGACAATCCTTTTTTCAGACTCTGTTATACACGATAAGCATTAAGTTGTAACCAGGAACTCAATATATATCAAATATCCTTTTCTGATAAAGTGCTTTAGAACCAAATATATATATATATAGATATTTATATATGTATGTATTTATAAACAGACAAAAAAAAAAGCCTTTTGTGAAAATGAAATATACAGTGAAACCTGGTAGTGAACTCCCTGTTCAAATAATTTACAAAAATGTGATTATGATATTTTACATATTTGTACAACCCCAAATTACATCCGGGTTTTTAACTGAATATGCTACACATATATATAGGAAAAAAACATAGCACCAAAAACATAATCGCTGTAACTTTGGAAAGTATTTTAAATACAGAAGACAAATGTCAAAGCGCCACAAAGTGCACAGAAAAAGAATACACATCAAAGGGTCATCTGGCCCAAAATTCATATTTCAGTTATAGACAAAGCCTGAAGAAGAAAGGCAGCTGGACTCCAGGATAAGCAAATATTGAGAAATATAATGCAGGAATCCAATGTGAAAAATTGAGCCTGTACAGGAGCTTCCTCTAATAAAGACCGGTCACTGCTGCTCTCTCTCCTTGTGCAGAGTGACTGGTCTTGTCTCCGCCCCCCTCCTGTAGTGGGTGGAGCCTGCCGGTTCCCTCCCACAGCTCTGCTCTCTGTAAAGGCTGTATACAGCACAGCGATGATGTCACTGCTACTTTTACAAAATAATAACTATGTTTGTAAAGGCATTTGGTATACATAAAGTGGGTCATATCTATTGTGGCTACTGAGAAATATATTTACTTTAATGTTTTGCTGAGTTCAGCTTTAATTTTTTTATAATGAATAAGTTAAAGATTCTGGCAGTGAGATTTCCCGATCACAGTCCTGGTTATGCTCCGCCCACCTTAAAATTGTGGGTGTTCCTGATCACATAGAGAAGCTCCCACTACATCTGTTGCCTTTTTTATTATATGAAATATATAAAAAATCCAAAGTAAGGATGTAAGTGAATGAGATCCCGCAAAAATGTGTTTACCGTCTACCAAAAACTGAAATATGAGTTCTGGGTGGACTGATCCTATATGCAGAGCAGCCCTTTAACAGTTAACACTGACAGTTATATAAGGATTACCAAATGTCTTTAGTAAAATGTACAAAACAAACAAATATTAAAAACTGCAAAGAATAAAATGCAACTCCCCTTTACCTGAATTTTATTGAAAGTGTATCCCAAGCCTGATTTTTTTATTTTTATTTTTAAAATTTTGGATAAAGTGGTAAAAGACCCTTCTGTTCCTTTTTTTAAAACAATTACCTTCTCTATTTGTCCTAATGTCCATTGTTTCCGAGAAGGAAAGTGAGGGGAAATACAAAATTTTACAGTCGTCACCAGAACAGGTATAAATTTACCAGTAACATCTGTCTAATGCTGCGTACACACGATCGGAATTCCGGCCAGAAAAAGACAGAGAGCTTTTCATCGGAAAATGCGACCGTGTGTATGCTCCATCGGAATTTAGCTGTCCGAATTTTCGCCAGCCAAAAATTGATAGCATGTTCTCAATTTTCCCGACGGAAAAAACTTTCTATCGGTAATTCCGATCGTGTGTATGCAATTCCGACACGCCAAAAATCGCGCATGCTCATATTCAACTACGAGACAGAAGCTATTGGCTACTGGCTATTGAACTTCCTTTTTCTAGTCCCGTCGTACGTGTTGTACGTCACCGCGTTATAAACGATCGGAATTTGATGTGACCATTGGAATTCCGTCGGGAAAACCATCAGAGCTTTTTCCGACGAGAATTCCGATCGTGTGTACGCGGCATAAGAGCAATTTCCCCTCACTCTGGAGAGATTTCATCTTACTTCCTGTTGTGTTTTTGCGACAGGAAGTGAAGGAGAATTTTCCCAACAGAATAAAAAAAACTAATGGGTTTCAACCATTCTACCAAACCCAAAACTGAAAAAAAGTTTATGCTTTGTACATGTTTTAATCATATTAAATAAAAAGACAGTTAATTGTAGTATGTGATACTTCATTTTCATTATTACCTAATAGATTATGTTAGATATAATTTCATATTATCCACAAGATAATAAAATACTACAAATATGCTGACTTCTAATATTACCTGTTAGAACAGAAGAAAGGTCTTCCTTTAAAAAATGAATAAAAATGAATTGCTAAGCATACGGTATTTGGGTATTGTTCCCTTTTTGACAAAATAGATTTAAAAAAAGATTATAACTTGTGCTAAGATATAAACTTTTTTTTTTTTACATTTTATTATCAATTAAATTAATTTTACAGCAAAAACAAAGACAATATACGGTAACTAGAACAGCCTACGTGAGTATCACATGCTACTACCAACTCTCTTTTCTATAGTAGATAAAGCAAGCATTATTAACAGCTCAACCAAATAAATTAACACTTCAATATACCTATTAGGCATGGGAATATGATCACAGGGAAATAGTAGCACTGCATTACTGCATACCATGTAATAATAAAGGAGAAAATAAGAAGGCTAAGGGCCTGCACCGTTCGTTGGTCTATTGTTTATGTCAGAACTGCTTCTCTCCTCATGCAAGATAACGGGATCACAAAAGCAGCTTGAAGATAATCAAATGCAATCTAAAGGTGATCAACTGTGGACCGATGCTACCTGTCAAAGTGATGTCCAATGCAGGGGGAATGTAACTGAAAACAAGCTGCATTTGACCATGGACAAAAGCCCTTTGACATAAGTACTAAATTGGCTTCCTTCTGAAAATGACAGTTGCCTGGCTGTCATGATTCACTATTAATACTTTGGTGGACACAGAATTTGATGCAGCTCTGAATAACAACCAATCAGAAAGCTTAAGGCTCCTTTCAGACGGGGCGGAATCTGTCAAGCCGATCTGCCTGCTTAGCAGGGAATCTGTTCGCTAATCTTTGCTGAGCAGGCGGGTGACAGGTCTATGTCCACACCGCTATGCAGAGCGGACATGGGCACAGCCCGCTGTTCTCGATGGGGCGGTTAGATGGAAGCGGACTGCCTGTCCGTCTGCATCCGACTATCATCCGATCTGCCTTACGTATCCCCATTCATCTGTTTTTAGTGAACCGGATTGGATGCTGGCAGGAGTCAATGGACACATGTCTGCTGACATCCACAGCTCCATACACAACAATGGGTGGTCTGATTGGGTCAGCCTGAAAAATGGACAGGCAGACCCGATCAGTCCGCTGGTGTGAAAGGGGACTACTTGAACAAGCTGAAGTTAGAAGCTGATTGGTAACTATGCACAGCTGCACCAGATTTATTAAATCTCCCCCATTGAGTTATTGTTGGGGAATAAGCATGCATATCGGTAAAGTCAATCTGAAGTTGGAACTTGTAATGTGTAGCCTAGTTTTGGGTCAGTGGCTCAGAATATAATGAAGCAATACAGCAGCTTTCACTGCTTTAATTAGCATTTTTTTGTTTTATCCTACTTGTGTGCTGTTTGGATATATTTTTACAAATGAAGGTTGAAATGCTCTCTGTACATAATAAAATTTTTGGGAAAAGATGGAGGAAGGTAAACAAAAGGCAACAGATTCACTTGCTTTGAAGGTGCACCTGAACTAAGGTAGTCCTTATTTATAATACTGTAAAGGTGAACGTTCACAGAGGTAGATACAGTTCTGAGTTCTTTCAGTGATTAAGGTTTTAGTGTATTATGTAATATTTAAAGTGATTGTAAAATCTTGTTTTTTTTTCTGTACAAAATAACAAACCTGCTCTGTTGCAGTGGATTAGCACAGAGCAGCCCCGATCCTCCTCTTCTCTGGTCCCTCTTCTGTGATCCTGGCCCCTCCCTCCTGTCGAGGGCCCCCACAGCAAGCAGTTTGCTATGGGGGCCCCTCTGAGCCAAATCACAGCTCCATGTCCATGGATGGCCGAGACACACATGGACATCGCTGGATAGAGAGTGGGTTCAGGTAAGTATTAGGGGTGCTCTTGCACGCAGAAGGCTTTTTATCTTAATGCATGCATTAAGATAAAAAACCTTCTGACTTTACAACTCCTTTAACCTCTTGTCAACCATGTAACGCACATGTGGGCCTTAACACACATACGCGTCTATAGGGACTAAGGTTTGTGTGCTGAGAGCACTGCGTACTTCCTGTTTTTACATGGGATTGAGGCTGTAGAAGAGCAGTGTGAACAGCAAGCTTTGACAAAGCATTTGCAGAGCTTTACGCGAGCTTTGTAGAAGCACCATTCAGCTCCAGTTCGTAAATATTGAACACCTATTGTAGATAGATCCTGGATCCTAATAGGAGTGCTGTATGCCACTTTAAGAAAGTTGTTAGCAGGTTTCACCACTACCTGATGCTTGTTAAATCCCTGCTAGCAGCTTGCTTAAAGTGGTATTTGACACTCCCATTAGAATCCGTGTTCTACATTGACAAGCTGGAGCTAAATCGTACTTTAAAAGCTTCAACAAAGCTTGCTATTCACACTGAGACACAAAAAAAGTCTGACACTGGTTTGAATCCTTCCCTACTATATCGAAAATAAAAAAAATGGCTTTAGATATACTTATATACCAACCGACCGCCTCACGCAGACATACTGTGGCATAAATCATTGATCGCCGCCATTACCAGTAAAAAAAAAATATTACTAAAAATGCCATAAAACTATCCCCTATTTTGTAAACACGATAACTTTTACGCAAACCAATCAATAAACGCTTATTGCGATTTTTTAACTAAAAATATGTAGGGAAAAAAAGGACGTCAATTTTGTTTGGGAGCCACGTAGCACGACCACGCAATTGTCAATTAAAGTGACGCAGTGCCGAATCGCAAAAAGTGCTCTGGTCTTTGGCCAGCCAAATGGTCCGGGGCTTAATTGGTTAAAGGGATTGCCCAGGATTCATTGTCCTGGGTGGCAGGACTTATCTACAGTATATCTTTTCAAAATACTCTAAAACCTTCATAACTAAAATGAAAAAGGGTAGTGTCCACCTTGTTTAGCCTCCTCATCTATAGCATATCGTTGCCTCCAATGCTACAGATGCTCATTTTATTTATATTGATAATTAGAAGATGAATGGTTTAATCTAACTAGTTATTAAGGACCAGCACAGACAGTTTATAACCCTTCATTGTAACTTCTTGGATACTAGCTATATTTGACTTTCATATTTAGTCCTTTAAGATATAATGGAAACCAACAGTATTTATCATTATGGTCACCAGCCTGTGTCTCACAGACGCCGTCAGATGCATTGATGAATTAGATCCGTTCTTTTCAAATGTAAAAACACGCTGATGTAACGCTGAGAAACATTTTTACGCTGGACAAAAAGCAATTTGTATCAAAACTGACAATCGTGTCTAAAGCACCACTAAGTGCTGTGTTCAAATAAAAAAACAACATTGCACCTATATTATTGTAGACCTTGGTTCTATAAAAAAAATGAGCGATGGGTACAATTCCATCTGTCAGTATTTTACAGAAATATATCTATGGTCATACCGAGCTCCAAGGACCTGTATTCCACGCAGAATCTGGAGGACAGCTGTGAGTGTTACATTGTTCCCGGTCTGGAGGTTTATCGAGCACTTCACAACTGAGGTCATTAAATCTTTCACCGTTGGGTCTCTGACACACCACCAGTCTTGTCCTTGTGCCGGCTCCACATTTTTTGGAACACTGTAAAATTAAGGGGGTGCACAAGAAATTAAAGATTTGAAGTAAAAAAATTTAGCCAACTACGACATAATTTATT
The DNA here is from genome assembly GCF_037356315.1 of Lithobates pipiens. NCBI lineage: Eukaryota > Metazoa > Chordata > Amphibia > Anura > Ranidae > Lithobates > Lithobates pipiens. Next base: position 82,152,104 of record NW_027507785.1, read on the forward strand.
AGCAAATTACAAATAATAATTCCAGCAAACGGCTAAATGCACAATTGGAATACATACAGTCAGGTCCATAAATATTGGGACATCGACACAATTCTAATCTTTTTGGCTCTATACACCATCACAATGGATTTGAAACGAAATGAACAAGATGTGCTTTAACAGCAGACTTCCAGCTTTGATTTGAGGGTATTTACAAATCAGGTGAACGGTGTAGGAATTACAACAGTTTGTATATGTGCCACTTTTTAAGGGACTAAAAGTAATGGGACAATTGGCTGCTCAGCCATGGCCAGGTGTTTGTTATTCCCTCATTATCCCATTTACAAGGAGCAGATAAAAGGTCCAGAGTTCATTTCACGTGTGCCATTTGCATTTGGAATCTGTTGCTGTCAACTCTCAATATGAGATCCAAAGAGCTGTCACTATCAGTGAAGCAAGCCATCATTAGGCTGAAAAACAAAACAAACCCATCAAAGAGATAGCAAAAACATTAGGTGTGGCCAAATCAACTGTTTGGAACATCCTTAAAAAGAAAGAATGCACTGGTGAGCTCAGCAACACCAAAAGACCCGGAAGACCACGGAAAACAACTGTGGTGGATGACCGAAGAATTTTTTCCAAGGTGAAGAAAACACCCTTGACGACAGTTGGCCAGATCAAGAACACTCTCCAGGAGGTAGGTGTATGTGTGTCAAAGTCAACAATCAAGAGAAGACTTCACCATAGTGAATACAGAGGGTTCACCACAAGATGTAAACCATCGGTGAGCCTCAAAAAAAGGAAGGTCAGATTAGAGTTTGCCAAACAACATCTAAAAAAGCCTTCACAGTTCTGGAACAACATCCTATTGACAGATGTGACCAAGATCAACTTGTACCAGAGTGATGGGAAGAGAAGAGTATGGAGAAGGAAAGGAACTGCTCATGATCAAAAGTATATCACCTCATCAGTGAAGCATTGTGGTGGTAGTGTCATGGCGTGGGCATGTATGGCTGCCAATGGAACTGATTGTATTTATTGATGATGTGACTGCTGACAAAAGCAGCAGGATGAACTCTGAAGTGTTGTAGGCAATATTATCTGCTCATATTCAGCAAAATGCTTCAGAACTCATTGGACGGCGCTGATGGACAATGACCCAAAGCATACTGCAAAAGCAACCAATGTTTTTTAAGGGAAAGAAGTGGAATGTTATGCAATGGCCATGGGCAAAGGTAAATTTAGATGCGTTGGGGTGGTGATGGTGGGGATTTAGCCTTTAAGAGACGGTGTATTGAGCAGCTTGCCCAGTATTCCACTTTAAAATATATTATAAATCTATTTGAACACTTTCACTCAATTTTAATTTTTACAATATTAAAATTTCTATTTCACAAGCAACTTGTCACTACAGACATAAAGTTGATGCCGCTGTAGACCTACTTCTGAAGTACCTGTTGCCTGGCTGTTGTGCGGGCACACTGGCTTTTTCAGTCACTTCAGTGTAGCCCCTTTTTCTGTAACCCAGACTCTCCCGGGCATATTTTGGGGAATATGATCCCTCATACGAGATAGTGGCAATGGTGATGGGTACAAGTGCCTTACACCCAGAACAAGTATGTGGATCAGTAAAGCCAGAAGTCCTTATTCCTTATCTGAATACACGCCAGTGACTCAAAATATTGAAGCCAGAGAGTCAGCATAATATCCAGACAATGTTCATAAGGATATGTTGGCAGTGGCAGCCTGCATATTTTTCTTATGGCAAGTGTACTTTAAAAACAGCAATATATGTATCACACATGACATAACACATATGTATCATATATGACAACTTCATTGGCATATAAAGAGGTCCATCACTGAATTGTGATAATTAATTTGGTTCATAATGGGACTGTTAGTACTGTTAGTCACTATTTTATTATTATTTTTATATATTCGTCAATGCATTTCCTTTCTACCATTAGTAATAAAGCAGGTAAAATGTATCTAAATTCAAAAAGAAAAAAATGTAATATGTTGCAGCTTGCCAGTCCTTAGACTTGGTTCACACTATTGGTTTTCCTGTAGCTGTGTCTCCGCAGGCACAGCAGCCTATTCATTTGAATGGGGTGTTGTACCTACAAAAAAATGCAATAGGTTCCTGCACCTTTTCCAAAATTGCAGCCGCTGGGAAACCGCACAGTGCTACGTGGGTCCAATCATTGAAATATCTGCTATGGTTTCCCATGCAAGGGGGTGCCAATGAGAATTAATGGCACCCCTGTACTTCTGCTAATAGCAGCGCATTTTTAGTGCAGGAAAGTGTGCGATTTAGATGTGAACCCAGGCTTAAAAGTGGTGGCTGTATTCGTTTTCTTTTTTTTAAGCTTTTTTACATTTTCAACTGTTGATCCTGTTAGTAAAATATTTTCTGTTGTAGAATGACAACATTCACCTACTGTACTATATCTAGGGTGTCACCCTGGGCTACTCCCTTAATTTGGACTGCAACCACCCCCCATCTTTATTCAAGTTGAGTTGCTTGGTATTTTACAGAAGATAGCTGAGAACACTAATAACACCGTTTGAGATTTCAGTTCAGTTGAACAGGAAACTACAAGGACACAGTATTAGAGGATCAAGAAGTAATTTCTGTACTGGCAGAAAAGAAAATGAATGCAGACACCACATAAAAACACTGGCTGCAATATCATGTTTGTTACTGGGATTACATATAATTTAAAGAGAGTTGGCAAATGCAGCTTACCTCCCCCCAGTTGCTAAAAGCCCATTGTGGCCCAGGTCCTGATTCACATGGCTGTTCGGCTGGTTAGCTTGTTTCTTCACAGTTGCTCATTGCCCATCGCAGAACTGTGAAACATGCTCTGGTCCATAAAGGGACTGTTAGTATTGTCACTACGGTTAGTTACTATTATTATCATTACTGTAATATTGTTATTAATGTTAGTTACTAATGTTAGTACTGAAGCAGATAAATAGAGATGGCAAAAGCAGCTTACCTCCCCCCAGTTGCCAAAAGCCCATTGTGGGCAAGGTCCTGATTCACACGGCCGTTGTTCAGCTGGTTTGCTTCTTTCTTCACAGTTACCCGCTGGATACCCATTTTCATCTTGGCACACCACAACGCGGAGCTGAAAGCCCCCAGCACACGTGCTAGAACACTGAAGAAAGTACTTTGGCTCAGTAACATTAATGTCTTTGTACTAAAATAACCAAGGAATACATTGCTTTGCCTGTAGAGTCACATTTTATGGCAAGACAACTGAAATGCCTGGGTGTCTTGTACTTGAACGCAACCATTTCAGTCTAAAGGCTCGTACACACTATAAAAAAATCGTGGCGAACATTTTCGTCCAAAGAATTTTCATATAGTGTGTACACAACTTTCGACAGCCCATTCCTAATTTTCATACGAAAATTCCCGAAGAGACAAACTCCAACATTTTTCTTGTACGGGAACTGAACGAATGATTTTCGTTTATTGTGTACCATTTTCGTAGAAGAAAAATCTGAAAAGAAAGACTGCACATAATCAAATACAATAAACAACAAAAAAAAAGCCTTTGTCGTATGGGAATTTTTGTTTATCGGTTCCGATTTGCAGTGAAACAACGAGAAAAATCAGGCGATCATTCCCCCAATTTTCTTATAGTGTGTGCCCACCCTAAGGCTTTACATGGATTGAACTTTGGCTTATTTCTGCTGAATTGGCACAGGTGTCACCACCCTGCTGATGAATTCTCATTTTAAAGATCAAAGTTGATAGGAGAAAAATTGTTGACTGAACAGTGACTGCAGTCAACCAGGCGCAGTCCCTGTTCGGCTAGGGCTAGTTCACATGTGCGGCCCTTCAGATCACTCCTCAAGAAAGCATTTGACTGGCTGTGAGGATTTATTGTATTGCTTCCTCACCACCTGCTTTAACCCCTTGCACCTTGAGGTAGCTTGCCACAATTGCATGCATTTCAGATTGGCCCCATTCACTTGAATTGGTAGTGATTGGTGGGCTTTAGCTGACAGGGGATATCATTCCTGACACGGCCATGAAGCAAAGCATTTTGGCCAAAGCATGTGTACACCCTGGCACTGCCTCTGCAGCTAAAGGGGGTAGCAGATGGGGGGCCATCCCCCCAACCTCATGTGTGGACGAGCCCCCATTCTGGCAGCCAGCACCCCGGTCTGTCAGAATTCAATAGCCAGTGGGGGAGATTCATCCATCAGTGCTGTTTAGGGCAGACAGAGAAATCTCTACATGTAAGGCCAGCGTAAAAAACTTTTTTAGTTCGTTTTGGGTAGAGTGGAGAGGAATTAGAACCCCTGTCAGGTTGTTATTGCCATCTGTGCTCCTGCTAGGGAGATTCTCCCTGTATATTTGCCCTATTTACTGTTATTACCAGGAGTGAAAGTATAGGAAAATCCCAAATTCTGGGTTGTCACCAGAACAGGAATAGGGGGGAAATCTTCCAATGAAATATCCCCAATGGGATGCAGATGACAATGAAAAACTAGACAGGGGTTATATCTCTCCCTTACTCCACACAAAAATAAAAAATTAGGTTTTGCCTTTGGTTCTACTTTAAGATATAGAAAAGATATTGAATATGCTGCCAGCACAAAACAACACCCAATTAATTTATTTCTAGTTATGTTTGGGGATTTATTGCAGCTTCGTGTTACCAGTTGTGATTTTTTTTTATTTAAGTGTTCGATGGCAAAATAACAAAATAAAACAAATTTGTCTGCATCACTGTTGAAAAAATTCACATCACTTCCTGTCCCGACAGAAGGTGTTATATTATCTCCGATAGGAAGATGGCAATAAAAATTTAACAGTGATATTAACCTTTCTTCGCTACATACGAAAAAAAAAAAAAGTTCAGGCTGGAGCTGGGCTTTAAAAAAAAACTCTAGTTTGAAAGGGCAAACATAATGTATACAGTATATATAATATATCACAACTTGCTATGCTGTGAGAAAGACGCTAATATACAGTCTAGCACATAACATTCTGAAAAGTGTTGACTCTTATCCAAACTTTCTACACAACATCATGGTTAATCTGGAGAGATATATAATTTATTCCATCACTGGTATGTTCTCAATGCACTAATGCCCCAATATTTTGTGGACACCCGACTATCATCTCTATATTGAGCTTGTTGGACATCACATTAAAAAATGATGGGCTTAACATGGAGATGCCCCTACCTTTGAGGCTAAAATAGCCATCTGTCTTCTGGAAATGCTTTCCACAAGATTTTGGAGCATGTCTATGGGACTTTGTGCCCATGCAGCCAAGAAAGCATTTGTAAACCCAGGTAATGATGGTGAACGAGAAGGCCTGACTCACCATGGGCATTTCAATTCTTCCCAAAGGGTTTAAGTAGGGTTGAGGTCAGGACTCTGTCCAAGTCACTTAAGCTCTATACAAAATTACTTAAATCATGTCTTTATGAGGCTGTTTCTTTGCACCTGGGCACAGGCATGGTCGAACAAAGAGGGCCTTCTCCAAATTGTTGCCACTAACGTGGAAGTGCATAACTGTCTATTGTAAGTCTAATTGCGTGTCTTTGTATGATGTAGCGTTAATAGTATCTCTCACTGGAAACACCAAACTGCAGTAACTTGGGAGGGGTGTCCTTTTGTTCCTATAGAGCAGCCTTTCTCAACCTTTTCAACACAGAGGAACCCTTTAAATAGTTCTCTGGTCTCGGGGAACCCCTGCTAAAAATTAGAAATCTACAACTCATGATACATTAGTGTGATGCTCAGTGGGATGAATGTGGTCATTGGGAAGAATTACCCCCTTACATGTAGCTAAAAAGATCAATGGTGTGAGTGGGAACTTATCTGAGAGGCAGAAATTGCCCAATGCTGAAGGAACCCCTAGCAACCTCTGGAGGAACCCTAAGGTTCCATGGAACCCTGGTTGAGAATCACTGCTATAGAGGCTGTGATGGTCAAGTGTCCAAAAAACTTTTAGCTGGACGATATACATAATAATGAATTAGAACTTACTGATCCCCAGGGTCCAATTCTCCATTGATTTCCACCAGACCCTAAAGAACGGCCACTGTTCCTGTTGAGAATGGCCAGGGTTGGGTTAGATCGTACTCTCTGGTCCACATTTGGGAGATAATGAATGGGTCTCCCATAGTCATTGTTGACATAGTGGCAAGGGGACATAGAGCACTCCTGTTCAGCCGATGGAATGTCCTCAGGGTCACATTCGTTTTGTTCAACTGTTAGACCAAGGAAATCCACGCAGACAACTTGGCGCATTGCCTTCCCCTGTCCACAACTCACAGAGCACTGAAATTGGAAAAAATGAACTGTAAACATGGTGACCGCAGGTGAGAAAACCGCAATTAAATGTAAGTGATTCCAGAACAGGCAGGAAACTAAAATTTTGAGATAGAGGTAAGCAATTCCAGGCTATGTATTTGTCCCATGACAGGTTTGCTTTATGCTTTTACTTTAGCATTACTTTTTATTATTTGAGGATATTGACTTACAGAACTCCACTCCATCGCTTTCCATTGTCCGCAAGGGGTCACTGTACATACTTCAGTGGCGGATGGCTTCGGGAGGTGTGAACAGGCTGATTCATCTGCTACTGATCCTTGATCATCACGGCAACTGACATACCTCATTCTAGTCCCCTTTCCACAAGTTGCTGAGCACTGGGAAACATGAAAAAGATCCGAAATTATGAAACAGATTGAATCTGGCTTATAATATATGCCATACAGGGAAGTGCGTTATTAGAATATGGTATTAATTTAGTTTTTATTGCTGTTATTGGTAATTTTATTGCTGCTATTGTGTCTTGTTTCCGTTCGTTATTGTGATTTTGTGTTGCCCTCATTGAATGTAACTGGATCTTAAAGCGGAAGTAAACTCTCCCCCTTAAAGTGATTGTAATGGTTCATTTTTATTTTTTTTAACAACATGTTATTTTTTTACCAGCTCTGTGCAAGGGCTTTGCACAGAGCAGCTCTGATCCTCTTGTTCTGGGGTGCCCCGGTGTTGCTCCTCTTCATCGGATGCCCCCACGGAGAGCTGCTTTCACTGGGGGCACCCATGCAGGCGCGCTCACAAGTCTCACTGCTGCGTCCATTGACACAGACAGCAGGGCTCGGCCCCACCCCAGTGCCACTGGATTTGATTGACAGCAGCTGTATTTGGATGTTACCCTTCTTGCTCTGCTGCCTTGTATCCAAACCCAGTTCTTTGTATAGACATCACTGGCGCATGCACATCTCTTCCCTGATTCATGGCACACGCTTTGTGCAGTCAGCCCATTGAGAAGTGTTCCACGTACGCAAATATCCGCTCCCTGCAGCACTGCGGTAAAATACCACAAGATTACAGTTTCATTCAGTCCTTCCTGCTACATCCCATGTGACCTTTGCTTTTTTTTGCATGCTAGTGTCCATATCGAAAACGAATGGGTTACTAAAGTAGAAAAAATTGACCAAATAGAAATTCGGAAGTGATGTCATGTTTTGTATTGTATTTGCATTGTGTTTTTGAGGCGAAAACTGTACTGAATAAATTAAAATAATACAATCTGGTATAGTACCAAAAATATTTTTGTTTGTCACTTCAAAAAATTTTGGACGAAAGCTGTTTACTAACGAACAGACGATCGTACGATCGCTTCAAAAGTGATATTTTTTATACGCTTTTCTGAATGTGTGTACGGACCTTAAGAAACCATCGCTCATGCGCGAGATTATAGAACAGGCTACAGGAAAGGACTGAAGTATATTGGACTACGGATTTGGAACACAATAGTTAAGATGGCTCCGGCTTATCCCGGGAGGCACAAATTGCTTAACTTCTTGAACAAAGTAAGGAACATGCAATTGGGGCTGAATTATAATGTAGAATGTGTTAGAATAACTTAATAGAACGGAATAGTAAAAAAACAGCATCGGAGGGGGAGAGTTAATAGTTTCCATTTGGGATTAATAAAGTATTCTGAATCTGAATTCTATTTTTATTATTTTATTTTAGAATTATTTTGCCTGTACATGTAAAAGAAATTATGAAAGATCTGATTGTTTCAAATTATATATATATAAAAAAAAAAAAATCATTCTTCCACGTGATAAGGAAAATGATTGCACAGCGACATTGTTGTCACCATGACAGGAAGAAGGTGAATATCTATAATGGGGACCCAAAAATAGAATCCTGACATACAATAGGTTTTAACCTTTTCCCTCCCCATCCAAGGCAATGACTAGAAAAAAATGTTTTTATTTTAATTTTAAATGGCATGTAAATCTGTTAGGTTATGGTCAGAACTGTGTAGATGGGGTAGATCCAAAGCCGGACAAAATGATAGTGTGTGCAGTTGCTAGCTGGTATGTATAATATATAAGTATAAGTAGTAGAAAGGTATGTGATTTGGAGCTTTGTATAGCGAATTATTTAGCAAAATTTCTAAAAAAGTAGAAAGCAATATAAAATACTGATTTACCTATTTATTTAAATACTACATTTTATTTTGCTTGGAGTTCTCTTTTACAGAATATGAAATAAATAAATACAGATTAGCGTTCTAGCTTGAGAAGAAGGTGGAGGGTGGGGGCGGGGGGCTGGTATGGCAATTAACCTAGAATTTTCCTTTTATAAGGTCAAATCTATCCAGCAAGTTTTAAACAACCATCACATGACCCCAGGGCAGCGTTCTGGTGAAACTGAGCAGGGAATCGGAAAATAAGTCATTTTGTTTATGTAATAAAATATGGGCACCGCTCATCCGTAAACAGAAAGGAACTGACGCATTTCAATGCTAAGAGCTGGAGCCGAATGCAATGAACAGAAACAAAGGAGGAGGAAGTCATATGAGCAAAGTGCACTTACAGGTGTCCACGATCCAAATCTCCACTGTGTCTTGCTGTGGACAATCTGCTTGGTTTCAGGAATGCCTGGGCACGCAGCTGTTTCACAGTCCTGTCAAAATCAGTTTGGTGTGTTAGGCGGTTTCCTTTCCATAATTAATGACTTTTTGAACTTGTTGCTAAGGAGAGCAATGTTGAAGGAGATTTTGCTGATGCCATTGGCTGGCACATGGTATATAAAACAAGGCCAGGTTTAGGGATGCTACTACACATCCCAATATCGCAGAACATCTCCAGGTTTCTATCAAGTTTTATTATTTAGAATATTTATTTATTATTTAGAATATTGGTTTATCAGGTTGTTGACTTCTGAGGTTGTTAGTCAAGGAACCTTAACCCCTTTGGCAAAATATGAGACTTAATATGACCACTGTGATTGACTGTTATGGTGGTCACGTGAAAGGTCCCCTGTCTGATAATGTCTGCCCAGTACTGCTCAGACGCAGTGCTTGCGCAATACGGAGGACTAAGGAGCCGCCGAAAGTCTCCGAACATGAACATCGGTTGATCAGATATACACGGCGCCTGCACAATTAAGACGACATTGTGCCACACGCTCCCTATGCTCGTGCAACTCTGCAAGGGGCTGGTGTATTATTCATTGAACTCTGCAAGGGGCAGATGCAAAACCCACCCTTCAGTTGTGTAAACACGCCCTGCAAAGACGTGTAATTTATTGATAAAACCACCCCGAAAACCACCCCCAACTTATCAGCACTGCCCATCATTGTAAAATACATCCTCTTCGGTAGGCATCCACCCCTTACACACTTCTCAATAATACATCCGCCCCTAACGAATGAGCTCTGCCCATCATGTGGCCTCTTCTGTATGCATCCGCCTCTTGCAGAGTTCAATCAATAATACACCCGCCCCTTGCAGAGTTGCACAAGCATTGGGAGTGTGTGGCACAATGTAGTCTTAATTGTGTAGGCACCGTGTACAGCTTATCAAATGCTGTTCATGTTGGGAGACTTTTGGCGGCTCCTTAGTCCTCCGTACAGAGCAAGAGCTGCACCAGCACAGTACAGGGTGGACATTATCCGACGGGGGACCTTTCTTGGCAGGACACTGGTCCAGCTGGCTACTGGTGTCTTCTCTGGACCAAGAGCCATTTTTGGCAGCTCGATCTATGTGCTGGATCGCTCCTACAACATTAAAATTGCCTGCCAAGTGACGCATATGTGCGGCATGTGGGCGTTAAAGCCCAGCTTTCTGCCACCACACATATGTGTTACTGTGGCATAAAGGGTTTAAAGATTAATGCCAGGTATGGATATTTTTAGAATTTCCAGTTTGGGCCGAAGTAACTATGTATATACCATGCCTGGCCAATGCCCCTGGAAGCTTGAAATTACTGTAGTGAGCACCGTTATTCCAATGATCTCCCCTAGTTTCCGAATCCTGTGCTGAGTGGCTGCTCTGCTGCTTTGAACACAGGAGGTCACCCATAGATTGTTCAATGAATGCAGAGCCTTCTTTGATTGGATGAGGTGGAGATGCAGGGTGGTGACACCTTAATCCCCACCTTGTCCAACCAGAGAACGGTTTGTATTCATTGAGCCTACTACAGTGATTTCCAGCTTCCAGGAATATGCACTAGGTATGCTCCATGCATAGTTACATTAGTCCAAGCTGGACCAGTGAAACCATGTAAAATATTTATACCTGGGATTTTTCTTTAAAAAAAGCCAACAATTTGTCCATTAAGGTATTGGAAGAAGGAGAGCACTACACGATTCAGTGCCCACATTAATTGCTAAACGCATTTTTGTAATAAGAAAAAAAAAAAGAGGTTGAGCTGCATTTTTACCACCCTGCCTTTAAGCTGCAAAGGCAGCTGGATGAGGGAGTTTACATATGCCGTGGCAGTGATGCCTTGCATGTTTAGGGGAATTGGGCCTTGTCGCAACTGCAAGCTGCTAGACTTGTGGTTGTGGTGAAGTATCAACAGCCCATTTGACTGTCAAAACTGCCTCAAAAAAACAGGCATTCGGGAGGTGGCAGTATCATCTCTCGAATGCCTCCACTGCTCTGTGAAAAGCAATCTACCACAGATCTCTCTTCACATAGCAATGCAGGTGTAACAGAGTCCTAAAGTTTATGAATGACTTTCAAGCAGGTACACCACTTCTTCTGCTGCTGATGGGCGAGGGTTCCTACTAGATCAAGCTGAAGTGTGTGTAATGTCTAGCTTTGGGATCTTATGCTAATTTGAAATTTACCATTAGGGACATTTGCTCAGGTGACCACATTTCCTGTTGTGTCTCCTGGACAGGAAGTGAAGGGAAATGTCCATGATAAAACATAGACATTGGCCTTAACTGTCAAACACTCTATCCAATATTCAAAAAAAAAAAAGATTTTACTTTAGATACCCTTGGGCACACATGTCAATATGATCATGTTTACATGCCAGTTATTGCCCTAAACATAAGAGCTGCAGTTGTACGAGCAATGCTGCTCAAAACAAAGGTAGTAGGGAAAGCCATGTGCAGCACAGGGAGTCCAATGGAGATTGGACAATTTTTTGAATACTTATTCAAGGATGTCTGCTGCACCTTAGGCACTAGATCACCCAAAAATGACTGGATGGAGGGTTGTCTTCTAATGTCTATTGATACTGTTGACTTTCGCTTTTTAGTTCACAGATTAATATGAACACGACCAAGTTGTATATCAATGTGGGGCTCTTACCTGGGTGTCAGTAGGTCGAGTGGCTGCATTGCATTCGCTGTCATCCACCACAGCCCCATAAGCACCTACAACGCATTTCACAGCTCTCATCTGATAACCTGTGCCACACGCCGCTGTACACTGTGAAAGCAAATACTGTTAGGATGATGACTGCACATTGCATCTAAATTGTAACAGAAAACCAATCCGTCTATGCACACACTCTAGGAGCAGAAATATATTCAAAATAGTAAAATATAGATGAATAGCCCATTAAATAACAAATCCAGCTTTTAATCTCTGGAATCCAATTGTTTCTTCTCCTGCCACTAGATGTCTAGATGTCCTCAGTCTGATGTCCAGCATCATTTAGGCCGCTTTCTCTGAGCCCAGGTTGTCCAGTGACTGGACAGTGACTGGACAGTGAACGGAGAAGCAGCACAGTGATGAGCTCATCTCTGTCAGTCAGCTTTCACCTTCAATGAGCATGCACATGATCGGAGCTTACTGGCTTTTTGTAGTGCTTCTTCATTATTCCTCCAGCCAGACTGTTCAGCAATTGCAAAAGGCTGATATCAAGTCACATTCAGGTATTTACACTATGTGCATTTAAAAAATACTGTACATTTACTTTTGTATTAATAAGTGATGTTTATATCTGTCTTGAGTTCAGCTTAAAATGCATCTTATATGCAAGAAAAAAAAATCATTACAGTTTTAAAACCCTAAATAAGCATACTACAGATCTAAATAATCTAAACTGTCCTCTTTCGGCTGGAAGGGTCAGTTCACACTGCTGCGTGGTGCAAGATCGCATGTGATTCGCACTGCACTGCAGTGCAAATCACATGTGATGTCCGTGCGATGTGAATTCAGCCTTACAGATAGTATGGCTGAATCTGCATTGCATTTGGCACAGGACCCTTTTTTGGTCAGCAGCAGAATCAGATCGCATTTGTGTTTACACTCATGTAATCCGATTCCTAATCCAAATTTGCAGATCGCACTGATTTGGGGGTGTCATTCAATTTTAATTGACACTCCCAGCAGTTCGGATAGGGCAGTGTGAACTGCTGCCAGGAGACTTGCGAAGCAGAAATCCCTGCAGTGGATTTGCAGGGTTTCCGCATCGCAGCAGTGTGAACCGGACCTAAGACCGAGAACTGAGAGATCACATGACAACTGGAGCGCCTAGCTGGGGAGGGGACAGGAGTGGCTGGCCCTGGCTCTCAGTCATGTCAATATCATCAATAGTGTCAGGATGCTTCCTGAGCCTGGAGCCGCTCTGCCCCATCGGCTGATAGCAGGCAATAGGCTGCTGCATTGACGGCAATGGTGAGGCTGCTGCATTGACGGCAATGGTGAGGCTGCATTGATGTGGACCGATGAGGCTGTATTGATGGCACTTGTGAGGCTGCATTGATGCGAACTGATGACACTGCATTGATAGCACTTTTGATGCTGCAGATGGGCATTGATCAGGCTGCATTGATGGCAATGGTGAGGCTGCAGATGAGCACTGACCCTTATTTTGCTTCAATGTTCCTTATTTAGAAATTACATTTTGTTCCCTGAAACTTCCCTCTTAAAATGAATGTGCGTGTTATATGCCGATAAATACGGTATTTGCCTGGAGTTCTGCTTAATATAAAATGCAAACAGGTCCTTTCTCTGTGCTATGCTATATGCCAATACATTCCTCCCTTTCTCTATAGCATAATTTGTCCCTGAACTGCTTTAGAATAGGACCCGTTAGTGAAGCAATGCACCATTAAACATTTCTAGCAAGGCCGAGGCAGTAAGGCTAATGGCATCTCACAGGAGAATCTCACACTAAAGTGGTTTTGAAAAAAAGCAAGAGCAAATTTACAGAAAACAGGGTTAAAATTTAGTGTTCCTTTAAGTATTTGAATCATGCCATTTGAAATGTAGGTCAGCTTGCTAACCTACTGGCTGGGATTAAACATGCTTCATTTGCTGACTCTCCAAGTAAAAGTTAAGAATTTCCAATGGTATGAGGATTTCAGAAGTACATTTGATTTTTCTTCTTAAAACATTAATCCTTATACAAGGAATTACTGCCAAGACACCAACCAGATCTTAAATCCGCTGAAGTAACAAGGACAGAAAGCAAAACATTTATTAGACTAGAATATCTCACCTTTTTTAGCCATAAGGTGGTGCGCTACTGTGAACTGCTCAATTACTAATGCGTTTCACTACAGATATGCGCTATGCAATATCTGACCTATGTAATTCAGCTTATAATTAGGTGGATTAGTACTTAAAAAGTATGTTAAGCCCAATATTGTTTTCTCTGTACAGAGTGTGGAAGGGTTAGAACCCCTGGATGGTTTGTACTGGTATCCAAGGCAATATCTTTACTTGGAGGCCTAGCAGCCTGTTCCAGAGGCTAATGAATGTGGCTTTGCACAAATCTCCCAGCTTAACACTATGGGTCCTATTGGACCTGATTAGAAAGCCTGTGTGAAAGGGGTTTAACACTATGGGCTCTTTCACATGGGTGTTCCGCCAGACGGACTCCGCTTTGCTCAGCGGGGGATCCATCCGCTGATGAGGTGGATGACAGGTCCGTCTCCGCTCACCGTGCAGAGATGGACCTGTCAGAGTCCCGCTCTCCTCTAAGGGGAGATCGGATGAAAACAGACCGCCTGCGTGTTCTTATCTGATCTGATCCTTCAAAAGGATGCAAAATAGAGTCACCATCCATCTGGATTTCACAGGATCGGATCGGATATTGGTGGATATCAGCGGACATGTCACCGCTGACATCCTCCGCTCCATAGAGGTGAATGGAGCGCCCGATCAGGTCCGCCTGAAAACCTGACAAGTGGACCTGATTGGAAAGCCCTTGTGAAAAGGGCCTATAAATATGCCAGGAGGAAAGAGCACAGGTATGACCTGTTCAGCACACTGGGGCTGGTACACAGTACTAGTGTACTATCCAATCACAGCCTGGGCCTGGTCATTGACCAGGAATACTGCTCTGCTAGAGTGTAACCCACAGGGGGTCCAGGACCTTGCTATACTGCCTGGCAAAGGTGCCTGATTCACAAATCCTTGTAATGCCCAACCTTTAAGCCGGGCTCACATATGTACGGGCCGCAGGTTCGTGCCTGGGGTCCGATGCGTTTCTGTTCACCGGTTCAAGTGCAATTCAGGTCCGAATTTTTGCCTAAATTCACACCTGAACTGGACCCAAACATGCACAGGACCCTTCTGCAATCCGGACCGCGGCCACCACAGACATGTATGAACCGGCTCCATTGGGAGCCGGTCACTCTCGCATGTCATGCGAATTAGATGCAGGGGAAACCTGCATCCGATTTGCATATGAGTGAACTCAGCCTTACACAGCAAACAATGAGCCCCTGAAATGCGCTGGCTGTTGTATGTTGTTTTTTTTGTGAACCATTATCAATATATAAAAGATCTTGGACTCTTAAACCTTTCAATTGGTGCTCTAAACACACGAATCACAAGACTGACTGAACAGTATTACAAATCATTTGGGAGACAAAGGAGTTTAATGTAACACCTATGCTGAAGATAGGATTATAGGCACAGAAAATGTATATAACATATCCAAGAACTCACAAAAATTTATAAAAGACAGTGAAGAAAACAACGTACCTGTCCCCATGGTCCAACTTGCCATGATGCACATTCTTGTTGCTGACAAGTTTGGACTGAAATCGGCTTTGTCTCTGGATTGCAGTCTCTATCATTTACTCGCGTTTCGCCAAATTGACACCACGTCTGTCGGTGTTTATGTCCCTTCCCACAAGTCACAAGGCACTGCAATTAGAAAGACACGATATGTCATTCAAACATGTATTTATATATTTTATTAACTTACTCAGTTATATTTCCAGCAACTTTTGCAGCCCTTTAGAAAGTTTTACCTTCCAGTAGAGATCAGCATAGGGTGTGTAAAAATGCAGCCATAGACCCAATCTTTCATAAGGCTCCATTCACACCAAAGAAATTTTTCATGCTTTTTGCAGAAATGCAGGACATTATTTTTAACATGGACTCCTATAGAACATGTTCTCATCAATGCATTTTTGTGCCTCTGCATATTTGGAACGGCTCAGGGACTTTTTTAAACGCAAAATGGTGCTTTTTTTGCTGTTTTGGTTCAATAGACTTCAATGGAGAAGCTACAGGAAAGCATGTAGTGCATATTTCCCTGAGTTTTACCATGATTATTATTTTTATCTGCCCAACAAATGCAAAATGCAAATCACAGAGGAAAAATCGCTGTGAAAAAACAAAAAGTACTGCAGAAACGCTTAAAAGCAACCTGCATAGGTGTGAATGGAGTCTCAAAAACAGTGGTCTCCCAACTGTGGCCCTTTGTTTGCCTTTACCTGTTCCTTAGAGCACTATTTATTCCACAGATCCAAGGCAATATTCCTCCCACTGACACCAATGACAGGGCACTATTTCTCCCTCTGACACCAACAATGGGACACTATTTCCACCACTGACACATAAGGCACTATTCCATCCCCTGATACCAACAATGGGGTACTAGCCCTCCCAACAATATAAACAATGGGGCACTATTCCTACCACCAGTACCAATGATGAAGCACTATTCCTCCCACTGATACCAATGATGAGGCATTGTTTATTCCCATTGATGTTGGGGCATTTTCCACTCACACTAGTCACAGTCCGGCCCCCTTAAAGTCTGAAGAACAGGAAACTGGCCCTTGGTGTAGAAAGTTTCTAGACCCCTGATTAAAGAGATGCTGTCATGTTGCCCATTCAGGGCGAGGTGTCTGATAACCAAACCACCCACCATACTCACCCATCCAATGCTTTTTGCCACTTAACCACTCCTTTGGAACACTCTCTGTTACTCTAAAGGAGTGGGGTATCTGGGTATGAAATTGCATACAACCAGTCCTATGTCACAATGCTTGGATTTGAGTGGTCAGTTCCCAGGCCCAAGCACTGTCATATTTATAATGACAGTAAGATCATTCACCGGAATAAGCTGTGACAACATCCAACACAGGAGTTTACCCAGAGTGGACTCCTGCAGTGGGAAGGTGTTATGGAAGTGTGGATGGGTGAACCCATGGATGGGTGAGAATACCTTCCTGGAGGGAAGTGGTGGGCTTTCAGCAGACTCTGTGTCTCCTTAACCTGTCCCCAAATAAGCTCACAATCAAATTTCCCTACCACATTTATAGACATGGACACAATGCAACCAATCTGAATGGGAGCCAATTAACTATTTAGAATGGTTTTGGACTATGAAGAATATGGTTAACATGGAGGGAACCAACACAAAACGTAAACACGACAAGCAGAAATGTCACTAATTACTATTTGGTTATCAGTAGTAAGAAGGAATTGTTGTTCTTTAACAATGCAAATCCTTAAAGAGGGATTAACTGCATGGTCCATGTTGGATTATTTTGGAAGGCTGTATGCTCAGACAGAGGCAACAAAGTGACCTACCAAGTACTTGCTGGTATGGGGGAACATGTGACTTTATTTACTCTGGTGCTAGGCAATTGGCAACTCAGACACAGAGGCCATTTTCATGGGGTGGAAAGGTCGAGTCCTTAACCCCGGAAAGCTCCACATGATGGCTTCTCATTTACGCCATTGACAATATAAAAGAGGAAAGGTAAGTAAAAGTAACTCCAAGGGCTGGAATAAAGGGAACCTGTTGAATTGCCTAGCATGTTTATTAATATAAATGTGATTCTGAGTTAAAGTAACCCTGTCCCTATAAAAAAAAAATACTCCCTATAAATAATTTATTAGCACCTACATTTCCCACCCATCATTCCACTTATCTTTGATCTTTTGAGCTAAGCTTGCTGAACATTCTTTAGCATCCAGTACTTCTGGGTGTGCTGGATGCCAATGCTCTGCTGTTTCATCTGCCAACCCCTACATTACTAAAGTGGTGACGCAGGGGTCAGCTCAAGGAACCACAGCACGCAGGAGGCAACCATACATCTAGAAGTGTGTTTTTCAGTGAGCTTAGCTTTTAAAAACAGTGAAGATGGGTGGCTTATGTGACATAACATTTATTATTATCCTTGCCCAGAGTACTTTTTTTTTTTTTTTTAAATACCAACAGACTTGCTTTAATATGTACTGTATGTCCATCTTAATATTTCAATATGATGAAAAATAGTAAGAATCCAAAATTGAATGTGGAAGGAGCAGCTTTTGAGGCCATTTTGCATTTCACTACAATGTGACCAAGTATTCCACTTACATCAGACCAGTCACCTGTCTTCCATTGTGGACACTGGACATCGCTACAACGTTGCTCTGTTAACTTTTCCTGATGGTTGCATTTGGAGTCATCCAGAACTTCGCGGAAAGAATTTACGCACACAGCTCTCCTCCTCCTTGTACCTGTGCCACAACTCTTAGAGCACTGTGCAAGAAGATGAACATTTTAGAAAGATAGTTGCAGTGAATGCCAGCAAATATACTATTTATCAATGCATACAAAAGAGTATGTGTGGGCAAAGAAAACAAAAAACCTACGCAGTACACTGCTGTATTACATGCACGTTTCCCCATATTTTGTATCTTTATAAACACTACAAATAAAAATTTATTCCTGCAATTTATCTTGCTTTTTATGACCTAAAAACTATGTCTCTACAATATTTTTATTAAATGTAGCGCCCTCCTACATAGGTGCTAGGAATAGGTACATTTAATTTTGGCTCACTGTATCCAGTGGAGCTGCAGTTTGTTGTTAGGAAAAATTCAGTTTTGGCTCACTGTAATCAGTGTGGCTGTGTTGATTGTTCTGGCCTGTTCTATGTTTCAGTGCCTGCAAAATAGTTTGTTTACCCCTGACTGGTCCAGAAATGTTCTGGAAGTAATTGGGCAAGAAGAATCGAATCAGCAGCTGAATATTCCTACAGCCATGGCCAATTCCTGGGAGAGGTGTCCAGATGGCAGCTGAGAGTCTGTATAAATACTCTGAGACTGAGAGCCCTGAGGAGATCATAGCCTAGGGGGCTGCTACCCTCCTAGGCCATTCTGTCATGTGCCTGCAGCATGTTGAGGCCTCAGTGTGGCTACCTGGAGGCCTATGCTGCTGAGAGTTACTAAAGCTGACTGAGGGATTGTTGCCAAAGGATCTAGTCTGGTACCACGAGATGAAAGTGATGCAAGGATATTGGAAGCAGGCAACCAATATTTCTAAGGATATTTGTGAGTACAGACTGGCGAGAGAGATCCTAAAAACTAGGTGCATTTGCCATCCCTCTTGTGCTAGAGTCAGCAGGTTTAAAAGGGGATTTACTATAGGCAAATACACTGTGCACTTTGTAAAGTGCATTTGCACTCTGCAAGAGCAGTTGCTCCATGCTTAGTAAATTAGCAGAAGCTCTGCTGACTTCCACCATCCAATAATATGCAATCAAAAATGCAGTTTTTTTTAAATTTTCCTTGCAAGTGATTGGGTACTCTTTACAAAGTGAAGCTTTGCCTCATTTACTAAACTCTGGGGCAACTGCCCTTACAGAGTGCAACTGTATTTTCCAAAGTGCACAATCTATTTGCCTTTAGTAAATCCTCAAATCGTTGGTAAGGGTTACTGGAGTATCCTACCATTAACCAATACCTAACCGAGTTCCTAATAAAACATGAAAAAAAGCATATTTCTAGACCGGATAATGAGCCTGAAGAGTGACTGAAACTACTTTACAGAGGTAGCGCTACATTTATAATTTAAGACGATAATATTTTGTATCTGGGCTTTTTTACGTTCCCCCCCCCCAAAATGAACAAAAGCTAAACTGTTTTGTATAAACAGTATTAAAAAATGTTGAGAAAACTACATATTGAGCATGGAAATGAATTGAGATGATTGAGTTGATAAGGGTTTGTTAGGGATAACACGGGGCTATCCAGGAGTTAAAATTGATATATTGTAGCTAGAAACTCTAAAAAAAATTATTCCATAAGCTCAGCTCTTCCAAAGAACTTGGAAGAAATAACAGAAAACAACTTTTGTCCCGTCATTAGTAGACACGGGCAATAACTAAGAAATTTAGTGTTGGCTTTCCAGTTTTTATGTTCTTTTGAGTATTATTACTCAAACTTTACAAAAAAATTGTATATAATATAACTCGACTTTCTCACAAAATGATGGCTTGTTGTTAAAAAATAACAATAGCATTACGGTAATTATGAATTCATTACAGGATGTTCAGCCAACCAATACTAACTTCTGACCAGGCTGAGTAGCTCCATCCTCCGGTGTTGCAATCCTCATAACATTTCTCCTTGGTGTTGGGCTTCTGTAGACTGCCACAAAATCGGTCATCTACCTTATCCATCCTCCCCTCAGACTTGATGTATTTGGTACAGTAGAAATCAAGTGTGCGGTAGCCAGGGCCACACTGGGCACTACATTCACTCTTTTTGGCCACTTGCCACCTGCAAATAGCCACTGTTAGACTTCACCAGAATTCATGGGCAAAAAAAGGTATCCGCAATGACAGATCAAAGGCTACATTTACCATTAGGAAGCAAAGAATTGAGTTTAAGGACAATGGAGACTAAACAGCTATGGTTTGTTTTTAAAGAGAAATCTGTCTCTGTTTGAAATATCCTATGATAACTTGCATGATTAACTTGCACATAAACAAATTGCGAATTTTAGCTTAAGCTATTCGGCTCTGTAAATAAAGGCTTTTTAACAGAGGAACTTAGTAAAGCCTTGAAAACATGTAAAAAGCAGCTGAGAGCACCACCTGCTGGATGCATTTGAAAATACAAAAACATATTCGTATGTATTTTTTCATAATTATTGTTTTAAAAAAGAATACTTACGGTATTTTAAAATGTTATTTTGTTGTTTTTAACAGCCTTTAACATATTGATTTTCCTTCCTTTACAGTGGATTTGAATAATAAAATATACCTTTGTCTCAGAATGGCTACTAAATATTCAGTGTGAAAAAGGGTGTGGTTTAGCAAAAGGGTGGGCATTAGAGTGCCAAAGTGAGTGTATGCCAACAATCTTCAGCAATGTAAATCCAGCCCTGAATATAGTTTATTATACATTTACCTCAATTCACAGTCAGTGTTACAGGGCTCAGTTACCAGCTCAGGCTGAGAAATGCGATCACATCTTTGGTCCGAGACCACTAATTGGTCTGAGTCCCTGGTACAAATAGGCTTCCTTTTCCTCTCTCCTGCAAGCAGAAACATATAATTGTAAGGCATAAAAAAGACAGCAATCCAATTTCTTTTAAAATATATTTAACTTCATCCATGGCTAAAACATTTTGTTTTATATTTAGATGCTATAGGGAATGATTATACCCCTCAGTTGTTTTTTCTTTTTTTCTTTTTTTTTTTTGCCGTTTCCATTTATTTCCTGTCTTAGAGACACAAAGCAACATGTGGGGAAATTTTCCCCAAAGTGAACAAAAATTCCCTTCATAGACAACTGGCTGCAGTTCATCTCGGGTGCCCCCATAGCAAGCTGCCTGCTGTGGGGGCACTCAACATGAGGGAAAGGCCAGGAGAGCCGAAGAGGGGCCCGAGAAGAGGAGGATCTGGGTTGCCCTGTGCAAAACCACTACACAGAGCAGGTAAGTATGACATGTTTGTTATATTTATAGAAAAAAAATTAGACTTTACAATCACTTTAAAGCGGAGTTCCGCTTAAAAAAAAAATTAAAAGTCAAATACTGTAGCTGCTGACTTTTAATAAATTGGACACTTACCTGTCCCAGGGTCTAGTGATGCAGGGGGTCAAAGCCCCGCTCATCTCCCCCACCGCTCGGCGGCGCCAGCATTGTTACTGTGGGAACCTGGCTGTGGCTTCACAGCCGGGCCCCCACTGCGCATGCATGAGACGTGCCGCGTGCCGTGACTGGCCGCGCAATCATCTGGGACCTGTGACGTGTCCCAGATGATTGCCTAGAGGGAGGGTGGAGAGGTGATCTTCCTTGCGGTGCTGAGGGACGTGACGTAAGGAGCCTAGGTGACCGAGGAGGCAGAGTACGAGGCAACAGGCATTAAGAGGTAAGTAAAAAAAAAAAAAAAATTCCAAATTTTATTAATTCGTTTTTAATACAGCTGGAAAATGCTAAAATAATTTTAGGAGTGGAACTCCACTTTAAGCTTTCACAAAAAAACTGGAAGCTGATTGGTTTCTATGCAGAACTTGACCAGATTTGGCACTTTGCAGCTTTTAGTAAATCAACTTTAACGTGTTAAGGAAACATGAATAAAGGATAAAATCTAGAACCATCACTCCGCTTATAAAAGTCCAGAATAAGATTTTTTTTTTCAGTTGCTAAAGGAAATCCATCACGTTTTAGAGGTTGCAAAGGTGCTCCTTCCTCAGGGCTGAATAAGATCAAAAGAATGAACTCTGGACCAGACATTGGTATCATAAGAATGAGTAATTATTAATAATCATGTTGGAGGCTTTATGTCTCATTCTACTTTGGTTGCTTGACAAGATTTCTCACCTTTCCATCATCTATCACTTTAATCATCCTTTAATCATCATTTTCAGCTTAATGTAAGCAATAAAAGTTTGAGAAATCGCCTGATATATATAGCTAGATATAGCTATCAATCTATCTCTCTCTCTCTATAATATATATATATATATATATATATATATATATATATATATATATATATATAAATATATATATATATAATATACATCTAGACAAGGCCATTTATATTTGCCCAGAGGCATAATGATAAGGTGACGTTCATCTACACCAATCCATTTTCCTGAGGACTTAAAAGCCGCTAGGGTCTAATGCAGAAAGGGCTTATTTATCTTCAGTGTGAGTAATATGACATATTCTCAATGTTACTGTATGAACCATTCATCAAACTGAAAGCAGTACTGAAGACTTATGACCTAACGCCAAAGAACAACAATGTCTGACTGGACATTATGCTAAGCTGCTGGACAGCATTATTCTCTATATGCAATGCCTAATGAGAAGTTCTCTGCATAAAGCTTTTTGATTAATGAAGAATAAGAACGGTATAACTTGAGTATACTTTCCTAAAGAAAAATCAGACGGTTTCTTCTAAAGGAAAACTATAGCTTATTTGATTAAACGTATCCTCTGCGTTTTAGATGTGTGATCCGCAGTTTTGAAGGCTGACCACACAAAATATATATTTTTGTGACAGTCAGGCTTGAGCTAATGTGTATACAGCATGCATTTCCCACTGCAAACAATAGGACACATTTTACAAAAATGCAGTGATTCCACTATTTGCTTCCTCTATCCAAAAAAAGTAAGACCTCCCTGTCAGTTTAACAAATTCTGCTTCTTCAGGAAGAAGAGTTTCACTCCTCCAGCTGCATTCTCTGCTACAAAAAAAGGCACGATCAAACATTTAAAGCTCACATGTCATGCCCAGGCAGGCAGTTACATCTGTAAATTTGTAAAGGTATTTTAGACAGAAGAAGGCAGAGGGTGCGTCAGTCTGCTGGCACCTAAAACACTTAAAGTGTTTGTTAACCACCCCAAAAAAAATGATATCCTGGCCCCTTAAAGCAGATTAAACAGCACAGTGCTTGTGCTTTGTAAACTGCCCCCCTCTAAACTGTAAAAAAAAAAAAACTCCCTGGACATGCCACTTCCTCTATCCCTTCTCTTTACTGACCACGAAAATCAGGGCTCCTGAGCCCAGACCACTGTGGTCAGAGTGCGTCCCTCTGTCATACACAGCCCGCTCTGCTCTCATCGCTCCCCCTCATTCCCTCCTCCCTCCCTTTCAGCTCCTTGCTGGTAGTCTCCGTCTCCACCTAGCCACCCCCCTCCCCGCCACTATTAGTACATATCCAAAAAAATATTGAATGCTCACTGGTAGCCTCTCCAATATATTAAGGCAGAGCACACTGTATATATCGTTTCCAAAAACAAGCATTGTAAATAGCTATTTAGAGCTGTCTTCAGGCCGGCCATGTGACTACCAGAGGGAGATCATGCCCCCTTCTGCAGAAGCCATCCATCGGAGCTGAAAAGCAACCAGCCTAAAAGATGACTATAAATCGCTATTTACAATTTTACTCTCTAACTGGGCCAGCTGTGGGTGTAGGAGGAGGGGTGCTGAACTTCTGCAGTGAACTCAGCCAGAAGTAGGAGTGGGTACCTGTCAAAACCAGGTACCTGCCCCCCCCCAAAAGGTGGCAAATGTGGCAGTGGGGGGGGGGGGGGGTTGAGGCAGATAAGCAGCGCTTCCCCCTTTGGGTGGAGCTCCTCTTTAAGCATAACCTTTTAAGGGAGGGGCTATAAAGTGTCACTTAATTAACAACTCTGATTCAGCTGTTGTTGCTGAATCATCATATCCAAAATGACAGCTTCCAGCATCAGTCTCTGGACCTTTGGATGTTTACACAAAGGAGTCTTTTACAGGAAAATAACATGCCTAAAATATGTTAAATACACATACGGGTTGATTTACTAAAATTTGAGAGTACTAGTAAATCAACACCAAAGTGTTAAGGAAACATTATTATTATTATAAAATATTTATATAGGAGGGCCCTGCTTGTAGTGCTCGTAGAGCTTACATTCTAAAGGGAGGGGGTGGAAAACATGAACAGGTTAGAACCTAGAAGCATCTCGATCCAAAGCACAGCACGCTTTGCGCATGCACAGTAGGGAACCCAATGTGAAGCTGAAAGGCCTCACTAGCAGGTTCCCTTACCAGGAATGGCGGCGGCAACGGCAGCACCCGGGAGTCAATCCGAAGATCGACTGGGGTGCCAACATCACAGGATCCCTGGACAGGTAAGTGCCCTAATATTAAAAGTCCGCAGCTACAGTATTTGTAGCTGCTGACTTTTAATTTTTTTTCACCCATGCTATACCACTTCTTTTTTTTTTCAAGAAACTGGACCTCTTCTTTAACCACTTACTTAGAGGGCACATATACCCTCTTACTGCCTACGCTGATTTTCAGCTTTCAGCACTGTCACACTTTGAATGACAATTGCGCGGTCATGCAGTACTGTACCCAAACTACATTTTTATCATTTTTTTCACACAAATAGAACTTTCTTTTGGTGGTATTTAATCACCACTGGGGTTTTTTTTGTTTTTTTTTGTTAAAGAAACAAAAAAGAAAGGCGTAAAAAAAAAAAAAATAATAATAATATTTTATAGTTCGTTATAAAATTTTGCAAACTGGTAATTTTTCTCCTTCACTGATAGGCTGCACCGATGGGCACTGATGAGTTAGCACTGATAGGTGGCACTGATGGGCACTGATGAGGCAGCACTGGTGGGCAGTGATGAGGCGGCACTAGTGGACATTGATGAAGCTCCACTGATAGGTGGCACTGATGGGCTCTGATAGGTGGCACTGATTAGCACTGATAGGCACTGGCAAGCAGCACTGATGGGCAGCACTCATGGGCAAGGGCACGAGCGTAAAGTGGTTAAAATAAAGAATTTGCTAAAAAATAAATCTCACAATTAAATCTTAATAAATATGGAGCTTTTATTAAAAAGAATGTGGAGATGTTTTAAGACTACTTCTCCTTATGGGAGACTATAAATGAATATGTGGGCCTCTCTGTGATAATGTAGATTGTGTTAGCCCTTGTACACACAGTCGGACATTCCGACAACCAAATCCGTTGGATTTTGTCCAACGGATTTTGTCCGACGGATTTTGTCTGAAACTGTTGCATACACACGGTCGGACAAAGTTGTCGGAAAATCCGATTGTACATAACGTGATGACGTTATTTCGTTAGGACGGGACTATGTTCAGGCTAGTAGCCAATAGCTTTGGTCTAGGAATTTGATCTGAGCAGGCATGGCACCTTGTCCGTCGGAGTAGGCTACACATGATCAGAGTATGTCCGATCGGAGCATTTTGTCGGAAAATTTTACCGGCAAGTTGGAAAAGTTGGTCCGTCGGATATTCCGACGGAAACAGTCCGATGGAGACCACACACAGTCAGAATATCCGACAAAACGGTCCGATAGGACACATTCCGTCGGAATCCCAGACCGTGTGTACAAGGGCTAAGATTTATTCAGAATTAGAGAGACACGCAATTGAAGACTATGTGAAAGATTGGTGGTGTTAATTGTTGCTAAACTTCAATAAAACAATTATACTGATAAAGAAAATAACTTGGCTCATTCTGCTACAGAGGCAGCAATTGGTTCTAAAAAAAAAAAAAAATGTCTAGTGGTTCTGCCATAAAAGCCCTTGTTCAGACATTTTCTAATATAGGGTGACAACTGTTTCCGAACTGTGCTCTTGCATTGTTGCATTGTCACCCTGTAGCAAAAAAAGAGGAAGTGGCAGAAAGAGGTCACTGGAGATTAGCCACATTGACATGCAAAAAAAGATGAAATTGAAAAAAAAAAGTATTTTATGGAAAAAAGGTGATTTATTTGTTTTTGTACAGTGCTTAATCATCCATTTAGGGTTAGATTCTACTTTAAAGAGGAAGTAAACTCTCCCACTCTGATGCTTCTTTTCATTTAGTCCATTATAATAAGTAATTATCAGACTATAGCCACTGTAATCCAGCCCAAATCGCATATTACTTACTGTTTAAAGAAACTTTAAAAAACATGTTTCCAGGGGTTAGGCAGCACCATCTTAACTATTGTTTTCTGAGTCCACAGTGGAGTGTATTTCCGCCCTTACATTGAGCACTTCCTGTACTGTTAACCAAGCCTCCTTCTCAATCCAACGTTTCTATGGCAACCCTGCTTTGCTGTTCATAGTTGACTTGTTTTATTTCATACTTTTTACTTGTGCCATGTTTGCCTTTGTCAGTCTTATCAGCTTCAGTTGATAAGACTGCAGTAATGGCCAAGTTTACAAGGCATGTGATGTCACATGGTGTGTAGGAGGAAGCTCTGAGTGATTATGCAGCCTCCTGGGATATCAGTGTTGTGCCTTAGGAAGTCCTGATAACAGATAGAGAAGCACATAGAGAGTTTGCCGTAAATCAGGGGAGATCTGGGCATGCTCAGTGACTTCATTCTAAAGAACCAAAAAGGATTACAACAATACTAAGCAAGTAAGGAGATATCTACAAGCAGTGTTCATTAGGGGTTTTTTTATGCCGATTTACATGGGACAAAGTTGTGTGGGAGAGTTTACAACCACTTTAAGGTGTAGCTCAAATCAAAACTTTGTTTAACTAGTTTTGGATAAACTGGGTAGATGCTGAAACATCTATTGAGTGTTTACTACTCTCTGGGTCCCTTTGAGAGATTTCCACTCACTTCCTGTTCTGGTGACTACCATCACAGGACTTAAGATGATTCTCTGTGGTGGGAACACAGACAGCAAGAAATACCTGGCACATGTTTTAACTCTTTCCCACTCTGTTTAAAAAGTGCTTTAGTTGGAGACATTTCCTTTCTCATTGATTTCTGAAAAAAGTACACAGACTGGAATTCTCTTTTAGCTATCACAACTAGACAGGTACCAATCAGGAAGTAAAAAGATGAAAGTCAAAAAGGAAACAGCAAAAATGTATTACAAGGAAAAGAATGAAGGCAGATTGCTGAATACTTCATAAGCAGAGAAGATATAGACACTGACATAAGTATCTATAAAAGACCCAGCAGTAATAGATTTGACGCTCCATTAAGTCCTTACCTTGGCAGATTTTGCTGCATGCTTGCCAAGGTCCATATGAGTTCCAGTAGAAAAGCTGAGGTTTATCTTCAATAGGGATATTGAAACTATATCGGACATCTGGGTTATATAAATTGCCGACCGATAATACCTATAGAAAAAAAATAAAGGACTCGTGAATTGTCACTTTGCAGTAAAATAGTACTGTAATAAAGGATGACAGAGCCAGATACGTGTTGCCTTAATTATTCGGTTAAAGTGTGTGCACAGAAAAATAAAAAAAATTTCTGTGTAAAATAATTGCACCATTGATCCTACCACATCTATAGCCACTTATTTATGCAGGAACTTTTTTAGGATGGAGAGTGGGGGAAGGGGCTGTTAAAAATTTCATTTACCGGCCTCCTTCCTTTTCTGAATGAACTCAGTGAGTGATTTGTACGATCGCACCTGTGTTCATTCTTAACTGTGTTTACTATGCTTCAGTTTGTGAATGAACGGGAAGTCGCTCAGCACAGAGCACGCCTCATTTATTCAATGTACAGTGCAGCTGAGGCTGCAAAGACAGGGTCTAGGGCAGTGATATGCAATTAGCGGACCTCCAGCTGTTGCAAAACTACAAGTCCCATCATGCCTCTGCCTCTGGGTGTCATGCTTGCGGTTGTCAGAGTCTTGCTATGCCTCATGGGACTTGTAGTTCTGCAACAGCTGGAGGTCCGCTAATTGCATATCCCTGGTCTAGGGGATCTCTGTTCTCAGTCCCTTTCTCTGTCTCAAAAGTGAGACATCAGCAGGGGCGGACTGACAACTCATGGGGCCCCCGGGCAAAAGGAGATTACGGGGCCCCCAGGCAATCAGAGATTATGGGGCCACACAGTATACACACATACAGTATACAATCACACAGTATACACAGACATGTTTCTATTGGCTGAGAAGGTACTGGAGAGGTGGGGCAGCTATAATATCAGGATTTTTAGACAAAAAGGATGTCGGTAAGGGACATTTCAGAGACAGATGTAAAAAAAAAAAAAAAACTGATTTTTACATACTGTTCCTGGTTTTACTGAGGCTGGCAACCCTGATGGGGCCCCCTAGTGGCCTGGGGCCCCCGGGCAGTGCCCGAGTGGCCAAATGGTCAGTCCGCCCCTGGACATCAGGTTTAGACCCCTGATATTTCACCAACCCCACCCCCCCCCCCATGGGACTCCTAAAAAAAAAATTGTAAAAGAAAAAATATTGTGAAAAATAATAATAATAAAAAAAAAAGGAATAAAAGAATAAAAATAGAAAACTACTGACACCATCCACCACCCTACTGACGCCAATCTCTGCTCTAATGGTCCTGTCCACTGCTCTGCTGATATACATGCATGTGTGTTTGTGCTCTGGGGTGCACTCCCTAATGCAATAGGCTGTGCACACCTATGGGCTCATTGTTACCTGAAGGACAATTTCTTGGTCAATGCGATCGGTACAATTAATTCTTTCAATGGTGTGATCGGAGCCACTGTATTCAATTATTGTGTTTCCCACTTTGATTTCCTTTTTGAACATAATGACCATAAAGTTTCCATTGAGAAGGGATTCTCCATTGCTGGTTGACAAAGCTGAGAACAGAAAAAACAACGGTGTAAAGAGAACGCTCAATGCGCATGAAACTCACAAACATCGTGGAGAGAGTTATCTATTTTCCCATTTTCAAAAATTTTAACCCATCAAAGCATTATCAAGCACAAACCTAAAACTTACTTGTTTTCTTCTTTTATTGTTAAAAATGGAAATAAATGAATACATTGGAAACAAGATCAAAATTGAAGGGAAATGGGGTTATAGATCTATAGAGTTGAACTTATATTTCTATAGAAATGACCTTGTGCAACCTGATTAAGCCTCTTGGTAGACACCTGTGACATATACTTACCTTTAAAGGATTTGCATAGGCATTACCCAAATCAACCTCCAAAACCTCCCTTTCCCCCTCTAGATCATGCCCCAGTATTCTTTTTTTCCTTGACCTTGTTCCTTTAGTGATAAACTGCTTTGATACTCCCTCTCCCTCATCACTGGACTTGGGAAGTTCTTGAAGGTGTAACTGATAGGAGATAAGTTCCTACCCTGTTTCCCCAAAAAAAAGACCTAGCGTGATTGTCAGTGATGGCTGCAATATAAGCCCTACCCCCAAAATAATCCCTAACCCGTTTCCCAAAAATAAGCCCTACCCCGAAAATAAGATCTACAAGGACTTTAACTAGGGCTTATTTGGGGTGTAGGGCTTATATTGCAGCCATCATCGACAATCACGCTAGGTCTTATTTTCGGGGAAAGGGGGTATGGACACAGGCATGTGGAGAGGGACATAAAGGGGCTCTATATTTATCAAAGTGACAGGTGTCCTTTAACCACTTGACCTCTATTAATTCCCCCCCCCCCCCTTCCTGACCAGGCCATTTTTTGTGACACTGCGTTACAATTGTGTGGTTGTGTGACACTTTACCCAAATAAAATGGTATTTGATCACCGCTGCATTTTTTTTGCGCTATAAACAAATAAAACGCCTGACAATTTAGAAAAATATATATCTACTGGGATTTTCACGCACAACCATCTCTCGGGTTTACAGAGAATGGTACAAAAAAGAGAAAATATCCATTGAGTGGCAGTTGTGTGGAGGAAAATGCCTTGATGTCAGAGGATATTTTCTTGGCACACGTTGGGCCCCTTACTTTAAACACCACATCCTACCCAAGTATTGTTGCTGACCAAGCCAATCCCTTTATGGCTACTGTGTCCCCATCTTCTGATGGCTCCTTCCAGCAGGATAATGCACCATGTCACAAAGATCAAACCATCTCACCACTGGTGTCTTGAATATGATAATGAGATCACTGTACTCCAATGGCCTCCACAGTCACCAGATCTCAATCCAATAGAGCACCTTACGGGAGATTTGCATCGTTGTTGCGGCTTGACAAATCTGCAGCAACTGCATGATGCGATCATATATATATAGACCAAAATCTCTGAGGAATGTTTACAACACCTTGTTGAATCTATGCCAGGAAGAACAAGGCAGTTCTGAAGGCAAAAGTGGGTCCAACCCGGGACTAGCAAGGTGTACCTAATAAAATGGCCGGTGAATGTAAATCTTCTAGTCTAACACTACCCTCTCCCCAGACTGACAATGCTGTGTCTCAATTGGTCCTCCAGTGAAGTGGAGACAGGAAGTGTGTTACTGGCTGGATCATCAAGTGAAAAAAAGGAAAATGAATATAGTAACCACATTTGGTTGGTAAAATGTATTAATCTGCAATCTATTACATATTTGGTATTGGGTTTAATACCACTTTAAGTTGTAGTCATTTAATTGGCTTCTGTTTACACTGGCCCTATTATGTGTGTATATATAAATGGGAGAAAGGGACGTTAGATTGTAATCTTCCTAAAGCGGAGTTCCAGCCTATGGAAAAAAAAAATTATTAAAAGTCAGCAGCTACAAGTACTGTAGCTGCTAACTTTTAACCACTTCAGCCCCGGAAGAATTTACCCCTTTACCGACCAGAGCATTTTTTGCGATATGGCACTGCGTCGCTTTAACTGACAATTGCGCGGTCGTGCGACGTTGCACCCAAACAAAATTGATGTCCTTTTTTCCCACAAATAGAGATTTCTTTTGGTGGTATTTGATCACCTCTGCGGTTTTTATTTTTTGTGCTATAAACAAAAAAAAGAGAAAATTTTGAAAAAAAGCAATATTTGTTACTTTTCGCTATAATAAATATCCCCCAAAAATATATATAAAAAAAAAAGAATTTCTTTCTCAGTTTAGGCCGATATGTAATCCTCTATATATTTTTGTTAAAAAAAAACAAAAACAAAAAACGCAACAAGCGTATATTGATTGGTTTGTGCAAACGTTATAGCGTCTACAAAATAGGGAATAGATTTATGGCATTTTTATTTATTTATTTTTAATTAGAAATGGCAGCGATCTGCGATTTTTATCGTGACAGCGACATTATGGCGGACACAACAAACAATTTTGAAACTATTTTGAGACCACTGTCATTTATACAGCGATCAGTGCTATAAAAATGCTTTAACTACTGTGTAAATGTGACTGGCAGTGAAGGGGTTAACCACTAGGTGGCGCTGTAGGGGTTAAGTGTGTCCTAGGGAGTGATTCTAACTGTGGGGGGGGGGGGCTATGTGTGACACAACACTGATCACCGCTCCTGATTACAGGAAGCTGTGATCAGTGACAGTGTCACTAGCATTTCCCTGTTCTTCCTCTCCGTGAGACGATCGTGGGTATCACCGCGGACATGGAGTCCGCGGGACTCTCGCTTATGAATCTCCTGGCTCATGAATCTCCACAGCGATCAGTGCTATAAAAATGCACTAATTACTGTATAAATGACACTGGCAGGGAAGGGTTTAAACGGTAGGGGGCGATCAAGGGGTTAAGTTTGTCCTAGGGAGTGATTCGAACTGTGGGGGGATGGGCTACCACTGACATGACAGCGATCACTGCTTCCGATGACAGGGTCCCTGTGATGTCACTAGGCAGACCAGGGAAATGCCGCTACGTGACATGACCGCGGGACACTGGCGGACATCAAGTCCACAGGACCCACGGGCGTGGTCACATGGCGGGCGCGTGCCCACAATGTCACGTCTTAAAGGGGACGTACCTGTATGCCCATTTGCACAGCTGTGCCATTGTGCAGACGTATATCGTCGCAAACTGGTTGGCAAGCGGTTAATATAAGGACACTTACCTGTCTAGGGATCACGCAATGTCGGCACCCCAAGCCGATTCGTACAATCCAGGTGCCGGCATTGGAAGTAAGGCAAACTGGCAGTGAAGCCCTCAGGCTTCAAAGCCAGTTTCCTACTGCGCATGCACGAGCCACGTTGTGCTTTCTGAATGGCCCCGTCGTCTTCTGGGACACACATAGGTCCCAGAAGGCAGTTGGGGGGTTTGGAGGAGGGTTGGATGTGACGTAGATCACAGGTACCTGCTCCCTGCTCCCCCCCCCCCAAAAAAAAGTGCCACACGTGGCAGTGGAAGGGGGAGGCTGCAAATAAGCAGAGCTTCCCTTTTGGGATGAGCTCCACTTTAAGGGCAGGGACTGATGTGAATGTACTATATGTAAAGCACTGCGTAAATTGATGGTGCTATATAAATACCTGTAATAAATAAAAAATTAAATAAGTCACTTTAAACTATGCAAATGTGATAAGATTGCAAGAGTAAAAGTAATTTAACTTGTATAATAAGTTCCTAAATGTGTATTTCACATGTACCTTTAGCGTTTTATCTATGTGGAGCTGCAACTGAAATTCAGTTTTGTCAATTGGGATATAATATAAAAGTGCACAAAATATATATCTTGTACCATAGACCAAGCAAATCTGGGCAAGTGGACCTGTGATATTGTACTGCCAGCCATTCAGGTATTTGTAATCAGATAGAGCGGATTGTATTGTCTGTAAACTATAATTTGCGGTAACAGCAGGAAATATTGCAAAGTAAACCGCATGACAAGAATTTATTTCGAACACTTCTCTTGCCGAAGACAAGTGACTGCCTTGCAACTCTTGAATTGCTTTTTCAGATCCATTACGCCTTTGCCTTTCAAAAACTGTGCTGGAACAATAAAGCTTTGTTCAGTTGGCCATAATGCTTAAGGCAGATAAAATTGCACTTTGAGGGATATATGTCTACCGAAGCAACCTCACCAATAAGTCACAGGAGGCAGAAAATTGATGCTGAAAATGAGAAAAGACCTTCTGTTTTAGTTGGCTTGAAATAACTGAAAACCTTTTACAGTGGAGCAAAAATAAGTTCTGAAGAGAGCATAAGCCAATGTATCAAAGTGTCATGGATAGACCAAGCAAAAAGAATGAAGTCAACTGTGCTATGACATGCTACCGAAAAAGGATTTTGTAGAGAACCAAAAGACCTATGTGAGAAGGCTGTGATGGAAGCAGGGGCGGACTGACCATTGGGCCACTCGGGCAGTGCCCGAGGGCCCCATGCCACTGGGGGGCCCATCAGGGTTGCCAGCCTCAGTAAACCAGGGACAGTATGTAAAAATTTGTGTTTTTTTTTTTACATCTGTCTCTGAAATGTCCCTTACCGACATCCTTTTGGTCTAAAGATCCTGAGATTATAACTGTTCCACCTCTCCAGTACCTTCTCAGCCAGTAGATACATGTCTGTGTATACTGTGTGTACATGTATGTGTATACTGTGCGATTGTATACTGTGTGTGTGTATACTGTGTGGCCCCATAATCTCTGATTGCCTGGGGGACCCATAATCTCCTATTGCCCGGGGGCCCTATAATCTCCTATTGACCGGGGGCCCCATGTGTTGTCAGTCCGCCCCTGCTGTAGAATCATGTATGCCTGCCTACCACATGTGTCAAATACAAGGCCCATGGGCTGAATCCGGCCCACCAGGCCGATTCATACTGCCCTCACACCTCTCTTGCTGCTGCCTCACCCCCCTCATTTCCACCAGCACCTTGTCTCAGCAGTCAGCAGCAGAGAGGACAACAGATTCCGCGCTCCTCTGTGCAGCTACAGAGTGGCTCCTCTCTGCTCTCCCCTCTGTCTCAGAAGTCAGCAGCAAAGAGGAGGACAGAACTGTTGACTTCTGATGGTGGGAGACTTTTTGACATAGGGGGGGGGGGGGGGGGTGTTATCCTCTAGAGCAGTGGTCATCAACCCTGTCCTCAGGGCCTACAAACAGGCCAGGTTTTATGTATTACCTTGGGGAGATGCAGACTAAAATACTTCAATCACTGAGCAACAAATGATATCACCTGTGATGTATTTCGGTTATCTTGCAAACCTGTTAGTGGGCCCTGAGGACAGGGTTGATGACCACTGCTCTAGACATATAGTGTTATAGATACAACTGGATTTGGTGCCTTTGGGCTGACATGTCCTCTTATTTTCTATATCTCTTGGGCATCTCATTAGTAAGTTCTTCTCACCAACTTCTGCCTCATCCTCATCTATCATGCAGTGCTTCTTCTGTATTTTCTCTAATTTAAAATAAGTAAAAAAAAAAGTAAAAACTTCAACAGACATAATGAAACCTCATCATAATCATGATATGATAAGATCATACATGGACAAATCCCTTGAAAACACGGATTCATGTTGACTAGTTCATACACCAGGTGTATAATTAGCAATTGGAAAGATGTTCGTGGATCTTAAATCTCATACAAAGCTCCCTCAATCTTCAAGGTTCTGATTTTATTTCCTCCATGTCTACAGGATTAAGAATGAGCGACAAAGAGGCAAATAATCTAATTCCCACAGGTTTCCCAGTAACAACCTCCCTCCTCAATGGATACATCCGAGACCTTAACTCACACTGACAGAGCGTTCTTTTCTCTCTTATAACCCAAATCTTGTGGTATGTGCAGCACACTCTATTTACCAGGCCAAATTCTTTGCCAGAGAGCAGTTTCCTGAAAGCAGCAGTCTACTGCACAACTTCACACTAATGCGATTACTTAGTTAATTTCCTGAGTTTGCTTGTGTGCCATTTCATCCATCACATGGCCATGTTACTGTGAGGGCTCTCTCCTGCTAAATGGAAGACACAAAGGGCAGCGTTTCTGAGAGAACCGGGGGAGCTAATGCTTAAAAGGCCATTGTAAAGATCCCACTGGAAAAAAAAAAGCCCTTTAATGTTCACTAGCACTGTGTTTTGAAAGTAGAGACTTCAAGTGCCATTATCACTTAATGGTAAAGTGGGAGTAAAATTACAAGCAGTGAACTTAGAACCAAAGTACATGTAATTTTACTACAGAAGCCATCTGTGGTTTGTAGGACTGTTCAAAGGGACTAAAATATAACAAACAAAATTTGTCTCTCTTTCCACTTTATGTCCCAGTTCTTGCTAAGCTAGGGAGGACTTAAATTGGCACCAACACTGCTCTTGAAACTTTTTATACTATGCAAAATCTGCATCTGCCCTTAGGGGGTGAAAGTGAACACTTCCCCTACATATCTAATTTAGGAGATCAGCTAAATTTAAAGAAGTACAGCCAAACCTCGCTGTTGGCTGACATCACAGAGCCAATCCAAGCTTGGGTAAGATTGTGACAATGAAGTCGGGATCCACTCATGTGCCTGGACTGGCACCCGGTGAGCCATTAAAACCCGGAGCTGGCCGCTCCTGCCCCCTCAACAGCCCAGTGCTCTGGTGAGCACGGCGCGGGGGGGGGGGGGGGTTAGAGCAGAGAGCTGCTGACTGACAGCAGTCAGCAGCTCTCTGCTCAGGGAGCTATTAGAACCAAGCCTCATACACACCATGAGAAATTCTGCCATAAAAAGTTGGATGTGAGCCTTTGGTCAGAAATTCCGACTGTGTGTACGCTCCATCAGACTTTTGCTGGCAGAATTCCAGCCAGCAAAAGATTGAGAGAAGGTTCTCTATTTTTCGGGTCAAAAAAAGTTCCTATAGGAAATTCCGATCGTCTGTACAAATTCTGAAGCGCAAAATTCCTACGCATGCTTGGAAAAAATTTGACGCATGGTCGGAAGCATTGAACTTAATTTTCTTGGCTCGTCGTAGTGTTGTACGTCACTGCGTTGTTGATGGTCGAGAGTTCAGAGAACTTTTGTGTGACCGTGTGTATGTAATGCCGCGTACACACGATCGAATTGTATGACGTACTTAGTCCGTTGAAACACATTTCAACTGACAATCCGCTCGTGTGTGGGCTTCAGCTGACTTTTTCAGCCTGCAGTCCGGAGTACTAAGAAGTTCGGTTTGCACAACAATCTTTCCGTCGTACTTTGGTTTCAGCGGACAATACGGTCGTCAGTATGCTAGTCCGACGGACTAAGAATGGCGCATGCCCAGAAAGGATTTACAGGGCGGAAGCGCTCTGTCTTGTAAAACTAGTGTTCGTATTGAAGCTAGCATATTCGTCATGCTGCTAATTTTGTGATTTTTTAATATAGCACATTCTTTTCTTCTTCATAATGCAAGAAAAGTGAAGTTGCTTTGCTGCTTATATTCACACAGAGTTATCACAAATGTCTTTATTCATCCTCATCCTATGATTAATATTCCAATTCGAGAATAAATAAAAAAAACAAAAATGGACGAATTAAGCTGAAGTCTGAAAAGCGCGAATCGTCTCTAACCAAACTTCCACTAACGCAAAGTCAGCAGAAGGAGCCCAAAGGGTGCTTTGCTGTGTCTTGGACTTCCTATTTCTAGTCCCGTCGTACGTGCTGTACGTCATCGCGCAAGCTTTCGTCGGAATGTTTGTGTATCCGTGTGTGGTCAAGTCCGTTCAGTAGAAAGTACGCCGGATTGTCCGTAGGATTGTATGACGGACTAAGTACGTCATACAATTTGATCGTGTGTACGCGGCATAAGCCAAGCTTGAGCGGAATTCCGTCGGAAAAACCATCCATGTTTTTTCCGACAGAAAATCCGCTCTTGTGTATGGGGCATCAGTGTTAGAGGCACCGGCGGACCAATGCTCCATCCACCTAGGTAAGTATGATTCTTAAGAAAAAAAAAAAAAACCCATACATGTCTTTTAATATCAGCAGCACCAATGGCATCAGAAATGCTAATTTCTTGCCCTCCTGTCCCTGAGATACTATTTAGAAAATAAAATAAGAAATACATATTTTGCCTTAATAGCTACCTTAAAGGGGTTGTAAAGTCTAAAATGTTTTACCTCAATGCATTCCTTGCATTAAGGTAAAAAATGTTTAGGTGTCAGCATCGACCTCTCACCCCCACTTTACTTACCTGAGACCCCTTTGGATCCAACGCTGTGCATGTCAGCAGATCGTTTCTCCCCTCATTTCCAGGTCTCGCTGGCTTTCCTGGGGCATGGGGAGCCATTGGCTCCCAGTGCTGTCAATCAAAGACATCGACGATGGAGCGGGGGGGGGGGCGGGGCTGAGTCCCGCTGTCTGTGTCAATGGACACAGCAGAGGGACTCAGGTGCGAGCATGCATGAGTGCCCTAATGGGAAGTGGCTTCCCATGGGGGCACTGGACAGAGAAGAGGGACTCGGAGCACCTGCGGGGGACCTGAAAAGAGGAGGTTCTTGGCTGCTTTGTGCGATTCCATTGTACAGAGTAGGTACGTATAGACCTGTGTAATTAAATGTGTGAACCGGCTCTCTATGGAGCCGGTTCACACATCTCCGGAGCGACCCCGGTGAAAAGTGCACAAGAGTCCTGTGTGTCTTCTGGTCCATTTCAGATCCAAATTCAGCAAAAAATTCAGACTGAAATCGGAACTGTAACTGTGAACAAGGATGCACCGGACCCCTGCTGTGAACCGCTCCGTGCAGCAGTGTGAACCCAGCCTCAAGCGGATCTGAAGCAGCAGATACTCGCCTTCTCCCCAACAGACTGACGTCTGCAAAGTCCCTTGCTGGTGATGTCATCTTCTCCCCAGCTCCTCTTTGGTACCAGTATTTGGATGCCTCGATTGGCCATAACTGGATGATGTAAATGGATGACATAAATGTAAACTCAGCCTCGCATGTGCAGCTCAATGTACATTGTAGAGAGAACTGCAAACAGGCAGGTAGGTTTATTGATTTATTTCAAAAGAGACATGTCTCTTCTGCGGTAAATAGCCAATCCACTTGCAAGATTTTCAATTTGTCATTATTTCCATGTCGAGCTTTCATATATTGGATAGGGTGCCCTTTGATCAGAGGCTGCTACTAACAAATTTATATTTTCTGGTAAAAAGAAAGTAGTCAAAAAAAAAAAGCCTAAATAAATTATTTCCCTCATCTATAGCAACTAGTCAAACATGTCTCTTTACTATCGAAACAGGTGAATTGATTGCCACACAGAGAGATCTTGATCAATGAGGCTTATTATTCCTGCATCCATAAACGTTTCATTCCCTCCATCCTTTTACAGGTGGCATACACATCCATACTATAATGACGGATGAGAAAGCAGCTGGCTTGCAGAGATCAGTGTCATGCATAATTTTGCAATTAGCAAGTGCTTATAGAAAATAATACAAAATAACCTGTTCACCAACAGCACATGGAGAATAATCGTCTCTTATTCATACATCATAATCTCATCTCCTTGGTGATTATAAATGCATCATGTGCTAAGCAATTATTTAATTAGAAATTACATATACACATTAATATGTTTAGGATGTGCTGAAAGGCTTAATTAGTTCTTTTGTGCTGTAGTAAGCAGAGATAGCACACTCAAAATGCAGTGATGCAAACCCAAGTAAATGTGCACAGAATATAGACATACACTTATGCCACGTACACGCGATCGGAATTATGTTCGGAAAAAGCTCTGATGGTTTTCCCGACGGAATTTGTTACATCAAAACTTCATATTCCTGATATGATCCTTATGTACCATGTATTTGTATGAAGAAGTCTCCTGTTCCCTTTGTGTGAAATCCCTGGTGTTCCCCCCAGTCCCTCTGCTTTCCTATTAAAAACTGACTACACTGAGCAGAAGAGCACGCCGTGGTCAGTTCTCTAGAAATGCACCAGAATTTGCACTTTCCAGTTGCAGTAAATCAATCCCACTTTGTTACTGGAGTCTACTCCCTCTGACTTCATCATGGCGAAAACCAGCTATAGATGGTTCGAAATTTGGCCAGTTCAGCAGTGACCTGATGGATTTCAATCCATGTATGGCTGTTCCTGAGTTCTGTCAAGCTGGAGTCTTGGAAAACGTTGGTCAGAAACTGCAGCCAATTGGCTGATCAGTGTAGTCTGACAAGTGTCCCAATATCATAATACAGTAGCACAGTGGAGAGGATTCCCCTACCCATCTTGCTTGTGTGGGTGGGGGAATCCCTTAATTTTTTTGGATCATCCCGTTGGCTGATCGAAAAAAGGAGTTGGCTATGGCCAGCCTAAGCTCTGCCAAGTGCCATTCCAGTGTCCATTGAGGTTACCCCAGTAGCCAGTAAAAGTGCTTTTAGTGGATAGGGCGATAGGCCTTATGCCCCGTACACACGACCAGACTTTTCAACGGACTAGGTCCAACGGTCTTCCCAACGGACTTTCAGTGGAGGTCGAAAGAACGGACTTGGCCACACACGTCTGGACTAAGTCCGTTCGAAAGTCTGTTAGTTTTGAACGTGATGACGTAAATGGGACTAAACAAGAAAGTTCAATAGCCAGTAGTCAATAGCTGCCCTTGTG
Organism: Lithobates pipiens; assembly: GCF_037356315.1. Taxonomy (NCBI): domain Eukaryota; kingdom Metazoa; phylum Chordata; class Amphibia; order Anura; family Ranidae; genus Lithobates; species Lithobates pipiens. The sequence goes on from NW_027507785.1 coordinate 82,191,539, forward strand.
TCGTATTTGGTCCGTCGGTTTAGCACACAGACTAACGGTTTTCCCGATTTTTAGCCTGTCGGACTTGAGTCCGTCGGATAGATTTGAAACATGTTTTATTTCTAGGTCCGTCAGACTTTTGGGGAAAAAAGTCCGCTAAAGCCCGCACACGATCAAAATGTCCGATGGATTCTGGTCCGCCCAGACCAAGTCTGCCGGAAAGTCAGATTGTGTGTACGCGGCATTAGGCTAGATTCATACTACTCATTGGTCTGCACAGCCTATAGCATTAGGGTGTGCGTCCAAGAGCATAAACATGCATGCGTGTGTATCAGCAGAGCAGTGGGCGGTGTCAGTAGAGCAGAGATTGGTGTCAGTAGGGCAGTGAACAGTGTTAGTAGTTTTTAAAAAAAATAAAAAATTACAATATTTTTATTTTTTTTTATTTTTTTTACTATTTTTATTTTTTTAGGAGCCATGTTGGGGAGCTTTGGTGACATATCAACAGTCTAAACAAACCCCTGATGTCCCACTTTTGAGACAGATAAAGGGACTGAAGACAGAGATTCCCCAGTCCATTTCACTGCAGCCTCAGCTGCACTGGACCATGAATGAATGGGAAGTGCTCTGTGCTGAGCGGCTTCCTGTTCATTCACAAACTGAAGTATAGAAAACATAGTTTACTATGCCGCTTCAGTTAAGAATGAACATAGGAGGGACCAGTACAGATCACTCAATGTGTTCATTCAAAAATGGAAGGGGCCCGTAAAATAAAAATTTACCCTTCCCCTGTTCTCCATCCTAAAACACCCCCAGTAGCAGGAGAGGAGGGAAGCTGGCAGCACTGCATTGGGAAGATGGGAGGGCCAGAAAGCGGGGGAAATCTGCACCGGATTAGGGTGTGCCCAGGCACCCCTGGCACACCCTGTGCGCACGCTTATGATAATACTACATGCTGGGAATGCACACAAATGCGCACACTTTCCCGACACGCACAGAAACAGGCTGCGATTCAGAATATGCGTGGCAGTGCCACTCGATTTTAATGGCACCCCAACACACCTGCGAAATCTTGCACTTTCATGCAAGCCAAACCGCATGGTGCTGTGCTCAGTGCAGCACATTTCTGAAAAAGAGTCAGGGACTTCTTTTCTGCATTTCTTGTGCGTGGGGCAGCCATTGAAATGAATGAGCTGCCCCATATGAAATGCAGTTAATTGAATCTGTATGGTGTGAACCAGACCTTAGTGGAGATTAGCCACAAAGTCAAGGAAAGTCATCCCTCAGTAACAAAGAAAAAACAAATTCAGAAAGGGGGAAAAAAACATTTATTTTACTGACTAATGAAGGTAATATGAGCATCTAGTGGCGTCTGCAAAATGTTTACTTTAAAAGTTTAAAAATGATCAAAGGTTCATCGACACACAACCGTTGTGGAGGTTATCAGCAGCTCTTTTATGTAATATAACTTTTTTTTGCCAATATTTGATCTTATATGATGTTAATCAGGCAGGCGAGACAATGCAGTGACCTTTTACTATGAAAACCATGTGCGGACTTCTCCAAGGAGAAAACGTGCTTAACCCACATGAAACACATTTTTTTTTTTTTACACAAGTGTGCTCCTTCTCTTGGTGAGACATCCACCTCCTCGGCTATAAGGAGTTTCCTCGCTGTGTTGTTATGCGCCCACTTATACCAAAGAGTAAATGTTAACACTTGAGATTTTGATGACAATGTTAAATTCCTTCTGGAATCTCAAGAGAGCTCTGGGAGGTTCACACCGAGCGGTCACACACTCACTGAGCTGTGAAATAAGTGTAGGCGCACACACTTTTTCATTTGCATCTATATAGGCTGCATAATATGAATAGCACATCTCAACAAGTGGTGGATGAGGCTGTTTGAATGAGTTTCTTTGGGGGTTAAGGGGCCCAGGGTTGTCCCGATAAAAAAAGGACAGGTTTTTGGTCAATGCATTTTTTTTTAAGTTTACAAATGTATACACTATTGTATTTACTGTATTTAGTGGCGTATAACACACACTTTGTCACCCTGAAAATCTGGTGCAACTAGTGTGTGTGTGTTATACGCCGATATTGCAATTTGGGCTGCCTAGGAGGGAACGGGGGGATGGGGGGACGAGAGCCATCAGATTACATACAGCGAGAATCTCCTGTTTACTCAGTGGCCTCTTTAATAGGTAGTCCCGTCTCTTTGACCGGTGTCCTATCATATATGGCCCCCTATCGGATAGTGTCCGCTGTGTAATGCGCATGCGCAGTACACAGCACTTACAGATTCTGAAAATAGCCGAGGATGAACGGCGCCTGCGCCGTGAGTCCAGGTTCTATCCCCACCATCCAAGTGGACATAGAGTTAGAATATAAAAAAGCCGAGCTCAGTGAGGCCGAGCCCGAAGTGTGGCGAGGGGCCCTCTAATTTTCACAACCCTATGTCCGCTTGGATGGTGGGGCTACCACCTCCACTCACGGCGCAGGCGCCGTTCATCTTCTGAGATTTTCCGAAGTTTCTTCTGCTCCGTACTGCGCATGCACTATATGATGGCTGGACACTATCTGCCAGAACACCGGCATTAGACCAGTGTTCTGTCTATCATAGAAAATTGTATTAAAGAGGAGTAAACAGGAGATTCCCGCTGTATGTAAACTGATGGCGCTCGCCTGGCCCTCCTCCCTGTCCCCTCCGAGGCTGCAGTAATTTGAGGTGAGGCTGCAGATGGGCACTGATCAGGCTGCATTCATGGCAATGGTGAGGCTGCATATGGACATTCATCAAGGTGCACTTATGGGCAATGGTGAGGCTGAAGATGGCATTGATCAGGCTGCAGATGGGCAATGGTGAGGCTGCAGATGGGCAATGGTGAGGCTGTAGATGGGCATTGATCAAGCTGCATTGATGGGCAATTGTGAGGCTGCAGATGGGCATTGATCGAGGTGCACTGATGGGCAATTGTGGGGCTGCAGATGGGCATTAATCAAGCTGCATTGATAGGTAATTGTGAGGCTGCAGATGGACATATATCAAGCTGCACTGATGGGCAATTGTGAGGCTACAGATGGCGTTGATCAGGCGGCAGATGGGCATTGATCAAGCTGCATTGATGGGCACTGACCCTTATTTTGTGTCTTTATTTGAAATTGAAGTTTTTTCCTGAAACCTCCTTCCTAAAATGAAGGTGCATGTTATATACCTGTGCGTGTTATATGCTGATAAACACAGTAAATCATTTTTACAATTATTTATGCTAGACATCTCATTCACTACCATGACCACGTTATGATCTTTGGCGTACTTCAAATCTAGGAACGTTACTTTTCTGTGGCTCCATGTTGAAACAAGCGTACAAGATATTTACAGTATTTTACAAATTAACATTTAACACAGTGTGCATATATAATTCTCAGTTTACAAATGATGTTGGGCTTTCTATTAGGAAAGTCCAATATTGCCTGCATCCTTAAATCAGCATTAACTCAAAAGCAATTTATTATGTTATGGGTTACTACTTCTTAGATGGGGTGGTTGCATTTGTTTTCTTTTCTAGGCTTTTGTTCTTTTATTTCACCTGGTGATCCCAGCCAGTACACTTGCTGTTTTTCAAAAGAACAAGCTCTCTTGCAGTTAGAGGGCTGAGACAAACTATTCACCATTGACAGGGTAAGACACAAAAGAAGGAGAGCGCACAGGCTCCTAGAGCAGGAACCTTTATTGTGTGAATAAAATATAAGTAAAGTTACACTCACAATTGTAGGCATATATCATCCTAAGCATCGGCATCGTGCTGTGGATATCTCTCTCTCCTCTCCTCACTGCCCTAATGTCCTAATGACAGTTTCGTTGTCAGCTTTCATGTCAGCTGTATCGGAGACTCTATGGGGTTGATTTACTAAAGGCAAATAGACTGTACAATTTGCAGTTGCTCCAGAGCTTAGTAAATGAGCAGAATCTCCGCTGACTTCCATCATCCGATCATTTGCAAGCAAAAAAACATTTTTTTTTTACATTTTCTTGCACGTGATTGGGTATTCTTTTGAAAGTGAAGCTTCCCTCATTTATGAAGTCCTGGAGCAACTGCACAGTCTATTTGCCTTTAGTAAATCAACCCCAGTGTGCTTGCGCTCACTTGAGCTGTCAAACCACAAGCCTGCAGCAGGGCAGGGGAGTGCTCCTGACCACCCAGTGGCTGACACATTGGGGTGGATTTACTAAAGGCCAATAGACCGTGCACTCTGCAAGAGCCATTGCCCCAGAGCTTAGAAAACGAGCAGAAGCCCTGCTGAATTCCATCATCCAATCATGTGCAAGAAAAAAATGCTGTTTTTTTTATTATCCTTGCATTTGATTGGGTATTCTTTGTAAAGTGACGCTTTACCTCATTTGCTAAGCTTTGGAGCAACTGCATTTGCAAAGAGCAATTTCAATTTGCAAAGTGCACAGTCTGTTTGCCTTTAGGAAATCAACCCCTATATACAGTGCCTTGAAAAATTATTTTCCACATTTTACATGTTACAACCAAAAACATAAATATATTTTATTGGGATACAAAGTGGCACATTATGAAGTGGAAGGAAAATTATAAATTATTTTCAATTTTTTTTATCAATAACTATGTGAAAAGTGTGGCATGCATATGTATTCAGCCCCCCTGAGTCAACACTTTGTAGAACCACCTTTCACTGCAATTACAGCTGTAAGTCTTTTTGGGTACATCTCTACCAGCTTTCCACATCTAGATAGTGACATTTTTGCCCATTCATCTTTACAAAATAGCTCAAGCTCTGTCAGATTGGATGGAGAGCTTCTGTGAACAGCAATTTTCAAGTCTTGCCACAGATTCTCAATTGGATTTAGGTCTGGACTTTGACTGGGCCATTCTAACACATGAATATGCTTTGATCTAAACCATTCAATTGTAGCTCTGGCTGTATGTTTCACAGTGGGGATGGTGTGTTCAGGGTTATATGCGGTGTTAGTTTTCCGCCACACATAGAGCTTTGCTTTTAGGCCAAAAAGTTAAATTTTGGTCTCATGTGAACAGAGAACCTTCTTCCACATGTTTGCTGTGTCCTCCAAATGGCTTCTCGCATACTGCTAACTGGACTTCTTATGGCTTTCTTTCAACAATGGCTTTCTTCTTGCCACTCTTCAATAAAGACCAGATTTGTGGAGTGCATGACTAATAGTTGGGCAGCCATGTCTTGGTAGGTTTGCAGTTGTGCCATTTCTGATGATGGATTGAACAGTGCTCTCTGAGATGTTCAAAGCTTGGGATATGTTTTTTTTTTTTTTAGAACCTAACTCTGCTTTAAACTTTTCCACAACTTTATCCCTGACCTGTCTGGTGTGTTCCTTGACCTTCATGATGCTGTTTGTTCACTAAGGTTCTCTAACACACCTCTGAGGGCTTCACAGAACAGCTATATTTATACTGTGATTAAATAACACACAGGTGGACTTGTTTTACTAATTAGGTGACTTCTGAAGGCAATTGGTTCCACTAGATTTTAGTTAGGGGTATCAGAGTAAAGAGGGTTGAATACAATTAGACGTCACACAGATATTTATTTGTAAAAAAATGTGAAAAACATTTATCATTTTCCTTACGACTTCAAAATTATGTGCCACTTTGTTTTGGTCTATCACATAAAATCCCAATAGAATACATTTAGGTTTTCGGTTGTAACAGGAAAAAATGTGGAAAATTCAAAGGGATATGAATACTTTTTCAAGGCACTGTATATGCCTAAAATTATGAGTGTGACTTTACAATCATTGCGTTTTATTTATATAAAAAGATTATGGCATTAGGAGACGCTTTTTATGTCTTTACTGCATTAGGAGACGGAGCGTGCACTTTTTATGCCTTTACAGCATTAGGAGACGGAGCGTGCACTTTTTATGTCTTTTTCAGTTTTCGGAGTCCTGCTGGTTCTAATAGCAGCAAGGCTTCCCTGAATTCAATTTCCCTACTGTTACAATTTGCTGAACTGTGGACTTTTGGACTAGTTTTGCAGGTCACCCTTGGCAATAGCGTGTATTACTAGCATATTATGTCTATACCATTGACAGGGGTGGTACACTGATCGGCTTTTATTCATTCATGTAAAACCTTTATCCCAAAGGAAAAAAGCATTTCTGAAACTACTTATATTGAAATAGAACTAGATTGAAATTATTAATTGAATAGGGGGTTATTTAGAAGTTCTGTGACTAGGTTTAGGTTACCAATGAACTTACATGGTGACCAATCATGCAGACACAGTCCAAGTGCCATTAAGACAAACTACTGTATCTCTGGGACCATTGACATTAAATTGGATGTAAACCCGATTCATTAAATTTGAGCTGGGTACATATATCTGTAGTGTTTACTTAACTCTCTCCAAAGCACTAAGTCCCGTGTCTTTCTGCTGCTTTGTTCCTCAGTTATCAGCATGATAACTTCTGACAAGCTCTCTGACACAGGAGATAAAAGCAGCGGGAAATTTGTGTCGGGGAGGTTGCTATAAATAGATTAGCAGAGAGTTGGTCTATTCCCAGCACAGCTCTGCAAGTTTCTTTCTTCCTCTGCCTATGTGGACGGGGGTGTGTGTGCCTTTCCACCAATCAGCCGTGTTTACAAAGACTGCCCTCCCACTGCTGAAAGAGGAAGTAAGAGGTTTCACACAACGTTCACTTTCTAAAGAATATAGAAAGCTGAAGACAGCAGTTATACATGTAAAACGTATGTAGGGAGATTTGTTTCATCCCTGTGTATCATCTAAGTTTGTTTACTTCACTGGGTATAGAAGAGGGTTTACATCCACCTTATTCAGTTTTATTCATATGGGAACTCTAGCAACTAATGTACTTAGTGTTATGTTTATGAGCATAATAATTGAATAATTCATTTTAAATTAGAAGGTCAAAACTGGCAATATGTATATGTCTGCCTATCTATCTATCTGTCCACATGCATCCTAAAAATAACACTTGGTGCAGCAGGCTACCGGGACCTGCTGAATTTCCATCTAACGCATGTCCTGATGTGCCTAAAGTATTCTACAGGAAAATATGGGTATTCTTTCAAAGTGTAAAACATAAACAATGCAAAGCACACAGTGGTGATAAGTCAGCCTTTGGTCTAGAAAAGCACGGTAAACAAAGTAAAACTTTAAGAAGCTCTACATGAAAAGGAGCTTTGAAAATTTGCCAAGAAAAGTTCAAGTACAAGACAGATTAGTTTGAATGACAGAAACATTAGATCAATAGACAGGTTAGATGGGGGGGGGGGGGGGGGGGGACAGAGAGTGAGAAAGAGAGGAAGAAGAGAGGGGGCCAGAAGAACAGAGATGGGGGGTGGGGGCAAGAAAGGAAGAGATAGAACGAGCGAGAACAGGAAGAAAAGAAGCAAGGGAAGAGAAAGAAAATAAGAAAGGAAGAATGGAAGGGAAGACTAGAAAAAGCAGAAATCAGACCAAAGGAAATATATAAAGATTGGCATTACTGTGCAAATTTGTTGTGCCATATCCTATAAAGAATAGGATATAGGATAAAGAATCCTATAAAAAATCTACAAAAGAAAACCCCTGGTAGTGGACTTTGGAGGCATGTACAACAATGGAATAAATAAGAACAATTTTATTAATTTAACCTCCCTGGCGGTACCATTATTTCGGATTTTAGGTGCTAAAAGCGGTACCATTATTTTGCATGAAAATTTGGCGTTTTATATTGTAGTCCTGCAATTCTTAGGAATAACTCTCTTAAATCTGTCCAAACCAGAGTCTAGCAGACATCCCAGGTATGATAAAGTTTGAAAAATTAAATCATAAATTATAATATAATAAATAATTATAAATAATTGTACCAAATAATAATATAACAATAATAAAAATTATTCAATAATGTAATCTAATCAAAAACACTGAAATTTGCTCAGTTGCAGAATTGTCACTGTCATTACTTTTCAGTATTTGATGACGGATCTCCCCACAAATCGCTATCGCTCAATTCTGCGAGTCATTCTAATTTATTATCGCTGTTTTCTAGCTGGTCTAAAATCATTTTTGATGTAAAGGGACAGTTTTGGTTGCTATGGACAATCTCCAGTTTCCAGGCATAAAGAACAGTTTTTACAATATAAAACTGCATGCAGGACACTGGGCAGACCACTAGGGACAACGGGGATGTGAAATATTTACATACAGCAATGTAATCTGTAAGATTACATTATACTGTATGTATACTGTTTATTTCACTTTTTGAATTTGGCGCCGATCTCCGTGCCCGTGCGTCGCAACGCTCGCAGGGCACGGAGATCGCCGATGTGATAGATCGAGCGAGGCACGGCTCGCTCGTACAGCGAGGAGACATCGCTGGATTCGAAGGAGAAGGTAAGGAAACCTCCTCCTGGATCCAGCGACGCTGTCCCGAGTCTGACTCGGGGATACCGCTTTTGGTATGAAAAATCCACCCCGAGTCAGACTCGGGAATACCGTCAGGGGGGTTAATAGATTGGTATAAAAACATGTCATAAAACATAATTTGTGAACAACAAAACAGTGTACATAGTACAATTCAGTTGATAAGTTTAGAATATTTGCAAACCATCTCCATGTCCTAATGTCCTGTCATTTATATTCTTCATTAGAATTATGCTTTATGTCTTGCGTCTACCCCTGATGAAGGAGACCACAAGAGCTCAGAAACGCGTAGGGTAACAAGCTCTGCAGTTAATTATATCCTGGATAGGTGATAAGCTTATTAACTGAATTGTACTATGTACACTGTGATGTTGTTCACAAATTATGTTTTATGACATGTTTTTATACCTATCTATTAAATTAATAAAATTGTTCTTACTTATTCCATTGTTGTACGTGTCTCCAAAGTCCACTACCAGGGGTTTTCTTTTGTAGAAATCAGACCAAAGAGGGACAAGAGTGATGCCCCATACACACTCAGTTTTTCTGCTGAGTTTTTCCTTCAGATTTACCACCGCACTAATTTCTCAACTCCTATCTACCCTGTCTCATACTGGATACCACTCCCCTCTCCTTGATCAGATCTCCGCTTACCAAGGACCATTCCCCTTTCCCAAGTCACATCTACCTTCTCTCTTGACAGGCACCACTCCCCTTCCCTGGTCAACTCTACCCTCTCTTTTACCAGGCACTGCTCCTCTCTCCCTGATCAGATCTCACTGCTTCCCTTAGCAAGCACCGTACCCCTTTCCCAGGTCTTATCTATCTTTTCTCTTAATGGATACCACTCCCCTTTCCCTAATCAGACCTCCCCTCTTCCCTTGGCAAGGACTGTTCCCCTTTCCCAGATCACATATATCCTCTCTCTTACCAGGCACCACTCCTCTCTCCCTAATTAGATATCCCCTTTTTCCTTATCAGGCACCACACCCCACCCCTGGTAAGATTTACCATCTCTTTTACCAGGCACCACTCCTCTCTCCCTGATCAAATCTCCTCATTTCCCTTACCAGGCACTGGTCCCCATCCTCAAATCACATCTACACATCTATCATCTCTCCCATCAGGCACCACTCTCCACTTCAAAGTCACATCTACCTTCTCTCTTACCCGGCACTTTTCCCCTCTCCACGGTCACATATACCCTCTCTTACTAGGGCACCATTCCCCTGTCCAAGATCACATCTACGCTCTCTCTTACCAGGGCACCACTCCCCTCTCCAAGGTCATATCTACCCATCCACTGCTCCCCATCCCCTGGCAACATCTATCTTCTCCCTGACCAGGCACTGCTCCCCTTTCCCTGGTCACATCTACCTACTTCCATCTCTAAGGTCCCCATTCCCCTCTCTCTTACCAGGCACCATTCCCACTTCCCCAATCACATCTTCTCTCTCTTAATAGACACTGCTCCATTTTAACTTTTTACATTTTCCTTACTTCATTTCTATCTCTTGGCTCCCTACCACTTATATTCATCAAGTCACAGATGTATGAATGTCTTCTACACAGAATCACAACATAAAATTTGTGTAACTACAACAAAAGCATAATGTGAAGCCTTTGCACTTGTGGAGTGACTGGAGAATAACATGCCAGACTGGATAGGGATGACAGTGTCAGCTGTGAGTGAAGGGATGTGATCACAGCGACAGACAACTAAGTCTATGTATAGAGGGGATCATCCTTACACAAACAAATGCTTCGAGTGCTTAGTGTGCCCCTGACACAAATCAAGGTAGAAGCAGCCCGCTGTAATGTGCAGAACTCAGACTCGAGCTAAGGAGGTGCCTCTAACAAGTGCTCATCACAGTGTTGGACAAAGAACAGACCTACATCATTTACAATAACAATTTATACATCAGAGCTGAGCTAGACGTTTTACTTCACTGGCAGAACTGTTTTCAGAATTTCCTAAAGGGGAAATCCACCTAAAGTGAATCTAAAGCCAACATTATTACTTATGGATAGAGCAGGGAAATTATTAAACCTCAATCAGGCTCTGTTTTTGTTGTCTTTGTCCCGCTGGGCACGTTACCTTTACTTCCTGTCCCTGAAACACAACAGGAAGTGAAAATCTTTCCAAAGTAAGAGACAATCCTCAATGAGATAGCTTTCACCAGAGCAGGAGTCACCAATGGATGCATTTTCCTATGTTTTTGTTCCAGTGACAACTAGATAGTCATCACCATAAAGATATAAATCTCACCCGTGGGGGCACAAGCAGCAATGAACACCTGACATGGGGAGCAACTGTTCTGCAAGCTTTTCAAAATGAATAAAAATGTAAAGTTTTTGCTTTAGAGATACTTAAAAAAAGATATAGGCCTAGGTGTTAAACACCAACTGTTCTGGCTGGAATATGGCTTTCATATATAGCTCTAACAACAATCTGGAATGGATAAGTAAACAAGAGAGGGGCTGCATTATTTACCTTGAAAAGGCTACTCGTGTTTTGGTCACATGTCATGGCCTTAGGTCATATGATCTCAGTGAAGGGAAGGGTGAACCAAACTGAACTCTGAACCTGTCCTAACATCGGCAAATGTACAAGCTTGCCCAATGTGTCAGGACCATTAGAAGAAAGTCAAACAGCATTTTTCGGCAAAACTCTTAACATAGTTTTATGTTACCAAAACTGCCCACATTGCTAAAATCCAGTGGTGTTTCATAAAAGTGATGAATTCCTTATTGTAAAGAAAAAAAATAACACTTATACAGGCTTCTCGGTGCGTAAGAATTTGAGTTTAAGACAGCTATGTCTGGGAAAAGCCTAGGCCTGGGCTATGCAAATAAAGTATTTTTCCATGGTGATTCTGGGGATGCATTGCTGAATTTTTTTATATTAAATATTTTATAGACATCACCCTGTAAAAAAACAAGAGACTAACTTGCTTGAAGCTGAACTCTACAGCCCTTTCCTGAGTGGGGCTGCAAAGATGGTCTATTCTGCACTTAAAGTGGTTGTAAACCCTTACAAACCACTTTGGCCTACAGGTAAGCCTAGATTAAGGCTTACCTGTAGGTCCAAGAAATATCTCCTAAACCTATAGGTTTAGGAGATATTTACAAAAAGACAGTCACCGCTGTATACGGCGCATGCGCCGTAGACAGCGGTGTGCAGGCGCACTGGGCAGGCCGCAGATCGCGGCGATATGGCGCGAGTGTCGGCTCCCGTGTACATGCGCGGGAGTGACGTCATCGCTGCTCCAGCGAATCACAGCGCCGGAGCAGCGAGACCCGGAAGTCACTCGGGGATCCATGGCAGCGGCGCACATGAAGACGGAGGACCGCTTAGGGGGCTTCGTTCTCAGGTAAGTTATTCATAATGATGTAGTATGCTATGCATACTAGCTCATTATGCCTTTGTCTTGCAGGTTGCTTTTTTTTTCCCCATGGGTTTACAACCACTTTAAGTGCGCATTACCATAGAGGCTAAATACCACACTGTTAAGTAAAGTTCACAGACTGCCATGTTGAAGACAAAGAACAAGTGGAAATGAGGAGCTGGATTCAAATGATCAGATGATTGGTCAGATCGTGATAAGGCACAATGGGGGTTATTTACGAAAGACAAATCCACTTTGCACTACAAGTACAAACTAGAGGTACAAAGTGCACTTGAAATTGCACTGAAAGTGTACTTGGAAGTGGAATCGCTGTAAATCTGAGGGGTAGATCTGAAATGAGGGGGAGCTCTGCTGATTTGATCATCCAATCATGTTTTTTATTTTCCTTGCATGTCCCCTTCATATCTAGAGCGGCTGCACTTCCAAGTGCACTTTCAGTGCAATTTCAAGTGCACTTTGCACTTGTAGTTTGCACTCGCAGTACAGAGTGTATTTGCCTTTCGTAAATAACCCCCAACGGCTCTAGCGGGACCACTCTAGACCAAAGCATATTGTCCCTCAAACAGGGGGACCAGTTTTGAAAATCCATGTACAGTATATTGTCTGAACGTGCCAAACAAACAGTTTGAACGTCTAAAAACATTATTATCAGTATTGATTCACAAATAACTTAGAAAAACCAATGTGATTTGGGGCTCAAGGACCTCTCCCTTGTTCGAGGCATAACTATAATGGGTAATCATAAAGGCTCAAAAATTACACAAAGCACCAATTATTATAACAAAAAAAGCGGGTCAGCAAAAATACTGTGCGTTGGCTGTTCTATGTTGTCGTCTGTGAATCAAAACGTATATTAAATGTTTTTAGACTCTAATGCCACGTACACACGATCGGAATTCCGGCCAGAAAAAGGCAGATGAGAGCTTTTCATCACAAAATGCGGCCGTGTGTATGCTCCATTGGAACTTAGCTGTCCAAATTCCCACCAGCCAAAAATTGATAGCATGTTCTCAATTGTCCCGACGGAAAAACTTTCTATCGGAAATTCCGATCATGTGTATGCAATTCCGACACGCCAAAAATCACGCATGCTCAGACTCAACTATGAAACGGAAGCTATTGGCTACTGGCTATTGAACTTCCTTTTTCTAGTCCCGTCATACGTGTTGTACGTCACCGCGTTCTACATGATCGGAATTTGGTGTGACCGTGTGTAGGTAAGACAGCTTGAGCGGAATTCTGTCGGAATTCTGTCAGGAAAACCATCAGAGCTTCTTCCGACGAGAACTACGATCGTGTGTACGTGGCATTAGTCTATTTGTTTGCTGTTCTTATACAGATTAGAACCCAGGGCTGTGTGAAGTCTGACCCCTTATCTGAAACCTGTAATGGCTAAGGTGGACAGGTGGCTAAGGACATTGCTGCCAAAGATGCTTCTAGAATTGAATAGGGATTTTATGGTCTCAGATCTCAAATAGCACTGGACACCTGTGGTGTACACAGTCTGGGACTGGACCTGTAAAGTCCTGGCCAGGGCTATGCAAAGGAAGACTCCATGTTGGTTATGAAAACTATGGAGCTATATCTTTTCATATCCATTATCAGAGACATCACCATCATAATAGCAGTAAACCAAATATCTTGAAGCTACTTTCATTTGCATAGTTCCTGGACTAAAGCCCTCTACTGTGCAAAATTGTGGAAGGGGAAAGGGTGAACACGAGTCAGGTTCATGCAGCATATAAGTCCACAATGCCATAAGTGGCAAATTCTCCACATGTTAGGGGAAACCTGACGGGTTGTCTTTAGTGAAGACTACAAGTGACTAAAAAGCCCTCTCCCAGAATCAGTGGAAATGAGTTTAGCTTTATCTTGGAGAACTTTGAAAAATTCATCCCAATGCAAATAGATGCCAAAATTATGTCAGCACTATTTGCCTTCTCCAGCTCTGAAATATTTATAATCTCTAATGAGAAGACAAAGCTCCAGCCAAGATTATAACATGGTCTGCAATCTGTATTCTTCTAAGGAGTTCAGACACAGCAGAGAGATCTTACCAAGGTAGTTATCATCTTCTGGTTTTCCTGAGTAGCTGTGTTGTCGCACATCGATGTTGGTAGCACCGGCCGGAATACGCACCACAGTATTGTAACCTGGAAGACACAAAAGAGCCAAAGCTGATTAATGAGCCGGATGTGCTCCACAAAGCCTGTTTGATTTACATGGCTGCCAAATGCATGTAGCATAACTTCAAAACACAACTTTCTATGGTAAAAGGGAACAAAGGAATAGAAATCGTCATTTAAGAGGATATATCTAAATGAAGACATTGATCCATGCAATCCTGTCTGAAAATGTTTTAATAAGACATTATGTCATCTTTTTCATCATGTCTTAAAGTGAACCTCTGCCCCTCAAATTATGGATGAATTCATATTCTTAAAACTGACCTTGCAGTAAAAAGCAAGGTCCACTTAAGTTGATTCTAAAGTTTTTTTTTACCTTCATGCATTGTATGTATGAAGGTAAAAAACCTTCAGTATGCAGCCCCTGCTTATGGACACACACATCGGCTTGGGAGCAAGCACGCACAAGTACCCCCATAGCAACTAGCTTACTACAGGGGCACTCAGCAAGGGGAAGGGACCAAGAGCGCCAGCGGAGGACCCCAGAAGAGAAGGATTGGGGCTGCTATGTACAAAACTATTGCACAGAGCAGGTAAGTATAACATGTTTTGTTATTTTTTTAAAGAAAAATGTTTACCTTAAAAGTGGTTGTTAACCCACCAATGTAATTATACATAATCCTCTCAGTTGTTTACTGTAATGGCCCCCTGTGACTGTGCTTCATAAAAATAATGCTGTATATACCTTGTTTACAGAGCGCTGATTGGCGCTCACTGACCCGCCGCTTCTCTCCTCTCTCGTCCCAACAGATGCAGTGGGCGGGACCAAGGATCCCCCGCTGACATCAGTCAGGAGGTGAGGAGGGGAGAGGCAGCCCCGTCCGCTGCATTTGCTGGGCCGAGAGAGGGGAGAAGCGGCGGGTCAATGAGCGCAGATCAGCGCTCTGTAAACAAGGTATATACAGCACTATTTTCATAAAGCACAGTCACAGAGGGTCATTACAGTAAAAAACTGAGAGGATTATGAAAAATAAACAGTAATTTGAGCAGCAGCACGTGAGGGGGTGGTGCGGAAACGGAGATGTCAGGCAGAGAAGGGAGGGGAAGAGCACACAGGAGACACTGAGCAGAGCTCCGGATGACGAAAGCATGTACGCTGACACTGGTGTCAGAGCTCTCATTTTCCTCTTCTATGGAGAGCAAGTTAACAAATGCCTAGATCAGCCTTTCTCAACATTTTCAAAACAGAGGAACCCTTAAAATAACTTCCTGGTCTCAGGGAACCCCTGCTAAAAACTACTATATCTACAACTCATCATATATTAGTGTGATGGTCGGTGGGAAGAGTGCACCTTACACTTGTGGCCATTGGGAAGAATTACCCCCTACAAATGGCTAAAAAGATCAATGGCGTCGGTAACAAAAAAAAAATCTGAGAGGCAGAAATTGCTCATTGCTCAAGGAACCTCTAACAACCTCTGGAGGAACCCTAGTTGAGAAACTATGGCCTAGACTTTTGCTCATATGACCAGCACTGGAGGTAGCCTGGAACGATTATCGTGAAGAATGAAAACATAGCACATTTAAGTGCAGGTCTTGCTGTTAACCAGGTTTTTTCTCAGGCTACCACGGACTACATAAAAAAATAAATAAACGTCTCGTGCATGCTCGAGAGTGTTAGTGAAATCTCCAAATGGCGGACTAACTTTCTGCTCAGAGAATTCAGACAATGCTTAAACAAAATCTTGTGTCCCATTTTGTATTTTATCTTGTCGCTTGTGTGCCCCCATCAGTGCTGGATTGAACTCTATAGAGGTCCCTAGGCAGTCGAAACCTTGGGGCCCCCCTTGCAGGTTTCTGAAGGTTTTTTCGTGCACATGCTCTAGTGGGATAACATTGAGCAAAGTAGTATGCACATCTGCCCCTAAATGAGATGGCCATCACAACTGTACATCACAGGTACGTGCACCAACATTTTTCACAAACTGACAACTGAAAGAAGCTTTTCAAGTGGAGTTCCACCGAAAAGTGTTCGCACCTTCCCCCTCTCCACTGCCACATTTGGCACTTTTTGAGGGGAAGCAGAAACCTGTCAAAGGCAGGTACCCACCCAATTCTTTAACCGCTTTGCGACCGGCTCGATATACCTGTACGTTGCCCTTCAAGAATCGATTTGCGGGCACACGCCCGCCGCGACCTCCGTGAGTCTGAGCGTGATCGTTTCACTGATCACCGCTTCCGATTACAGGGAGCTGTGATCAGTGTCCTGTCACTAGGCAGAATGGGGAAATGTTTGTTTACATTAGCATTTCCCCGTTCTGCCTAGTGGCAGGACACTGATCACAGCTCCCTGTAATCGGAAGCGGTGATCAGTGTCGTGTCACACATAGCTCCTCCCCCCACAGTTAGAATCACTCCCTAGGACACACTTAATCCATACAGCGCCACCTAGTGGTTAACCCCTTCACTGCCAGTCACATTTACACAGTAATCAGTGCATTTTTTTATTGCACTGATCTCTGTATAAATGTGAAAGGTCCCAAAATCACGCCAAAAGTGTCCGGTCTGTCCGCCATAATGTCGCAGTCACGATAAAAATCGCTGATCGTCGCCATTACTAGTAAAAAAAATATATATTATATATACGCTGAAACTTTTGCACAAACCAATCAAACGCTTATTGCAATTTTTTTCCAAAAATATGTAGAAGAATACATATCGGCCTAAATTGAGAAAAAATTATTTTTTTTCGATATTTTTGGGGGATATTTATTATAGCAAAATGTAAGAAATAATGCATTTTTTTCAAAATGTACGCTATTTTTTTTGTTTAATAGCGCAAAAAATAAAAAACGTAGAGGTGATCAAATACCACCAAAAGAAAGCTCTATTTGTGGGAAAAAAAGGATGTCAATTTTTGGGAGCCATATCGCAGCGCCGCAGTGCCGAATCGCAAAAAGTGCTCTGGTCTTTGGGCAGCCAAATGGTCTGGGGCTTAAGTGGTTAAATTGATTTTTTTTTATCTTTTTGTAAACAATTTAAAGAGCTTCTTCACTCTGTTTGAAAAATAAAATAAAATAAAAGCCAGCAGCTAGACAGAAGGGCATTTACCTGTCCAGGGATCCAGTGCTGTCACCTGGGCTGTTTCTTCACTAGGCTTCGGGTCCCAGGTGCTGGCATGTTAACTGTAGGAAGCTAGTTGTGACTCCTTGCGGATTCACGCCCCCAACTACCCCCAGCGCATGCACAAGTCGTTCTGTGGTTTGTGAATAGTCCTGCAGCCTTCTGGGACCTATGACGTGTCCCAGAAGGTAGCGGGCAGGGAAGGGGGGCCTAGGCTATCCAACTAAAAGTGAGAGCAGGTATCTGTCAAAACCAGGTACCCACTCCTCCCCTCCCCGAAAAAAAAAAAGTTCCAAAAGAAGAAGAGGAGAGGGGGAGGAGGGCATAAAGATTCATTGTAGTGTTCTTTCAGGATCCAATTAATATTATTTTGATCTGTTGTCACGGGGGCCCTTAAGGCTGGGTTCTCACTATGTGTGGTTGTGGGACACAGCAGGGGGTCCGGTGCATTCCCATTCCCCATTTCAGGTCCAAATACGGTCCGAATTTTTGGCTGAATTCGGACCTGAAATGGAGCCAAAGACACACAGGACTCTTCTGCTGTGTGCTCTGTGGCCTTCCCAGAGATGTGTGAACCAGCTCCATTGAAAGCGGTTTACACTCTCCTGTCATGCGAGTTGGATGTGGGGAAACTCGCATCCAATTTGCCATAGTGTGAACCCAGCCTAAACTGCGTGGGGTGCCTATTCTGCCTATTTGGTAATCAGGCACTGGTCCACGTGCCTTTAACAGACATATAATGTACATGTGAAAGAACTGTAAACAATTTATGAGTAGTGTGTATCATCCATCATGATGCAGGAGGACAACATAGTTTCCACTTATTCCCAACTATGTTGATGAAGGATGGATAGAGACAAATTATTTTTATTGTCCAGCTTTAGACTTAGCTTATTTTGCATAATAAACAATAGAACGTGGCAAAGGATTAATTATATTTCAGTTTACCTACCATAATGTACTAAACTATGCGTTCCTTCTATGGGTTTACAGGATGAATTGTCTCCACCACAAACTCCACACTTATCTCTTCTGGCTTTTGAGTTTAGGACGTGATCACAACCAGCTTGCTTTAAAAAAAAGATAGAGAGAAGAGCCAAGAAAAATAAGTACAGTACATCCTGTGCTTAGGTTATACTCTACACAGACACCAATAAATAAAAGATAGCCAGAGGTTCTATCCCTTCCCACTCTATCCGAAGCTAGAGAAAAAGTTTGGGCTGAATTTCTACTTCAGCTAGACCGCCCGAAAAGACACACATCCATCATAATCAGTCTCTGACAATGTCCAGCAGTTTTGGTTCAGAGAAAGGAAAGTCCAAACCTTGCGCAACTATGACCAATTTCACCCCACGGTGGAAAAAATCTTACCTGACCCCACAATGGCTGTTGTACCTTTTCTCAGTGCCAATAACAATTAAGAATCCTATGACTATGGCAGCACTTCCAATAACAAGCAGTCCCCTTCAGCAATCCTGATTTCAGATAAGGGCTCAGATTTCGCACAATTCTTAGCTCTCCTATGGTAGTTAATGAACTGTAGGCTATAAATCACAGTAAGGCTCCCCTTTAGAAAAGAATCTGTCACAGCTGATGTTACTTAAGGAGTATATAATGTCTTACATGCTGTGAGCCCTTCATGGCTTCAACGTTATCTGATTCCCAATTTGTGCATTAGTTTTGGGGCAATGAACAGCACTCAACTGGATGATATTTAGCTTGACTGTCCAGAAACTAGTACCCACTTCTGGAGTTTTTGGATTGGTATATTGCTAAGATTTTTTCATTGGGTTAATGGGACACCTACTTTTTGGCTCTTTCAAAGAATTTCAATAAGGATTTGCCACGGTGTTGCCAAATGCACCTCAGTATTCAGGGTTTCCAATTCTAACCTATTTAGTTAGAATGTGGTCAGGTTTTTCCTGCCTTCTGTGACTTCACTGTGGTGATTTCCTCTAACTTCCTGTCCTTGTGACACCTAGGGAATCTCTAGCTCTACTAATCTGACTAAAAAGAAGTGCGTTTATTGTTGTCTCATTGGAGAAATTTTCCATCGCTTTTTTTGACCCTTCACTAGGGCAGGATGTGTGGGAACATCTACATTGAGAATAAATGTTATAATTACAGCCTGGAAAGAGTTAATCATTATAAAAGCCTCAAGGCCATCGTATAATATGAACTGTGATTGACATAGGGGTATGTCGCCCTTTCTCTCGAACTTTAGTACAATAGTTCTTTTCAGGGCGACTCACAACAATACTGAAACATTTACATAAGTTCATTCAGACAAAAGAGCTGAAATGTTAACATAAAATGCAATATTTGCCCATTTCAACAAAAATTATTTTCCATTGAAATCCTATAGAAATTGTTATTTACAGATGCATGAATTATAGGACTTAAAAATCTTAATCCATCAGTAAAAGAAAAGCTAAACGAAATGTAAAAAAGCAAAATGATAAATCCTAAAAATGAAAAAGAAACTGTAAAAATGCTTAAAATATTGTAGACAACTACGACTGGCAAACCTGTGCAGAAGAACAGACAGCTTTGGCTTCCCAACGGTAAACTTTTTCTTATTGGCATTGTTGGAGAACCGACGTCCCAAACATGGAAAGCCAGGAGGAGAGAAAGACTCCGTCTGCACACCCATCTACCCCTCTCCAATCCAACTCCCCCCACCACCCCTTTTTCTTTTCTTTTCCTCCCCATACACTCCTCTCTTATCCTACCAATTCTACCTTCCTCCAATCTCCCCTGGAAAAAGACAAAATTTGGGGAACCGGCAGTTGCTAGCCGTGAGCTGAGTATGCAGAACCCAATAGTGAGATCTAAATCTTATGCAGCGTTCCCATCTTTCAATGTCTTTCGTTTTTTTTCTGTGTGCCACTGTAAAAGTCTATGCCCACGTACAAACGGTCGGAGATTTTGGCAACCAAATCCGTCGGATTTTGTCTGTCGGATTTAGTCTGACGGATTGTCTCCGAAACTGTTGCATACACACGGTCGGGCCAAGTTGTCTGATTTAGCGGTTGCCAAGAACGCGGTGACGTAATTTCGTTACGATGGGACTACATTCAGGCTAGTAGCCAATAGCTTTGATGTAGGAATTTGATCTGAGCATGCGTGGCACTTGGTCCGATCAAAATTCGCTACACATGATCGCATTAGGACCGACCGGCCCAGTTGATCGGGAAATATTTCCAACATGTTGGAAAATTGGGTCGGACGGAGATTCGGACGGAATCAGTCCGATGCATACCACACACAGTCGGATTATCTGACGACGCGGTCCGATAAGACTCATTCCGACAGATTCTCCGACCGTGTGTACAAGGGCTAAGGGCTATATTTAATAGCTCATAGGGACTACAGTATGAAATTCAGCAATGCACAAATCAAGTGAGTAACTACTTACCCGACACAGTCCTTGCACGCAGATGTCATTTGTGTCTGGTCCGCATGATGTCCCATCTGTTACTCTGTCCCTGAGCTGATAATAGGCTGTGCTTCCTGCCACGCGGCAAAACAGTTTACAGCGATCCTTCATTAGAACTGCGGACAGTGAGGAAACAGTTTGTCAATAGCATTTCATTTCAGCAACGCAAGTGAAAGAGGAGCTCTGGGCACTACTTACTTCCGCTGTACTTTGGCACCCAGCGAACGTTCGGAGGTAGACCATTGATATTAAAATGCTTTCCATCAAACTCAGCACACTGTTCTTCGCGAAAGTCCCTCTTTTGCTTAGTGCAAGGTTCAGTGTTGCAGGATTTAAATTTCATTCGGCGTCCCACGCAGTATTTGCCACCATTTCTTGGTCTGGAGATGAAAACAAATAATGTTTCTGGTTACACTGTGATATAACTTTTCAATATGTCCACCTGTTCACACCTCTGGCCTTGAAAAATGCTCGCCAAAGATAGTTATATGTACAAATCTCCTTACAGGACCCATATATAAAACAGCCCAAGTGTGCCCATAGATGTTAAAGGGTGGTTGGGTATGTCAATGTGATGTGATCAGACTAGCCTAAGGCTAAATACTCTGCAGAGCACTGCAGAACATTACAATCAACATGTATGCTCAGCTAGGCCAAGTACACATCTACAAAGTAGAACTAAACTCATTGATTTAACAGTTTCCCAATACTGTTACATTCAGGGCATACTGTGAATAATAACTGTTACATTTGCTTGTGATCTCAACTGAACTATCAAGTTTTCAAATGGCTGATGCCATAATTGATCACATGTGCAGCATCATGACAACTGCAGATCAAACAGAGGTTAAGATGGCAGCTTCTTTGGCTGTAAAGGATAGGAGGGTTTAGTTCCACTTTTAGGCAATGCAGAATGGAGGAAGTAGACAATCCTGACACTAGCTCTGGGAGAGAATAGCAATCAGGCAAGAAATTCTAACCTTTTCAATGGTTTGTACCCCTAAGAGCAGCAACTGTCATGAATACCTGGATCGCAGGACTGGTAGAACAGAATTAAAATTTCTTTAGTGAATAACCCGGTTAACATACACGTATTTCGGTTAAACATTTTCCTGTTTGCCAGGCGTTCATTTATAATTCAGTTGGGAACTTTTATATAAATAGGCCCAAATGATTGGAACATGAAAAGAAAGAGATACATCATGTTCAAAGAAACAGTAATAGTACTTGTGTGTAAGGTGTTCTTACTCTGGTCTGTTGCACTCCCGGATGGCGGTTTTAATTCCCCCGCTGCAAGATCTGGAACAAGCCCCGAAAGGGCTCCATGACCCCCATGAGCCATCGATAACGGAGGAATCGCGCTCTTTCGGGATGCACACGCCATACCTGCAGTGCTGTGGTGAGGATAAACAGAGGTAATACAGATGTAATACACTGTGCTGTCTGCAAGGCATAAGCAATGGAAGTAGTCAACTGTGAAGAAATCATGTTTTATTTACAGGTTCTCACACAACTCTGCTTCCGAGAATATAAATGATTTATTCATATTTACCCTTGTTTGAGGTGAATGGTACATAAAAAAATCTTCTCTGTAGAAATAATGACTGTGGAAATCAGGTTAAAATTATGTTTTCTGTTCAATAATGTTTATGGACGTTTTATCACGTTGAAGTACAGAAAACAGCCAGTTAGAAAGTTACATGGCCAGGGTTTCAATACAGCTTTTATAGCCACATATTGGTACAAATATTCATAGTTTTATAAACCTGTGGATTACAACCAAAGGGTCACAGATTTGCCTATGAGCAGAAAAAAGGTGCAAAAGGGGTAGAGTGGTAGAGAAAAGGTGTAGGAAAGTACTTAACCACTTGCCGACCGCCTAACGCCGATGTACGTCGGCAGAATGGCACGGGCAGGCATAAGCACGTACATGTACGTGATTTGCCTCCCGCGGGTCGGGGGCCCGATCGGGCCCCCGCCCGGTGCCTGCGGCGGTCGGTTTTCGTTCGGGAGCGATCCCGGACGAGGGGACGGCCATTCATTCATGGCCACCCCCTCGCGATCGCTCCCGACGAATAGAAATCCCCGGTGACATCACTTCCTCTCCTGTAATGTAAACACAGGAGAGGAAGTGATGTATTCTCTCCTCCGTGTCGGTATTTTTCGTTCCGACACGGAGGAGAGCGGATCAGTGAGTTGCACCAACACATCCCACACACAGTAGAACATGCCAGGCACACTCACACCCCCCCTTTACCCCCCGATCACCCCCCCAATTACCCCTGCCCCCCAGTCACAGTGACACCAATGTCATTTTTTTTTTTTTTTTTTTTTTTTTTGCATTGGTGTCATTTGTGACTGTAATAACTGTTAGGGCAGTTAGAGTTAGCCCCCTTTAGTTCTAATGTACCCCCCTAACCCCCCCAATAAAGGTTTAACCCCGTGATCACCCCCCGTCGCCAGTGTCACTAAGGCTGGGTTCACATTGCAGCGGTTTATGAGAACGAATGTGATTCGCACCGCACTGCAGTGCAAATCACATCCGATCTCTGTGCGATTCGAGTTCAGCCATTCGCCGCACCCGCCACACCCGCCGCACCCGCCGCAAATTCGCACGGGACCCTTTTTTTGGCCCGCAGCAGAATCGGATCGCATGGGTGTTCACACCATGCGATCCGAGTTTGCAGATCGCACTGCGATATGCGAACTGATCTGGGGGTGTCAGTAACATTTCACTGACACTCCCAGCAGTTCGCATAGGGCAGTGTGAACTGCCGCCGGGAGGCATGCGATGCGGGAACCCGCCGCGGATTCGCGGCGTTTCCGCATCGCTCCAGTGTGAACCCAGCCTAATAAGCGATCATTTTTCTGATCGCCGTATTAGTGTCCCAGGTGACGCTAGTTAGGCAGGTAGGTATTTAGGTTCGCCGCAGCTTTTTATAGCGCCAGGGACCCCCATATACTACCGCATAAAGCCCCCTGATTGCCCCCTAGTTAACCCTTTCACCAGTGATCACCATATAACTGTTACAGGTGACGCTGGTTGGTTAGTTATTTTTTTATAGTTTCAGGGCACCCGCCATTTATTACCTAATAAAGGTTTAACCCCCTGATCACCCGGCGGGTGTCATTTGTGACTAATAACTGTTAGGGCAGTTAGGGTTAGCCCCCTTTAGTTCTAAGGTACCCCCCTAACCCCCCCAATAAAGGTTTAACCCCGTGATCACCCCCCGTCGCCAGTGTCACTAAGGCTGGGTTCAGATTGCAGCGGTTTGAGAACGGATGTGATTCGCACTGCAGTGCAAATCACATCCGATCTCTGTGCGATTCGAGTTCAGCCATTCGCCGCACCCGCCACACCCGCCGCACCCGCCGCAAATTCGCACGGGACCCTTTTTTTGGCCCGCAGCAGAATCGGATCGCATGGGTGTTCACACCATGCGATCCGAGTTTGCAGATCGCACTGCGATATGCGAACTGATCTGGGGGTGTCAGTAACATTTCACTGACACTCCCAGCAGTTCGCATAGGGCAGTGTGAACTGCCGCCGGGAGGCATGCGATGCGGGAACCCGCCGCGCATTCGTGGCGTTCCCGCATCGCTCCAGTGTGAA
The DNA here is from genome assembly GCF_037356315.1 of Lithobates pipiens. Classification (NCBI taxonomy): domain Eukaryota; kingdom Metazoa; phylum Chordata; class Amphibia; order Anura; family Ranidae; genus Lithobates; species Lithobates pipiens. The sequence continues at coordinate 82,215,658 of NW_027507785.1, forward strand.
CCCAGCCTAATAAGCGATCGTTTTTCTGATCGCTGTATTAGTGTCACAGGTGACGCTAGTTAGGCAAGTAGGTATTTAGGTTCGCCGCAGCTTTTTATAGCGCCAGGGACCCCCATATACTACCGCATAAAGCCCCCTGATTGCCCCCTAGTTAACCCTTTCACCAGTGATCACCATATAACTGTTACAGGTGACGCTGGTTGGTTAGTTATTTTTTTATAGTTTCAGGGCACCCGCCATTTATTACCTAGTCTCACTAGTGTACCCCTAAATTTAGGGGTGTCTACTTTCCAAAATGGGGTCATTTGGGGGGGGTTTGTGCCATCTTGGCATTTTATGGCCTTCAAAACTGTAACGCCCTTAGAAAGCCTGAAGGCGGTGCTTGGTTTTCGGGGCCCCGTACGCGGCTAGGCTCCCAAAAAGTCCCACATATGTGGTATCCCCGTACTCAGGAGAAGCAGCAGAATTTATTTTGGGGTGTCATTTCACATATGCCCATGGCATGCGTGAGCAATATATCATTTAGTGACAACTTTGTGAAAAAAAAAAAAAAAAAAAAAAAGTTTGTAATTTTCCCGCAACTTGTGGCAAAATATAAAATATTCCATGGACTCAACATGCCTCTCAGCAAATAGCTTGGGGTGTCTACTTTCTAAAATGGGGTCATTTGTGGGGGTTTTGTGCCATCTTGGCATTTTATGGCCTTCAAAACTGTAATAGGTAGTGAGGAGTGAAGTCAAATATTTACGCCCTTAGAAAGCCTGAAGGCGGTGCTTGGTTTTCGGGGCCCCGTACGCGGCTAGGCTCCCAAAAAGTCCCACATATGTGGTATCCCCGTACTCAGGAGAAGCAGCAGAATTTATTTTGGGGTGTCATTTCACATATGCCCATGGCATGTGTGAGCAATATATCATTTAGTGACAACTTTGTGAAAAAAAAAAAAAAAAAAAAAAGTTTGTAATTTTCCCGCAACTTGTGGCAAAATATAAAATATTCCATGAACTCAACATGCCTCTCAGCAAATAGCTTGGGGTGTCTACTTTCTAAAATGGGGTCATTTGTGGGGGTTTTGTGCCATCTTGGCATTTTATGGCCTTCAAAACTGTAATAGGTAGTGAGAAGTGAACTCAAAAATTTACGCCCTTAGAAAGCCTGAAGGCGGTGCTTGGTTTTCGGGGCCCCGTACGCGGCTAGGCTCCCAAAAAGTCCCACATATGTGGTATCCCCGTACTCAGGAGAAGCAGCAGAATTTATTTTGGGGTGTCATTTCACATACGCCCATAGCATGTGTGAGCAATATATCATTTAGTGACAACTTTGTGTAAAAAAAAAAAAAAAATTTTTTTTTTGTCATTATTCAATCGCTTGAGGCAAAAAAATAAAATATTCAATGGGCTCAACATGCCTCTTATCAATTTCCTTAGGGGGTCTACTTTCCAAAATGGGGTCATTTGGGGGGGTTTTGTACTGCCCTGCCATTTTAGCACCTCAAGAAATGAGATAGGCAGTCGTAAACTAAAAGCTGCGTAAATTCCAGAAAACGTACCTTAGTTTGTAGATGTGACAACTTTTGCGCAAACCAATAAATATACAATTATTGACTTTTTTTTTACCAAAGACATGTGGCTGAATACATTTTGGCCTAAATGTATGACTAAAATTGAGTTTATTGGATTTTTCTAATAACAAAAAGTAGAAAATATCATTTTTTTTCAAAATTTGCGGTCTTTTTACGTTTATATCGCAAAAAATAAAAATCGCAGAGGCAATCAAATACCATCAAAAGAAAGCTCTATTTGTGGGAAGAAAAGGACGCAAATTTTGTTTGGGTACAACATTGCATGACCGCGCAATTACCAGTTAAAGCAGCGCAGTGCCAAAGTGTAAAAAGACCTCTGGTCATTTACCAGCAAAATGGTCCGGTCTGAAAGTGGTTAAGGGGATCTGTGGCCAAGGGGCTATCACGAGTCATATGGGCCAGTCTAGGAAATCATCATTAAAGCAGACCTTCAACCTCCACATCCTGTTTTTAGATTTCCACTCCTACACCCCTTCTCTCAGAATTGGATTTTTTTAAATTACTTTTTTAGGGGAACACATCTGGATTTTCACCTACATGATGTACAGCTGCCTGGAGGCTCCTGGGATACTTATGTCATGCACCCCAGGAAACCTTAGGGTCCTCCACAGCGGCACACGACCCACAAGGGCGTGGGTTGGTTTTCTCTTTCTTATGTTTTGCAACTGGCCCAATAGTGCCATCAGAGGACAGGCTGCAAAGAACCCAGAAGAGACAACTGGATAATGTCAGAAAAGAAGAAGATAGAAATGGATCAGGCAAGAACAGCAAAGCGGAAGATCCATACAAAACACAGCTGGATTTGCTGAGCATGTGAGTGGATATCCCAGTGAAAAAACGTAAGAGGAAGAAAAAAGAAAATCTCTCTATAAAGCTGAAAGGGTTGGGAGGAGTGGCCAAAGTCTGAGAGTAGGTAATGTTGGATCCCTAGGGACCCCTTACCAGGGAGCCTTTCTTTCGATCCATATAGCAGTAATTGTATCATTAGTTATCATCCAAGCGGATTTGTGGTCAGGAAACTACTTCAATTCATGTACCATTCTAGAGATTCATCATTAAGGTTTTAGGAGGCAGCAGTCAAAGTCTGGGGTTAGGTTTTGTTGGATGCATGGGCACCCCACCTTCCTAGAGAGGTTATCATTCAGTATAGCAGTATTTGTATTGATAGTCATCATCCAAGGGAATCTCTGGTCAGGAGGCTATTCCAAGTCATATGGACCATTCTAGAGATTCATCAGAAGGCAGTGGTCAAAATCTGGGGGTAGGTTATGTTAGATACATGGGGACCCCACCTTCCTAGAGAGGTTATCGTTCAGTATAGCGGCGATTGTATCGATAGTCATCATCCAAGGGGATCTGTGGTCAGGAGACTATTCCAAATTATCTGGACCATTCTAGAGATTCATCAGGAGGCAGCAGTCACAGTCTGGGGGTAGGTTATGTTGGATAAACGGGGACCCCACCTTCCTAGAGAGGTTATCGTTCAGTATAGCAGTAATTATATTGATAGTCATCATCTAAGGGAATCTCTGGTCATGAGGCTACTCCAAGTCATCTTGACCATTCTAGAGATTCATAATTAAGGTTTAGGTGGTAGCAGTCACGGTCTGGGGGTAGGTTATGTTGCATCCATGGGGAGTGGCCCCTCTCAAACAGGACCATTTTATGATTCAGTTTAGCAGTAACTGTATTGCTGGCCATCGTTCATGACACTGTATTTAATATAGTGGGTTAAATTATGTTTTCTACAGTCAAATGATAGTGCATCTTTGAAATCTGAGGGTTGAATTGTTCCACGGTGCCTGCAGTTACAGAGGTCAGTAAAAGCTTGTTTTAAAGCTCACTTACTGCTTGGAAAGAATATGAAAATACATATCAATAGCTATTCTTTAAATTTGAATGGCAGTCCAACTAACCTAACCAGGACACTGAAAGTTTCTGTATTGTAGTGTACTACAACGCCTGGATGTGAACCATGTCTAGTTTAATGTGTTTTCTGGAGTGTTGGCATCCTATTCAAAAGGAATGGGTTGCCTAACACAATGAACATTACATACAGTACATGTGTTTCACTACAATGCAGCAATGTATAATGGCTCTTAGACTATAAAAATAGAAATAAGGCTCAGTAAGGAATAACTGACTGGAACGCATAAGTCAGTATACACAGAGCAGGAACAGGTAAGAGTCTGCGATGACTATTGCTAAAATCCCTGTAATGTATTAATTGTGGTGGAAAGGTCTTTCTTTCTAAATGAAGAATTTCACTTAGTGCAGAATCTTCATGTTTGACTGATGCGTTCCTTTAAAGAATGTGATTATATTTCCTAATTTCAGCACTGCAGGAATCAGATTGCGCTGATAAAGCCAATGCAGCTTCCTTTACAATACAGGAGAGTTTCATTTGATTAATGAGACACCAGAGCTCCATTACTACTTATATGGCCAAGGTAGTTTCAATAATCCCCAGGAAGAAGCTGACAGCTCCATCAGTCAGACCTGCATATGGAAGATTGAGCTGAAACAATGGCTTGGCCAGGCTACTGGTTGGAATGCACAAGTAACAATATACATATCACCTGTTAAATGATCAATAGGTAAAATACCTGCAGAGATTAGAATACAGCCCTGACTTTACTTGTTACGTATTAATAGAGCAACCAGTTAATTATGGACTACAAATGCAAATATATAGCATTTAGACAATTGTAAAACACCATATGTGGCTGTACTCATGTAAATGCTGACTGCTTCTTCATTACATATGGTTTACTCCACAAATGTGGAAGTGGCAGGTTTGAAGGAATACGTTGTATGCAGAAGCAAACCGCATTTACATTAGTATGACAGACTGATTTATGTAGTACCATTTTGCCCCATGATGCTACTAACAGTAATAGAGGTTGAAACGGGCAACACTAATACGTACAGTTGTTGGTCAACTGGTCGAAATGTAGCAATAAGAACACACAACAGGAGAGAGGTTAAAGAATCAACTTTTTTTTAATCCTCCTCTGGCCATGGCCACATAACCAATTGGCAAACATCTTTGTCTGAATTCTGACATACCTTGACAATTGGTCATATGACCAGCTCCAGCAAGTCAATGCTGACTTCATTGCGTGAAGCAGTCTCCATAATTATATAATACAACTTAATAGCCAGAACTAATATTTCCTGGCTTCCTCCCACAGCCCTTGGCAAGGGTGATATCATCATCCTTCTAACCAGATCTCAGGGAATGTTGAGTAGCTAAAATCTCATAAGAAGATGACCCTGCATTGCGCTGCAGTGTCTTCTCATGAGAGTTGGACTACTCAGCATTTCCAGGGATATTGTCGGCACGAAGAAGACGTCACCCCCTACACTACAGAAGTAGGGAAAGAGAAGTATATTATCAATTTTTTGCACTTTTTTGCATCATTTATTGATAGGAGGCCACACCGAGTTGCTTGGTATATTTTTTTTATTTTGCTCTGGACTACTAAATATGTTTGACAGATATTTTTTAAATGCACGTATAGTCCAGGCCTTTTTTTTTGAAAATTTAAGTTTTGTATAGGGATTAAAACCCATATGTTTTCTGTTTTTGTCTTACAGTGGAGATTTATTATTACTTCCTGTATTGAAAACAAAACAAGAAAATAAAGGAAACTCGCTAGACGATTTACCTTCAGCTCTTGATCTGGTGGCAGTTCTAAAATGTTTTCCCCCCCCCCTCCTTTTTTTCCGTATCAGTGACAATGGTCCAATGGTCACCAGGACAAGTAGAGGGGGGACACAGGTAGGAATAAAAAGTTGATTTGATTATGGTTTCAAACCAAAAAGGAAAAAGTTTTGCCTTTACATACACAAACAACCAGGTAAATATTCTACATTGTATATTGTTACCAACTGCAGGCAGCTCTAGGCTACAGCTATATCTTCTTGAGGCTAATAATTTGCATGGCTTTGAAAATGTCATTTATTTTAAATTGACCTGAATAGCACAAGATCAAACACCACACACAAAACACATAGCTAAATGATTCAGAGGAACGACATTCTCTCTCTCCCCCTCTCATGCCGCATACACACGACCGGACTTTTCAACAGCAAAGGTCCGACGGAACGAATCTGATGGACAATTGAATCGTGTGTGGGCTCCATCGGACCTTTGCTGTCCAAAAATCTGACGGACTTTACAAATTGAACATGTTCCTATGGAGAAATCCGCTCGTCTGTATGCTAGTCTGAAGGACGAAAACCGATGCTAGGGAAGCTATTGGCTACTGGCTATGAACTTCCTTATTCTAGTCCGGTCGTACGTCATTACGTTCGAATCCGTCCGACTTTGGTGTGATTGTGTGTGGCCAAGTCCGTTTATTCAGAAAGGAACTCCGCCGAAAGTCCGTCGGGAAGACCGTCAGACTAAGGGCCGGTTCACACTGCAGGCGAGGCGAGGCGACTCCGACTTGCCTCGCCGCGACCTGCCGCGGCCTCAGCGGCGACTTGCAAATGACTTCTGTATAGAAGTCAATGCAAGTCGCCCCGAGGTCGCCCAAAAGTAGTACAGGAACCTTTTTTCTGAGTCGGAGCGACTCGAGTCGCTCCTCTCAGAACGGTTCCATTGTACAGAACGGGGGCGACTTGCGAGAGCGAGGCGAGTCGTGTCGCCTCGCATCGCCCGCTGTGTGAACCGGCTCTTAGTCTGCCGGAAAGTCCGGTCGTGTGTACCTGCTGTTCCTCTAAATTGTGACGGCAAAGGAAAGCTTTCCAGAGGGATTTAATAGGTAAAGAGGAGGTCAAACCCTCAAAATACCAACCCGCCACACTGCAATCTCAACATGATTTTTCCTGATAACTCTTGAGATGCATCGCAACATGTATACACCCCTGTCCGACTGCCTTTGCAGCTTAAAGGGGGGCAGTTGAGGGTGGTAAAAACACACTTTCATTTTTATTTAAATCTCAGTTACTAGATTTAAAAAAAAATCAGGAAGTAAAACTGATCCTTTCTGTTTATGAATCTTTTGTATGAGCTATTTGATTAAGGTTCCCATACTTGAACCTTCCTTAAACCAAACCTCCTGAAAGGGTCAGGAGGAGAGAATAACTCTGAACAATGCAGGTAACTTTATTCCTTTTCACACAGGACATAAATGGAATTTCTATTCCACTAGGAGAATGGAATTCCTTCCTTATCAACAAGTGCCATTTCAAATTTTATACCAATAATTACATCCAGTATGGACTTTCTGCTTCTGATGGCCATATCGTGACTATCTCTTTAGGCTGCGAGGCCTTTTAACAACAAGTTCACCAATTTTAAATACACGCTGGTGATTTTATTGAAAGTATACTCTGCCTTCTTGGTTAAGAAAACTCATGCTTGTTTGAGTCCGTAACACTACTGCCTTGTGGTAATGTGTGGCAACATTACTTGTGTTGTTGCAATACCATGCCGTTCATTCTGAACAGCACCCCAACATTGTGGAGTTCATTCCTCTGGCCTGTAGATGTCACTATTTATAGTTGTTTTATGTTTAATACTTTCTATACTCTGTACAAGTTTGTTCCAGTTCCTGTTCCTGTTATGATACACTCAGAAGGCTGCATGTGTTGCAATCTGCACTGTCTCTTCCAGACTATGGGACACAAAAAATGCCCTGTCCCAAAGCACTAATGTGTTGCAGTGCAGTGCACTGACAGAAATTCTACATGCTTTGGTACATTAGAAAGCCCCAATGCAATGCATATCAACATATGGCATAATGCAATGCAATGGTGTGGCTGGCTCCTCAAACAACATGTGCAATGTTCTCTTGCACTTGACTGGTTTCACTTAAATAAAAACAAACTATATCTACACTAGCTTTGAATACTTTAATGCAGGGGTCTGTAAACATTTAAAGATCTAGTTTTACTGCCCTTCAGACTTTAGGGGGGCAAGACTATAGTCAGTGGGAGTAGAAAATGCCCCAGTGTCAGGAGTAAATAAAGCTTCAGGATTGGTGGTCAGTGGGAGTAAACAAAGCCTTAGACTTGCTGGTCAGTGGGAGTAAACAAAACATCAGGCTTGGTAGTCAGTTGGCGTAAACAAGGCCTAAGGCTTGATAGTCAGTGGGAGTAAACAAATCCTCAGGCTTGGTAGCTTGCTAATCAGTGGGAGCAAACAAAGCCTTGGGCTTGGTGTTAAGTGGTAGTAAACAAAGCCTCAGGCTTGGTGGTCAGTGGGAGTAAACAAAGCCTGGGGCTTGGTGGTCAGTTGGAGTAAACAAAGACTGAGGCTTGGTGGTCAGTTGGAGTAAACAAAGACTGAGGCTTGGTAGTCAGTGGGAGTAAACAAAGCCTAGGGCTTGGTGGTCAGTGGGAGTAAACAAAGCCACAGGCTTGGTAGTCAGTGGGAGTAAACAAAGCCACAGGCTTGGCAGCTTGCTAATCAGTGGGAGCAAACAAAGCCTTGGGCTTGGTGTTAAGTGGTAGTAAACAAAGCCTCAGGCTTGGTGGTCAGTGGGAGTAAACAAAGCCTGGGGCTTGGTGGTCAGTTGGAGTAAACAAAGACTGAGGCTTGGTGGTCAGTTGGAGTAAACAAAGACTGAGGCTTGGTAGTCAGTGGGAGTAAACAAAGCCTAGGGCTTGGTGGTCAGTGGGAGTAAACAAAGCCACAGGCTTGGTAGTCAGTGGGAGTAAACAAAGCCTCTGGATTGGTGGTCAGTGGGCGTAAACAAAGCCTTGGGCTTTATAGTAATTGGGATTAAACAAAGGCTCAGGCTTGGTAGTCAGTGGGAGTAAACAAAGTCTCTGGCTTGGTGGTCAGTGGGAGTAAAAAAAGACTCAGGCTTGGTAGTCAGTCGGAATAGACAAAGTCTTGGGCTTGGTGATCAGTGGAAGTAAACAAAGAGTCAGTGGGAGTAAACTATGTTCAGTAGGAAGGGTAACAGTACCCCTCTCACCTATGAGACTACACGTGGCAATGCTGACACACATTGCACAGGTACGGTTCATCATTGTCAGGAAGCCAGCCCTTAACAATGGTGTGTAGCCATTGTTGGAATGCTTGTTACCAGGAAATGACTGCAATTAGGCTGCAGAAGATCAGCAGCACTGTGTTGCAAAGAAGGCAGAAAAAAAAGGTAAAAATAAAACATGTAAAAAATGTAGCGATTGATTATGATACATGGGGTCTATTTATGAAAATAATTGCATAGCAATTCACTCATTGAACGTGCATGTACTTTCGTTCTGTGTAAATTAGCAAATAAACAATTGTTACTAGGCGAATTTCTTTGCTGGTAGAATGTTTTTCATTGATTACAAATGGAAAATACAGCATTTGGACACTAGGTGGCACTAAGTACCATCTGAAATTTCTGTGATACTTAGCAACATCTAGTGGCCAAATGCATTTTTGCCATTTTACAATGAAAAACATTTAACCAGTACAAGAAATAGTCTAATGACATTAATTTGCCCCATTTGCATAGAACAAATGTAAAGTTGTGCTCATAAGTTTACATACCCTGGCAGAATTTATGATTCCTTGGCCATTTTTGAAAAAAATATGAATGATAACACAAAAATATTTCTTTCACTCAGTTAGTGTTTGGCTAAAACCATTTATTATCAATCAACTCTGTTTACTCCTTTTAAATCATAATGACAACAGAAATTACCAAAATTACCCTGATCAAAAGTTTACATATCCTGGTGATTTTGGCCTGATAACATGCACACAAGTTGACACAAAGGGGTTTGTATGCTTGTAATTAGTGTGTGTGTGCATAAAAGGTTGATGAGTTTCTGGACTCCTGACAGACCCTTGCATCTTTCATCCAGTGCTGCACTGACATTTCTGGATTCTGAGTCATGGGGAAAGCAAAAGAATTGTCAAAGGTTCTGTGCGAAAAGGTAGTTGAACTGTATAAAAAAGGAAAGGGATATAAAAAGATATCCAAGGATATGAGAATGCCAATCAGCAGTGTTCAAACTCTAATCAAGAAGTGGAAAATGAGGGGTTCTGTTGAAACCAAACCACGGTTAGGTAGACCAACTAAGATTTCAGCCACAACTGCCGGAAAATTGTTCGGGATGCAAAGAAAAACCCACAAACAGCTTTAGATGAAATACAGGACTCTCTGAAAACATGTGGTGTGGCTGTTTCAAGATGCACAATAAGGAGGCACTTGAAGAAAGATGGGCTGCATGGTCAAGTCGCCAGAAGAAAGCCATTACTACGCAAATGCCACAAAGTATCCCACTTACAATAGGCCAAACAGCACAGAGACAAGCATTAAACCTTCTGGCACAAAGTCATGTGGAGTAATGAGATCAAAATTGAGATTTTTAGCCACAACCATAAACAATACATTTGGAGAGGAGTCAACAAGGCCTATGATGAAATGTACATCATTCCTACTGTGAAACACGGAGGTGGCTTGCTGATGTTTTGGGGATGTGTGAGCTACAAAGGCACAGGAAATTTAGACATAATTGATGGCAAGATGAATGAAGTATGTTATCAAAAAATACTAGAGAAACATTTGCATTCACCAGCCAGGAAGCTGCGCATGGGACGTACTTGGACATTCCAACATGACAATGATCCAAAACACAAGGCCAAGTCGACCTGTCATTGGCCACAACAGAATAAAGTTTGAAGGTTCTGGAGTGGCCATCTCAGTCTCCTGACCTTAATATCATTGAGCCACTCTGGGGAGATCTCGGACGTGCAGTTCATGCAAGATAGCCCAAGAGTTTACAGGAACTGGAGGCTTTTTGCCAAGAGGAATGGGCAGCTTTACCACCTGAGAAGATAAAGAGCCTCATCCACAAACCCCACAAAAGATTTCAAGCTGTCATTGATGTTAAAGGGGGCAATACATGGTATTAAGAACTGGGGTGTGTGAACTTTTGATCAGGGTAATTTGGCTAGTTTCTGTTGTTGTTATGAGTTAAAAAGAGTAAACACAGTTGATTGATAATAAATAGCTTAAATCAAACACTAACCGCGAGTGAAAGAAAAGTGTTTGTATTATCATTTATATTCTCTGAAAAATGGCCAAGAAATCATAAATTCTGCCAGGGTATGTAAACTTATGAGCACAACTGTACATGCACCTTCAAGTGAATTGCTATGCAATTTTTATTTTTCAAACGCACAAACAGTGTTTTAAAACAAAATGTCATCCAGGTATGGTTTATATCTACCTTCAAATTTGTCAGTGATAGCAAAAAACGATTTCTTTTATAAACAGTAAACCTGTTCTAAAGAAGAATCCATAGGACAAGGTTATTTTGCTCTAATATGCAGGAAAGAAGCAAACAATATGACTGATGTGAAGCAGGAAGATTACATTACGCTTTCCTATTAAAGCCCCAGCATTAGGAGATAACGGGATATTTGCTGGCACGGGCCAGTGATCATTGTCTCCATTTCTGAAGTTATCTGTTTAATTGTGGACGGAGCTATTTTAAAGCATCATTCTTGATAAAGGGAACAGCAGGGCCATTTTTACCACAATACATCTCTGAGGTTGTTTCCTGGGCCTACGATTCGAGGGCAGCCAAGTGTAACGGTGGGAAAGGAGAGCGGGACATGGGAATTTTCTGCCTCTTTGTGCTGGACTTTTACTGCTTCCTGTGTGACATCACCACCTCCATGATGTTTCTTTTATAGGCCAAAATATATTATGAGCAAAAGAACAAAAAGCTTTTAAAACACATTAGCGGCACAACAGCTAGCTTGGGAGAACAGACGTTATATATATTTTGGAGCACTGAAAGTAGATATAAACCCTAACTGGCCAACTTTTATTTAGCTAAATCATTGTATATCAGGAACAACTGCCATTTGTTAAATAAAATACTTATTTGTACCTTATTTTTTCGTCTTTTGTTATACGTTAGCGTTGTGGATTTCCTATAGCCTATGTCAACCACTTGTGTTTTGGACCACCTTCTTGACTTCTTGATAGAGACTATTGATGAGGTCCAGGGCCGGGACAAGGGGTGGGCAGGAGGGAAGGCTGCCCCTGGCGCAATGGTTTATTGCAGGGGTAGGGGGCACCCTGACCCTAACCCTAAGGAAAAGGGGGGGCAATTTGGCATATTTGCCCTGGGTACTGGATGACCTTGTCCCGGCACCGATGAGCTCATACGTGTTCCAAACCCATGTGTATGAACCCACCATGAAACTGTCACCTGCCAATCATTTGCTACCAGAGCATTCCCCCCCAGGGGAATAGGTGTAAATGTGCCTTTTAGCCGGGAATGCCCAGATGCAGATGATTGGCCCATACAGGTGACTTCCTGGAGAGCTCACACATGTGGATTCAGATTCTAGTCCCAGTCATCACCAATAGTGACAGCATTGGACTACACAATTTAGAATACACGAGTATAAAGAAGATGTATTGAATGCGTGCTGACTTGATATGAAAAAAGGGCCCCTAGTGAGCATGCCAAGAAGCTTCTTGTTCAGACACTGTTATGGGCTGTGACAACAATGGGTGTGTCAGACCTCCATAGAGAAATGTCCGCTTCCCCACAGAGAGGAAGGGTCCCACTCTGCTGCATGCTGCCATGACGCAGGCTTTTTTACTTAGGCCATGGGTGATTTTTAAAGAAGATAATTTAGACTTTGCACACCTTTTATTTTGCGGCTCCTGCAATGTTTTTAGCTAAGTGGAGATTTCAATTAGGCTTTAAAGCCTCTGCTTTGAAGCCTAATGGAAATTGAAACCAATATGAGTACATCTAGACTGATCACAAAACATACCCTTGACACCACATTAGAAAAGCACTTTAACCCTGCCTGTCCAAGCATCCCTTTGGTTCTGAATGGCCAAAGTGGGGGGGGAGTTTAGACAATCATGTGACCATTGTAACTGGCTATCACAGTGGTCAGATCATCGGGAGCCGGTCCCACCAGTTATCGATAGTTGGTGGAAACCAAGAGCTATCTTTGACAGCTTGATCTATGTGCTGGGAGCACACAGTGAGTGTGCTCTCAGCAGAGAAACATAGGTCGCCCAGTGACGCATATGTGCAACGTGTGGGCCCACCCTTTTGATGCTGCACATATGTGTTAGGCAGACGGCAACAGGTTAAAAAGTGAAACTCCAGCCAAACCTTTACCTTGTTTCTTGGATGGGGTAGGGGAAGGTTAGAACCTATGTCAGGCCTAGATTTCTATCTTTGTCCCAATTCATTGGGGGACCACTAACAGAATCTAATCTCACAATGACCGTATTTTTTTTTTTTTACAGAAAATCGTAGGGAAATTGATCGGAAATAAAATTGTATATAATTATAGTTACATCTGTTTTACATTCAAAGGTCTTTATTCCTGAAACCCTATTGAAATCATTTTCTCACCTTTCCCGGCTCACATTCGGTCCCATCTGCCCATGGCGTGTGCTGTGTTCGGCAGCCCTTGTGTGGCCCCTCCATATTAATGCACCACAGTCTCCGGCACTGCATTTGCTTTGCGGGGACAAACAGATACAGTTCATTCCCAGGCAGTTTAATGTATAACATATAAATTCACAGAAAACTGCCTGCTCTGCACTTTACAATGACACTTTTCCCAAAGCTTCTTTTATCTGGCTAAAGGATCCAAGTCTATAACAGCGTTAATGACCCTCTATGTAGCCTGAAACAACCTATTTAAATATGGAACAAAGTTTACATTCACACAGGGAAAGGCTGTAAAGCCAGCAAATGCACATTAACAGCCATTGTACATAACTAACACATTAATGACCTGAAAGTGTCTAAAGAGAATTAACAATGGGCTACATTGCAGTTTTTCTCAGGACATAGTACACATAAAAGAAACTCAAAGCTGTGATTAAAAAAAAATTCAAAGCTGTGCTAACTAAGGACCAAGCAAAATACAATTTAAAAAAAATACAATATTAATAACAATAATAATAATAAACAGCACATACTATGTTACTGTACATTTGTTTTTCGTCTGTACTTTGTAACGTTTGCAATGTCACTTTACATGAATGTAAAGGGTGAGAGCACCAAAATTTGGTTATAACTTTTATTTCTTGATAAAAAAGTAAAAAGCCAACATGGGTCGGCTCACCCCCCCCCCCCCCCTTCATCAAGGCTTGAATGTTGGTAATAATGGAATAGGATACTGGAGAATGAAAGCAGTCTGACAACCACACTGTCATGCTAATCCTTGTCTATTTGTTTTCATTGTCCACTATCTTTTATCATTACCTGCAGCATTAAAGCCCTGATGAAAGGGAAGTTGTGAGCCACCAAAACACATTGGCCTTTATCTTCTGATCTTTTATCAAGAATAATAAATCCATACTGGACTTATTACAAACATGTGGCACACTCATTTTTTTTTGGAAAATCCATACCTTATTACGGTTTAAGGCTTGCATTTCTTATAGCTAATCTCCATGCAAACAGCTAAATACATTATTGAAATTCATATGTAGTAGCTGTTTCATCTGCCAAAGTATTTCTGATAATCCAGTCTTGAAATTTACACGGCCCTTCCACACAGCACATCTAGCCTGTGACCTGCCTTTTCTCTCCTGCAGCTATGCAATTTAGTTTCGTCACCTCCCTGCCTGTGATTGGACAGTGAAGGAGCTGTGTGTCAGGGCTGGGCTCAGCCCTTCCTTCTCTGAGCTGGCTGCTCAGTTGTCGGCTAATTGCCAGCTCCTATCTCTCCACAGTGACTCACCTGTTGATGATATCCTGCTTGTCAGTTCTGCCTACTTAAGCCGTCCAGCCCAGATGATCTCTGCCTTCACCTTGGTGACATCCCTAGAGACGCTCTCCTGTGTTCCTGTTAAAGACTTGCTTGGCTGACATTCTTTCTGGCTCCAGATCCTGCTTGCTGCTCTACTATGCTCATCTCTGGCTCCCTGACATTTTGGCTTGTCTGACTATCTGTTTCTGAACTCTGCCTATGTTTTGACTACCTTTACTCTGTTTACCTTTTTTTATTATTATTAAACAAGTGAGATTTAACTGTAATTCTGTCTCAGTCTGATTCATGGTTTCTGACACAGTGGCAGAACAATGAGATGTCTCCCATGTGCTCATCTCCTAACAACAAGATCCTTGGCAGCAGATTAATGCAGCACACCTGATTGGCCCCTGCTGCTGCCTTACCTTCTTCCTGTTTGAGGTCTTCTGTTCAGGGCATAACAAAAGCCTCATACTAGCCCAGATAGCAAGTATACATTGCCACAAGTCTGTGGTAGTGTTGAATTGTAAGCCTGTTAACTTGCTGCACATTTTCACTGGCAAGTTGTACACTTGTAGAGCATTTGAAGCACAAGTTCTAGTTGACACTTTTCCAATTTGTGGCAAATTTGCATGGCAAGTCTCTAGCAAGAGCAAAGTTGCAGTGGTGAGTCTATAGAAAGAGCTCTGCAAGTCTACAGCATGAAAATTCAGCTACAGTGACCCCTGTGGTGGGATGACTATTGCACAACATAACTGAACCAGAACTTACAGCAGACTTGCAGAATGTTTGAAAAGAAAGTTGATCTGGAGTCATGCAATGTGGACTTGCTGCAATTGTGCAACAAAATTGTGAAGCTTGACAAGTCTAGCAATAGCTTAGCAAGTCATTTTCAACCTTGCAGCACAATTGCTTGCTATCTGGGAAGTTACATTTTTGTAGTTGCACTAGTTATATTTACAAATAGATGTGATTTTTTTTTTGTTCTTTTAGAGGGGGCCCTCGTACTGCAAGGGTTAAATGCTCGTCAACTCCAAGGGATGAGGAATAAGGTATAATGCTTACCTTATTTCTCACTCCAACAGGCCCCCCCATCTGTGCAACTGGTCCCCCGAAGCCTCTTCTAAAAGATATTCTAAGCCACAGTAGCACAATGACATTGTCAAGTACAATTTAGGGCCAATAGGCTTGCAAGGGACTACCCACAATCTGGAGCAGAGAGGACAAACCTTCCAGAGCATTGAGTACGATAAGTAATATGCCTTATTCTTTATTCCCGAGAGTTAACGAGCATGGGTTTCTTGGAGTATGGGAACCTTTTGTGGGGAGGTGCAGCAGCAATAATTACACAGACTCCCGTTGCAGAGAACAGAACGTGTATCAATGCAGAATCCATTAAATCTCAACAGACCCGAGAGGAAGGCATCTGACCAGGAACACTCACAGAAAGTAACAGCAACAGGTATCAGAGCAAGTCTCAGATGTGCTAACAGTGCCTGTTTTGAGGGGTGGAATGTGGCCTGGCTGGTCCACTCGAATGGGGAGATCTCCAGGTAGGATAGTGTGTCCCTATCCTCTTCCTACTTATCAGGAACCTCTCCCTGCCGCTAACCACTATCCCTATCAGATGGGTGACCTGTCCCAACACTATCCACATGCAAAATGCGAGCCAAGCCTAGGATCCAGGTCCTTAAATAGGCACTGCCTAAACCAAGATGGCTGCTAGAGTCACACGGGTGTCAGAATCCAAACGGATGGCTTCCTAAAAAGAAACTTCTACAGAGAAAAATATGGAAGCTGCTACTGCTGACCTCTTTGGAGAATGCTAGATGCCTGGCTTTCTTCAGCTTCAATACTTCAACCTGTGTACCTGAAACAAGCGCCAAGCCAAGAAAGTCAGAAGGAAAACAAGAATCCTTTGAAGGAGAGTATAAAGGCCCAGCTCTAACAATTACAGAAGATGTAGGTGACATCACTGTGCCTCACTGATGCCTCTTGGGAAATCCTAAATGAATTCCAAGAGCCCGGCCTTCTGAGAAGCATAGTGACGTTGCTCTGACGCTGCACATCCGTGGAGTCCTATGGTGATAAGAAAGAGGCAAGCTCAGTCTGAGCTCCCACCAGGCCATTCCCCCAAGGCAGTTCACTCCCAAGGGAGTGAAACATGACAGAGGCATGGCCTGGCGAGAGCCCAGGCTGAGGTTATCTTTCTCATACCACTATAGGACTACCTGGATATCCAGCACCAGGGATCTTTCCTCTCTTTCAGTAACTACAGGAGCTGGGATGAGCTCCATCCCTTGTTGGTACTCCTGTAGTGGTTGCAGCATCACCCACACCACTCCCCATAGTGATCAAGCCTAAGCAGCACACTAAACAAACCGTGGGTCACAGAAAGGATTTGGAGCTGGGGACCAAGGAATTTTTTTCAAATGTATTTTAAGTGATTTGTATTTGAATGGGTGGAAGACTGTCTCTAAATTGTAACTCCTATTTCCATGGAAGGTCTACTTTAACACTTCCAGACTTGAATTTGAAAGGCCCCTTATTAAAGGGTTTTAAGGGGTCAGCACAATGGCTTAGTCGTTATCCTCGTTGTTATGAAGTTTGCATGTTCTCCCTGTGCTTGCCTGAGTTTACTCCCATACTCCAAAATCATGCTGGTCGGTTAAATGGCTGCTGCCAAAATTGTACCTAGTAAGTGTATGTATACATGTGAGATAAGGACATCGGATTGTAAGCTGTAGTGTATAAATGCCTGTAATAACTATAGGCCATTCAGAGCACAATAAATGCTTGTTGAACACAATGTTCTTCAGACTAGCACTTAGGAACAAGATTTAAAAATATGTACTGTACCTGGAGTCTGAAAGACAAATTGGGTGACCTGCTATGCCTCCTATATACACACAACCGGTTCAAGCTATTCTTAATTCAGACTTAAAGCTAACTGCATGCAAAACTAATTAAAGTGCCACTAAACTTTATTCTTATTCTCCAAAAACAATCTATACACATCTAGTACGTAATGGCCCTGTAATCTATTTTTCATAAAATTGTTTCATAATGAGTTTTTCTGCCTCCTTGTAACTTACTCTGTAAGCAAGAGAGGGTGGCTACATTCATTGCATACAGTGGGATCATGAAGAACAAATTTAGCCATCCTCTTACAGGAAGTCAGATCATATTATCAAAAACTGGAGGTAGTTATTATCTGCTTTAACAGGCCAACATCCCTTTATGCGAGTTGGCACTGAAAAGTCGCATGACAAGTCGTACCACATGATTTCCAAAGAGTACCGTTCATATCTGTGCGACTTCAAGATGCAGAGACTTCAAAGTAGTCCCTGCACTACTTTGGTCCCACTTTGATGCGACTTGAGGTCCATAGACCTCGAGAATACACAGGCATTGCTTCAAGGTGCGGCAAAATATTGCGGCAAAATTGCGCGACTTTTGGGACGCAATGGTGGAAACATAGCCTTACTGTATGAAAAACACTCTTTTCCCCCTGGAGATGGGACTTTAAAGGCACAGGCGTGTAACAAGGTAATATAAAATTCAATGTTAATGGTATCAAAAAAGTACATGTAGTAAGACAAAAATATAAAAAGTAATTTAAGCTAAAAGCGCTGAGCTAACACATAAAGGGGTAGCAAAATGAATCATGTATATCATAGCATGAGGCAATGTATAATATATAATAATGGTCTGCATTCACAGTTCCAACGCATTTCAGAGTGATCTTGACTTCTTCTTCAGTCTGTTATGCAGTTTAGTATAACTATAATCTAAAAAATAAAGAACGTATTATATATAAGTATATTAGGACTTGGAAGCTCTCTAGGTATGTGGCCTTACATCTTGCATAGGCATCTGTCCACACTTGGTCACTATAATACCATACTATATAGCAACCATGACCTAATGCACATCTACCTTACATCTCTTTTCCCTATTAGGGATTTTCAGGTAGACTCCAGTTGAGGATTGCTTGACACTTCATAAATATCACTAGTTTGAGATTATCATACAACCATCGATCAAATATCTAGTGGAAATCTTTACTGATTCCACACTAGGCATGTGTACACGTGGAAGCAAAATAAATTTGCATCATATGTTCTTGCAATTTTTGTATATACACTCTTATATGGACGTTTCTTATTCATATACTCACAAAAAATGCCCACTCTTTTCTCCCCCCTCAGTGACTCCATCTGGTCCCAGTGTACATGATTACGGTTTTCTGCCCAAGGTTCTGAGACTCATTCTTCTGTATCTACTCTGTTTCTCTGGGTGTACCCACCACATGCTTAGCCTACGGCTTTCTGTGGTCACTCACATTTTACTGTTCTCATATGCTGACTGATTGTGATTCATGGAATTGTGGGCACTGTGTATATCATGCCCAGATAGTAAGCAATTGTGCTGTAAGTTTGAAAATGACTTGCTAAGCTATTGCTAGATTTGCCAAGCTTCGCAAGTTTGTTGCACAATTGCAGCAAGTCCGCATTGCATGACTCCAGATCAACTTTCTTTGCAAACATTCTGCAAGTCTGCTGCAACTTCTGGTGTACAACTTGCTAGTGAAAATGTGCAGCAAGTTAACAGACTTACAATTCAACACTGCCACAAACTTGTGGCAAGTTATCCTTGGGATGTTAACATCTGCTTCATCCATTGCTATTTGGGTTGCCATTTAATGCATAACAGATGTACAATACGTTCTTTATTTTTTAGATTATAGTTATACTAAACTGCATAACAGACCATCCCTGAAGAAGGAGTCAAGGTCACTCCGAAACACGTTGGACCTGTGAATGCAGACCTTTATTATATATTATACTTTGCCTCCTGCTATGACATACATGATTCATTTTGCTACCCCTTTATGTGTTAGCTCAGCACTTTTAACTTAAATTTGCTTTTTATATTTTTGTCTTACTACATGTACTTTTTTGATACCATTAAAATGTAATTCTATATTACCTCGTTACACGCCTGTGCCTTTAAAGTCCCATTTCTAGGGGAAAAACTGCATTTTTCAGGAAGTCAGATCACTGCAGCAAAAAAGAAGAGATTTTGAGGAGGCTGAGCAATAGAATTAACTTTTTTGAGTTGGGAATACATACTTAAAGAGGAAGTAAACCCTTCCAAACAACTTGGACCTATAGGTAAGCCTAGATTAAGGCTTACCTGTAGGTCCAAGCAATATCTCCTAAACCAATATGGTTTAGGAGATATTTGCCCGAAAATGGGCACCGCTGTCTACGGCGCATGCGCCGTAGACAGCGGCGCGCAGGCGCACTGAATGCGGCAAATCCAAGAATGGATTTGCCAAATTTGTCGACTCCCTGCGCATGCGCGGGAGTGACGTCATCGCGGCTTCGCCGTATGACAGCGGCGGAGCTGCGAGGCGCGACTCCCGTGCGCATGCGCGGGAGTGACGCCATCGCGGTTGCGCCGCTGTGATTCGTCGGAGCTGCGAGACGCCACAAGCAACATGGATGCGGCGGACTACAGGGGACAGCGGCGACTTCGCTGGCTCCTGTGTCAGGTAAGTGACACATAATGAGCTACTATGCGATGCATAGTAGTCCATTATGCTTTACCTTTGCAGGGAAAAAAAGAGGAAGTAAACCCATCAGGGTTTACTTCCTCTTTAAATACAATTTAAAAAAAAGTTTAGTGTCACTTTAAGTTCTGATTGGACACCAGTGGTTTGAATCCCCCGCCAGCTTGTTATATATTTTAGACACTCCAGTGTTTACATTTGTCTCTTTTCATGGACATCATGCCCACAGTCACATGCATAAATTCTCTGCACACTTTCCATGCTATATATACTTCTTTAAAGTCTTTGTATATATTTGAAACAGTTAATCTCCTTGTTGGCATATTTAGATAATATCATAGAAGAGGGTTTGTGTCGTGGAGAGATACAGCGCTGACATCTTGAAATATCAAGTTGTTGCAAATAAAATAGCAAAATTATTTTAATGTATGTTCAGCCAATCTTCTTACTAGTTTTGCATAAAGGGGAGAAGGTTAGTTAGAATCTGGGGCTCCATTAGCGAGATTTCACCTCATTTATACTCATGGTGACAACGGTTTTAACAGTAAGTAAAGGAAAATGGGCAATATACAACAATAAAATGCGGACAATGGCCTTCACCTTCTCCTAATGGTTTCTCTCTGTGATGCTGTAATGCCGCGTACACACGATACGAATTTCGGCCAGCAAAAGACCGATGAGAGCTTTTCATTGGAAAATGTGACCGTGTGTATGCTCCATCGTAATTTAGCTGGCCGAATTCCCACCAGCAAAAATTGGATAGCATGTTCTCAATTTTCCCGATGGAAAAACTTTCTATCGGAAATTCCGATCGTGTGTATGCAATTCCGACGCGCAAAAACTCACGCATGCTCAGATTCAACTACGAGATGGAAGCTATTGGCTACTAGGTATTGAACTTCCTTTTTCTAGTCCCCTCGTAAGTGTTGTACATCACCGCATTCTTGGCGGTCGGAATTTGGTGTGACCATGTGTAGGCAAGACAGTCTGAGCGGAATACCGTCGGAATTCCGACGGGAAAACCATCAGAGCTTTTTCCGACGAGAATTCCAATCGTGTGTATGCGGCATTAGAGACTTCTTATCTGATGGAACCATTATCACTGGGACAGTACATGAGGTTAAATCTCCCTAACAGAGCTCTGGATAGCAGTAGAAAGCCGACCTGGGTTCTAATCCTTCCTGTTTTAGGCTTCATTCCAGATAGCAAGGATAACTTGCCACAAGATTGTGGCAGCATTGAATTGTAAGTCTGTTAACTGGTTGCACATTTTCACTGGCAAGTTGTACACTTGTAGAGCACTTGAAGCACAAGTTCTAGTTGACACTTTTCCAATTTGTAGCAATTTTGCGTGGCAAGTCTCTAGCAAGAGCAAAGTTGAAGTGGTGAGTCTACAGCAAGAGCTCTGCAAATCTACAGCATGAAAATTCAGCCACAGTGACCCCTGTGATGGGATGACCATTGTATAACATAACAGAAACAGAACTTGCAGCAGAATTGAAGAATGTTTGCAAAGAATGTTGATCTGGAGTCATGCAATGAGGACTTGCTGCAATTGTGCAACAAACTTCTGAGGCCTGGTAAATTTAGCAATTGCTTAGCAAGTCATTTTCAAACTTGCAGCACAATTGCTTGCTAACTGGTATGTACACTAGCAGCTCCAAAGCTTGAGTTTAGGAACTTTTGGAATTTTTTTGCCAATGTGTCCATGTACACATAAGCTTTAAGCAGAGTTTAGAAGCTGCCGTGTTTAGGTGAGCTTCAACCTCCCTCTCCTGAATGCTGAAGAAAGCTGCGGCTTTGTCAGATTTTGTGTTTTGCCACGGTAAATGTAGGCCAGTGTACATTAAGCCGTAGAGCGGGTACTATATAATGTTTGGCACTGCCCTTGTTGGACAGGAGATCCTTCTATGTGTGCCTTCCTGAAACTAATTTCACTTTATTACTAGGGGCCTGAGCTCTATGACTTCAGGACTAAGCCCTGACAACAAGGGTAGTGATTAAGCACAATTGTACTGTGTAAAACGCGACTACAAGACTTGTGTGTTGGTGTCCTTTGATGTAATTTTGGTGATCAATAAACGGCATTTGGATTTCTATCGATGTGCAGCCATTTCTTCTTCTATTCAATTACCATCCTCTGCCTGATAACTGTCTTAGTGACCAATAGAGCATTCTCATTGGATACTGATAGCCATACTCCCAGGAACATTTTTTCATCCAACAATAGTGCAAGCAGGTACAGCCCACATGAGAGAGGCTCTGAATTGTGGCGCAATACAGCATTGTTGCCACCCCATTACAGGAAGCTGCATTGGGTGGGCTTCACTCAGGAGCATCACTCATTCCATAGACTTGATAAAATCCCCAGACTAATGGGGCCTAATTTACTAAATTATAAAGTGAGTTGAAGTGAAGTGTGCCTGGGAGCCCTTTACATTTTGGATGAGAAGTTTGTGGCAATTTGTGGGATGTAGTCCTAATGGCAGTCCCCTAGTAACAATGTAGATTTAGATTCAAAGAGGAAACAATGGGTGGGCTTTCTATCTATAAAATCTAAAACTGGCACCCTAATGTGTCTAGTTTAGGCAGGCCTTTTCAAGTTTTAACTACAGTGCTGTAAATTGGCTGACAAATTTAATTAAAAAGTAGACTATGGCTTCCCTTTAAAAATATGTGCTGGGCCACTCAATTATAAGAGCATCTACACTTATAGTTTTCTCTAAGCCCTTGTACACACGGTCGGACATTCCGACGGAAAATGTCCGATCGGACCGTGTTTCCATCAGAATATCCGACGGACAAAGTTTTTAGAGCTGGGCTATAAAACTTTCCGATAACGTGATCCGATCGGACTTTGTCCGATTGTGTGTAGAGAATTCCGATCGGACAAAGTGCCACGCATGCTCAGATCAAATTCCTAGACCAAAGCTATTGGCTACTAGCCGCAACGTAGTCCCGTCGTAACGAAATAATGTCATCACGTTCTGAACGATCGGATTTTCCGACAACTTTGTCCAACGGATTTTGTTGTCGGAATGTCTGACCGTGTGTACCAGGGCTTAGTCACCCTGTTAAGTGCCACAAATAACTCCTGAGTGAAGTCCACCCAATGCAGCTTCCTGTGATGAGGTGGCAACAATGCTGAATTGCTCCCAAATTGAGCAGAGTTACCACTCTCATGTAGGCTCTGTCTGTTTGCACTATGGTTGGATGAAAACATGTTGCTGGGAGTATGGCTATCAGCATTTCCAATGCTGATTCACAAGTCTGTAGTTCTTCAACCACCTTCCAGTTCTGTACCTGCCCACTATTTTCTGAATTGGAAGCACGTCTGCTGCTAAAATCCTTCCACTGTGACACTGTGATCTGCAGTGTCTACGAGGGGGGTGTGTGAGCCACAATGAAGGAGAATTTGGCTCAGGCAGGTAAGATGACATAAGCTTTGGTTTACTTTATGAGGCTCGTTAATCACATAGTAACTGGATTTGGGACTTGTTTAGCCGGTCATACTGAAGCATTTAGTTGTACTTTAAATAAGGCTATGCTATGCACTGACAGCCTTCTCTTCACACACTTCCTCTCACTCATGATTGTGTTACACTGTAATATTGCCAGTGACCAGGCTAGCAGGATAGGTGCCCAGCAATTTGATTAGCAGGTGTGGGAGCTGTGTAAACAGTTAATAAATAGGCACTAATGAGAAAAACACACATCTCTGGCCGTAACATTAGCACTCGGCAATCTACTTTATATTTTACCTACAGAAACCCTTCAAGTTTGAAACTCATTCACACAATAAAAATCTCAGAATATAGAAGTACTAACCATATATGGGCAAACTTGCGATCCCGGCCCAAATATTAACTCACATTGCTTGTTGACATTGTATAGGACACCAGGCATTTGTTGAGGTAAAGAGTACGCTCTTGAGACAGGTTCATCAAGCAGACATTCCCCATATCCTGTGCTGAAAGGGAAGCGACAGAGTCAGCACTGCACAACCTCATTCCACAGACCTGATAACATCTCCAGACTAATGGGGCCTAATTTACTAAAGTATAAAGTAAGTTGAAGTGAAGTGTGCCTGGGAGACCTTTACATTTTGAATGAAAAGTTCACTCTGCTGAAACTTCAAAACCATGAGATCTCGATGCAGGATTGGTAGTTTCTGATGGCAATAGCTCATAACGTTACCCCATGTAGCAATTAGTGTTAAAGCCCAACTTCGGGAAATCTGAAAATTCCTCCTTGCAGTGGAGCTGTGCCCACACTGCAATAATTGACTGTTTATGTCTGGGGAAGAGTAAAAACACTTTTATTTACCCAATTCTCTGCTCCCCAGGCAGAGAAGTGCTCCACCATGCTCCAGCGGTGGACTATGGACCCTGCATTGTTCTTGATAATGTCAGGACTCCTTACTGCTGGATCATGGAAGGAAGAAAATGCTGTGGGGACCAGTATAGCTTCATGGAGTAGCAGAGGTACTAGGAAGTTATATTCTTTTCTATGCCCCTAGACCAAAGTGAGCAGGTAACCTCCTGCAGTGTAGGCGCAGCACCACTTCAAGGGAGAATTTTCAAGTTTTCTAGAGTAGGGTTTTAAGCTAGCCATATACCAGTAGAATTTAGTTAGAAAATTTTTGTTTTTGGAACTTTTGTTCACTCTTGTTCGATTCATTTGCTTTTGACTGTAGTGGCAAGACAATTCAAAGGATAGGGACTCTCTCCTAGCAAATAAATCTTGATATCCTAATGAGAACAATGACCACCAACTGTCATTCATTACCACCTTTACAATCATCATGGATTCATTAAAAAACTTTTTTTTCAAAACACTAGAGAGTCTTAAAAAATTATAGCGCTTAGGATCTATCTTAGCAGATCCTCATATCCTATTCAGAAAAACACAAACCCTTCGAGATTATCAAACGTAGTTGAGCCTCTGCCAAAGATCTCTATGCTTGGAGGCCTCAATTACTTTTTTCCTTGTGATAAATGTAAAATGTGCCAAACTATTGGTGGACAAACCTGTAGAACCATATCTTTCTCCTCACAGGAAACCCTCAAGTCATTTAATATTGAGCATTTTATCTCATGGAATACTAAAGGTGTGCTATACCTTTTAAAGTGCCCATGCAAAATTCAATACGTGGGCAGGACCAATAGGGCATTAAAAATGAGGATTAACAAGCATATAAATAATATTCAAAAGGGCTTCAGAGACAGATACAGGCAGATGCTTATCCTTCATGCCATACCATCAGGAAAGCGTACGATTGGCCCCAAATTTATTCTGCAGCAGAACAACAAACCCAAACATACAGCCAATGTCATTAAAGCGGTTGTATACACGCTGAATTTTTTTTTTTTGCTCACCTGCAAAGAAAAAGGCATAATGAGCTAGTATGCACAGCATACTAGCTCATTATGAAATACTTACCTTAGAACGAGGCCCCGACATCTGTCCTGATCCACTCCGAGGGAGCTGACATGTTCCCTCTGCGTTTCTTTCGGGTATCGTGGCTCCGGCGCTGTGAGTGGCCGAAGCTGCGATATCGTCACTCCCGCGCATGCACGCGGGAGATTTCTCTCCGGCAGGGTCCGGTGTCTGCCGGGCTTCCAGCCGGGGATCCCCTGTGCGCATGCGCCGCTGCAGTCAGCGGTGCATTGCAAGGGGAATATCTCCTAAACCGTATAGGTTTAGGAGATATTTTTTTTACCTACAGGTAAGCCTTATTATAGGCTTTCCTGTAGGTAAAAGTCCCCAATTTGACTATACAACCACTTTAAGAACTATCTTCAGTGAAAAGAAGAACAAGGAGTCATGAAGTGATGGTTTGGCCCCCACAGAGCCCTAGTCTCAACATCGAGTCCATCTGCGATTACATGAAGAGACAGAAGGATTTCAGGCAGCCTACATCCACAGGAGATATTTGGTTAGTTCTCTAAGATGTTTAGAACAATCTACCTGCCGAGATCCTTCAAAAACTGTGTGCAAGTGTACCTAGAAGAATTTCTGCTGTTTGGAAGGCAAAGGGTGGTCACACCAAATATTGATTTGATTTGGATTTATCTTCTGTTCATTTACTTTGCACAATAATATATATATATCATGGAATTTATTGATTTCACTGTACTACAACATAGCCATATTTAAGTACCCTGCACGCTGTGCAGTTGTCACTTGAAGAATAGCAGGGGTGAATCATCTGTGGTACTTGGCCGAGGCCTGCTTTCCTGGGCCTATCCAGGTATCCCTTCACACTATCATACCAGAACACAATGTCCAATTAGAAAACCGTAGGCCAGCATGAGACCACTGGTTACCCTGGTTACCCCGTGTCTACGGACATGGAATGCTCAGCAAGAGTTGCCAAAAGAAGGAGATTACTTTGTTTTATTACAGAATTCGGCGTGTGTAATAATTTATTAGACTTAAAGAAATGTCTTCATGCAAAAGGGACTTTGTGGGAGTCCTGATTAGAATAACAGACACCCACGTCACTCAACAGACACTCAGGCCTGTAACCCAGGGAGTGTAAATATCTATATACAAGGACAATTCTGAACATTTAGAAACAGTAAACATTGGAAGGGCTTAACAGAAGGATAGATTATGACCTTCTTAGGTTTAAAAAAACGATATTTCTGCCTGGGCATGTTCCTTTAAACCTTATGGGAAGCACCTTTCCTTTACATACATTTATTATAGAACTTACTCCAAAAATTGTGTTATATACTTTCGGCTGCACTTTGACCACATCCAGGGGTTGGTGTAAAAATTGAGGGTTGGAGCCATGACATTTTGCTGATTTTTGCCACCTTCCTCCTTACATTTATTACTATCATCATGTGGCATGTTAAATCTAACAATAAACAGAGGAAAAAAGTTACATGTTAAAAAAATAGTATGTATCACCAACAGAATGTTAAAACAGTTGTTTTGCGGACTGAAATAGTACTTAAGAGTTAGTCATTTGCCCTCACCTGAGGGTAGGTGAGAGTCATTTTTAAAGTGACCTTGTCACCCCCTGGCAACTACATGAAGGTTATTGTAGGGAGGTGATGGAAGGGGCAGAAAAGCTGTGCCAGCGTAGACAGTAATTAAAACTACCAGAAGAGGAGAGTTCTATTAATTAAGTCTTTAATTGATGGGCGATGAATACTTCTTACAATGTCCAGCAGTAGCTTCAACCTTGCAAAACCCTTCACCAAGAAGTTTCTTTAAAGATGCTCCTTCAAAGCAGACCTCCTTTAGCCCAGCTCCCTGCAAATATACGCTCCAGTAGGCAACTAAAGTCCTTGGGCCTCTGGCACATGCCCTAGACTGAGGCAAGGCCCAAGTAAAGATTTTTTTATGCAGACATTCTCTTCAGGCAGATGCCCAAGAGGGACAAAACCCTTTGAAATGCTCAAAATATGTATCACCTTCTCAAACTATACCTCTAACAAGAACTTTGGATTGGTTGGATCATATATATATATATATATATATATATATATAATCATAACGTAGAGATTGTCCTTCCTACACTGATAACTGGAACATCCTCAATAGTAACAGGCATAAGCAGTCAACACACTGAGCTTAGGAGAGCTTAGGAGAACCAACGGAGCCTAGAAAAATGTAAACATAACTCAGGGTGATTACAGCTGTCCTCCTGTCAGAACACAACAACTCAGCGGGGGAGATCGCTGAACTAACCTAGCATAGTTAGTACAGTGACTCCGACCTGTGTACCAGGCATTAGGGCAGAGTCCCCGCAGGTAGACTACAGTGTATTATAAAAGGGTGATATTAAGCCCTCATTCCTAAATATTTTAGGGTCACGCCACATGAGTGAATATACTAAACCTTGTAGACTGAAGTATAGCTGGTCTGGCCAACGAAGGAACAACACCATAGGAGAAAGTATGGGGGTCCTAGTGATCCTTTTCAATGGCAAGTTGTCATGGTTGCACTGGCTGATCAGTGTCTAGGGCAACAGGGTATGAAGGGCAGTAACAAACCTCAAAATGCTGAGAGGAGTCAAAGTCAAGGAACTTTTTCTTGTTTGGTATTCTAAGCAAATACGAAAGTCGTTTTTCATATGAATCCAAAATTGTACAACTGGAACTAAGGGGATATCTTCCAATAGGGACACCCACTGCTGTGACAACAGCCCAAGTGAGGATTTGTTTTCACTTTCCTCTAACCTCCTGTTGTGTCTGCGGTACAGGCAGTGAAGGGAAATTTCTTCAACAGGATATAGACAGCAAAAAAAAAAAAAAAAGAAGAGAACAAAAAATTCCATGCTCTATCAAAACAAAAAAAGTTTATACTGGAAAAAGTTGCTAGAGTGACCTATAACAGGTAAAGGATAAGATTTTTTTTGAAGACAAGTATATTTACATCAAACATACACGTGTCCAAGCTCATGTGCTATGGTAAATGCTGTGCTCAATCCGTTGTCTTCGCTTATGGAACAGCTCCTGTATGGGTCACATACTGTACCAAGCTCTGCTAGGCCTGAAAGGGACAAAGGCTGGTAAGTACATGGTATATGTTCACACTACAAATTTACAGCAATACTGCCATAATGAGATATAGAGACACTCTAGTGAAAAAAAAAAAGGATTTCAAGCATTAAGAATGATTATTGTAAACAGCAGGGGCGGACTGACCATTCGCCCACTCAGGCACTGCCCGAGGGCCCCGGGCCACTGGGGGGCCCCCTCAGGGTTGCCAGCCTCAGTAAAATCAGGGACAGTATGTAAAAATCTGTGTTTTTGTTTACATCTGTTTCTGAAATGTCCCTTACCGACATCCTTTTGGTCTAAAAATCAAGAGATTATAGCTGCACCACCTTTCCAGTACCTTCTCAGCCAATAGAAACATGTCTGCCTATACAGTGTGTACATGTATGTGTATACTGTGTGATTGTATACTGTGTGTGTGTATACTGTGTGGCCCCATAATCTCTGATTGCCTGGGGGCCCCATAATCTCCTGGGGGCCCCATGAGTGGTCAGTCCGCCCCTGGTAAACAGCATTTTTGGGTGCCCAGCTTTCAGTAATGCGACTCTTGTTATAAATACTGTGTGTGTGTGTGTGTGTGTGTGTGTATATATATATATAAAATAAATTATATATATATATATATATATATATATATATATATATATATAAATCTTTACTTTGCATGGGCCCCTCTCCACAATAAGGTTAACTGCTTGTTTCACCTACAGGATAATGAATAAGGCGATATGCTTCTTACACCCTAGCTTCCCTGGCAGCCAGCACCGTCCCCTGGGTTGTCTGCCTATTCCCATACAATTCAGGACCTCTTCTCTGTCTATTCCCATACAGTGCAGGGCCTCTTCTCTTCGCTGCCTGTCTAGTTGCTGCTCTAGGACATCATCCCCTACAATGCAGGACGACATTAAAGAGCTGCAAACTGGTCAGGCAGCGAAGGGAAGATGTTTCAGGGGACCGGTCGCAGGAAGAGGAGAAATAATTCCCTGGGCCAAGCGTACATTTACCAAAAA
Organism: Lithobates pipiens; assembly: GCF_037356315.1. Classification (NCBI taxonomy): domain Eukaryota; kingdom Metazoa; phylum Chordata; class Amphibia; order Anura; family Ranidae; genus Lithobates; species Lithobates pipiens. The sequence goes on from NW_027507785.1 coordinate 82,245,053, forward strand.
TCTTTACCCTTGCAGTATGTCCCCCTCCCCGCTGTAAGGGTAAAGGTTTTTGGTCCTCAGAGTTTAGCTTACATATTATCAGTAAATTAACTTTAAAACAAGCTATCCATAACCTCTCAAAGTGCTTTTAATCAAGATCCTCAAAGATCATAATAAGACTATAGAGTTAGGTTTCAGATATTTTCTAAGGGCTCATTCACAGCACTGGGGTGCGTTAAGGAAGTCAATTTAAAATCAAGTGGCTGCCAATGCACCACAATGCACCAAAAAATGGTACAGGGACCATTTTTGGCAGCACACCACAACACACGTTAGGGCGTTGCTCTAGACTGCATGAATGGTGAACTTGTTCCATATAATGAACTTGGTGTTGAGTTATTCACTTTAAGGTCATCACAGAGGACAAGGGGGCGCTCTTTACCTCTGGAGAAAAAGAGATTTAACCTCCAAATACAGAAAGACTTCTTCACAATAAAAGCTGTGAAGATGTGGAATACACTCCCTCAAGACCTGGTTCTGGCAAGCTTAGAAGATTGTTTTAAAAAAGGGCCTGGATTCTTTCTTAGGTACACATAATATACTGGATATTAACATGTATAGGTAAAGTTGATCCAGGGAATATCCTATTGCCTCTTGGGGGGTCAGGAAGGATATTTGTATACCTGCTGCAGCAAATTGTATCATGCATTGTTGTTGTTTTTTGCTTTCCTCTGGATTAATTTTGGGTTTAGGATTGTGTACTATATATAGGATTGTATAATTTTTGTTTCACCTTCTTTTGGTTGATTTGGATTTGTGTATTTTTTCAACTGGTCTATGTGACTATGTAACTATGAATGAGGCTGTGGGGGTTACATAGTTACATAGTTAGTAAGGCTGAATAAAGATGGATTTGTGTCTATTTTCAACTGGTCTATATGACTATGAATGAGGCTGTGGGGGTTACATAGTTACATAGTTACGTAGTTAGTAAGGTTGAATAAAGACACCAGTCCATCCAGTTCAAGCTGAGTGAGTGTGCATGTCTACAATTATCCCTGTACATTGCATCTCATTAAGATGATCATCTATTATATTATTATTTATTTAAGGTACCCATATAGCACTGTCAATTTACACATACATCGCACACTCACATCGGTCCCTAACCTCAAGGAGCCAACAAACCAAGGTTTCCAACTCACATTCATATACTAGGGCCAATTTTGGACAGAAGCCAATTAACCTTCCAGCATGTCTTTGGAGTGTGGGAGGAAACCCATGCAGGCACAGGGAGAACATGCAAACTTCAGGCAGGTAGTGTCATGGTTGGGATTCGAACCAGCGACCCTTTTTACTGCTAGATGAGTTACACTGTGCAGCCCCAACATCATTGTGCTGCCGGTTATTTACAAAAGGAAAATCCACTTTGCACTGCACGTGCAAGGAAAATTAGAAACAGCATTTTAGCTTAATTATGCAAAGAAAGCCACGCTTATGGAATAGGCCACAATCGAACAGTGATATATATGAATATTTATGTACCCCCAGATCCTTTTTCTCTTAATAGTTAATTTCGCAAAATATAAAAATGTAATTGTTTTTATGAGGTTGCTGCCTCCCTGAAAACCACAGGCTGCATTAAACAACCTGGGTTTGAAAATTGAATGATTGTTGTGGGCTGCTGGCGCTACCTCAGGCTGGTGTTAAATCCGAACCTGCCTTAACCATTTATTATCCCTAAAGCTTATATATATAGCATTTTAGCTTGCATGTGATTGGTTGATAATATCAGCAGAGCTTCCCCTCATTTCAGATCTACCCCTTAGATTTAGAGCGACTGCACTTTTAAGTGCACTTGCAGTGCAAAGTAGATTTGCCTTTCGTAAATAACCCCCCTTGCGTGATTGACCAGTCTCTAGAGGCAACACCAGAAATGTTTATAGGGTGACAAGGAACTGGCATGTGCTGCGGCAAGAACTGGGTGTGGCTAAGTAGTGCAAGAGGCGTGGTTTAAAAGCGATAATGTGTGATGTGTACATACAATAACAAAAAGCAGAGCATTATGTCTAGGATGATAGTAGTACTGTAAAATACTGATATGTAAAAACCTCCTTGGCAATATAGAAAAAAAGTCACCTGTTATGTTTTGATCTACAGAGAAAAATTTATTCTACCCTTAAAGTGACACTAAACAATATTTCTATTCTCCATGGTCCATAGTAAATGAGGGGGTAGCAATAAAGGGTGGCTACATTCCTTCATACAGCGGGACCATGGAGAACAAACAGACACCTTCTCACGGGAAGTCAGTTCACAGCAACAAAAAAAAGATTTGGAGATTTGGAAAAGAGTAATACAAGGTACTTTTTGAGTTAAGAATACTATATTATTATTACTATACAGGATTTATATAGCGCCAACAGTTTATGCAGTACTTTACAACATAAATAAATAGAATGTTTTTTTTCAAGAGGAGTTTAATGTTACTGTAATTCATAGACTTCAAGTCTCTGACCAGCAGCCACTCTTACTAATATTATTGCAATAAAATAAAGACATGTCTTACCTAATGTATCACATTTCTCATGGGCTCTGCAAATATCCTGTCTGAATGCAAAGTATGTTTTTATTTAAAAAGTACAAAAGGACATACAAAAATCACAAACACAAAAAACACAATTACACAAATGAAATAAATAATCATGTCTTTCATTTAGGGCTGTTGCTGACATACATATACTCATACAGACATTGCAGACCACATCGTTGTTCTCTAGGGCCTAACAATGCAGAAGGCTCAGCACACCCTGCTTCATAAACATATATGTAGAAAGCCATAGCATTGGGCATTTTTAGCTCGGAGCAAAATGAAAAAAAGTGTACAGTTCAAGTATCTTCTGAACACAGCAAGAAATCATTTTGTACTGTGCTGAGTTATCTTTTAAAAGGCCAAAGATGTCAGAAGTGAAGATGCTGGTAAGATGGAGGTTGAAAAGTCAAGCAGCACTATAATGATTCTGCTGTAGAAAAAAAATACATTTGAGGCTTTTCAGAGGGCAGCAGAGTGAGAATATAGGATTATACTAAACCCTGCTAAGAGCACGCCTGTTTGTCCATTGAGAGAAGGCTTTGAACTATAGATGGTCAATCAGAGAGCATTTTCTAAGCCCTTGTACACACGGTCGGAGATTCCGACAACCAAATCAGTCGGATTTTGTCCGAAACTGTTGCATACACACGGTCGGACAAGGTTGTCGGAAAAAATCCGATCTTTCAGAACGTGATGACGTAATTTCGCTACGATGGGACTACGTTCACGCTAGTAGCCAATAGCTTTGATGTAGGAATTTGATCTGAGCATGCGTGGCACTTTGTCCGATCGGAATCCTCTACACATGATCGGAGTATGTCCGATCGGAGCATTTTGTCGTAAAATATTTCCGGCAAGTTGAAAAATTTGGTCCGACGGATATTCCGACAGAAACAGTCCGATGCAGACCACACACAGTCGGAATATCCGACAAAGCAATCCGATCGGACAACTTTCCGTCGGAATCTCCGACCGTGTGTACAAGGGCTAAGGTGATAACGGTGCCCACAGCATTTGGGGTAAAATGTAAGCATGACCAAATTAGTATGGTTCCCATTCGTTTGGTATAAAGCGACTCTGCCACAAAAAGAAATGCCAGAACAAAAGGTTCACCTGAAAGGAAGAAACTAATCACCAAACTTTTCTGCTGCTCACACCACTGACTGCTACTCTAATAAAGATGGAATAATCCCTAAAAATCTCTTTAGAATCCAACACATCTTGGAATATCTGTCTGTTGTGCCTTCCACTGCACTCAATGGTTCCTCAAGTCAATCTTTATGTCACTATTGTGTTTTTTAGTGATGTACGGTTTGGTGGAAAAAGCCACTGAGAACAGAAAGGGACATAGGAGATTGACACTCCCGTAAGTTGGATTTCTGTAGAGACCTGGAGGTAATTTCTCCTAACTGGAGTGGTCTTTGGTGGCTCAAGTAATAACTCTAATGCCATGTACACACGTCGGAAATTCAGACGGAAAAAGTCCGGATTATATTGTCGGAAAATCCGATCGTGTGTGGGCTCTATCAGACTTTTTCAGTTGGAAATTCCGACGGAAAAAATTTGAGAACAGGATCTAAAATTTTCCGACAAAAAAATCTGATCTGACTTTTTCCGATCGTTTGTAGAGAATTCCAATGAAGTGCCACGCATGCTCAGATCAAATTATGAGACCAAAGCTATTGGCTACTAGTCTCTACGTAGTCCCGTCGTACACAATGAACGTCACCACGTTCTGAACAATCGGATTTTCCGACAACTTTGTCAGCCTGTGTATGCAACACCAGTTTTGGACAAAATCCGTCGGAAAAAATCTGACGGATTTTGTGGTCGGAATGTCCGACTGTGTGTACAAGGCATAATTCTGACATTGATTTTTCAAACAAAGTCACTTTAATCATAAAGGCTATGATAATAAATTATATTTGAATATACTGTGTATACTTTTTGATACCATAATATCAAAAAGTATAGTTTCTCTCTCTAATACTAAGATAGTATGCTACTAATAGTAATGCTAGAATTATTGAGTAGACAGGCTCCAACAGCTCCTGTTTGAGTCTACAGCACAATATCTGCATTCATATACTAGTGTCTTTTCTTTAACATTCACTTGTACTGTGACTATAATGTAGTACTAGAAAATGGCCAAAACCCTCCTGTAGCAGTAGGTACATAGGACTGGCACCAGGTCAGTACTTTATCAGTTTACCAGTATTAATAAAAGTAAGGAATCGCAATTGCGGCATTTCTTCCCTAGTAGTGTGGGCACTTGTGGCAGCCAGTAGTATCTGAACAGCCCAAGACCGGACATGGGAGTCCAGTGTAGATAGGTAGCGAAAAGGAGTTGGACACAAATAATGGATCACTCCTTCAATATTCAGATATCTGAAAGTATCCTGAAGGAGGAAAGTGCGGCATTCTGTGATTGGGTTCCTTTAACCATCTTAAAAGCCTTTCCATCGTTATAGGGCAGGTGCGCCCCCAGAGGGTTATGGAAAACCCAATTTTCTGCACTGCACTCATCATTGGTGGGTACAGCAGGGTCTGCTGGTCAAAAAAAAAAAAAAACAATTTTCATGAAATTTCCAATATTTTCAACTAGATGGTTTTCTACTACGTCCAAATGGGTCAGTGCAACCTACAACCAACAATTTCTATTACCACCATTAAAACTGTGGGTGGTAGGTTGCCTTGAACTATGGTACGTTGCCTAAAATTGTCATGTGCATGGCAAATAAAGCTCATATCAGAGTCAACCATATTCTGGCATGAACCAATAGTTCTAGGGTACCTTAATAATAAGTTGTGGTATACCAATATTTTCTTAGGAACTGAACGGTTGAACAATGGCCCAGAACCATAGTACCAAATAGTACATAGTTATAGCCATAGTTCCACAGAACCAAATAGCACATAGTCATAGCCATAGTGAACGTTGAAATGATAACAGGTGTGTTGAATCTTATGACTCATTTTGTTGATCTCAATATATGTATGCTTGGGTATGGTTTTGATTTTTTTTTAAATTACGTGATGGGAGTAGAATGAAGGGGCCTTGTCAGGATGCAGAATCGCTTCTTTATGGGACCTGTTACAAGCTTTAAATGGAAGCTCTTTATCTCGTAGGCTGCCCATCAGTTCCAGCTGATCTAGAATTAGTATGCAACCTGACAAAGAGAGTGGCAACATTAATCTAGTGCAGGGGTCTCCAAACTTTCTAAAGAAAAAGCCAGTTTACTGTCCTTCAGACTTTAGGGGGTTTGGACTGCGCCCAGTGGGAGTAAACAATGCCTGAACTTTGGTATTGGGGGGAGAAATAGTTGGTGTCAGTGGGCGGAATATTGCCAAATTTTTGTTGTCCAAATTATGCTCCATCGTTGGTGTCAGTGGATGAAATAGTGCCCCATTGTTGGTGTCAGTCGCAGGAATTATGCCCCATTGTTGGTGTCGGGAATAATGCCTCAACGGGTGGATAAAAGCCCCCAGGGCTAGATAAAAGCAAACAAAAGGCCACATCCAGCCAGGGCTGCAGTTTTGAGAACACTGATCTAGTGCTTCTTAACAGGCATTTCATTCACTTTAACAGTTTCAAAATTTTGCATGTAAAAATGTAATGCACGACTCAATTCCAATTAATGCCATCGCTGCCTTCCTAAATCTTGTTTTTTTTCTGCCTTCTACTGTATTTTCTGTTATTTCCATTTGCTGGGGGTAGTGGCTAAGGATTACATACTTTATTTCCACATACCAGACTTTTCCATGCATTAAATCTTAATTCATAAAGCAGTATTTTATTTGTGCACATCTCAGATCCTTGCAGAGGAACACTACCTCAGCTGCGGGATTAACAAGTTGACGTAAGTTTCAGTAAATGAAAAATGTGCCCCTGACAGTGTGTTAAACTAATCGCTCACTTCATTTAGATCAGATTTTGCTTCTCCACCTTTGAGAAATCTGAAAAGCAGAGCCACATCAGCAGAAAATAAACTGTACCTTCTCTGTTCTCTTTAAACAATCATTTTAAAGCTGTCCTCTTCGGGAGTAGATGATGTGAATAGCAGTGAAGGCGAGTAGTACCAGAACACCTGGATATGTCATCACTGCCAGCCTGTTGAAGAGTTATAAGCACTCTGCTCTCATGGCACATATGATGCCAGCTGATCTCCCCAGATCAGGTGGCACACACAGGGTACATTGAACTCTGAGGAGCTTCCAAAAAAGGGAACGATCTTCAAGTGGCCAACATCGATGTGCAGAGGCTACAAGCACACCACTATGGCATCACCATGACTGATGACATAAAACAATGTCATTTATAGCAGTGTCTAAAGAGCTTACACTCTAGATGAAAGCGTACAGGGGCACCTTTGAACAGCAGCATTGTCAGTCTGGGAAGAGGAAAGCGTTAGCTGTACTAGCAAATTTACATACACTAACAAATTGAAGCCAAACTCAAGTTTACACTTTATAAGCAGTTACAGAAAACATTTTGTTTTCTGTTAAGTATAAAGGTTTTACAGAAATAAATAAAAGCTGATAATTGTAAGCACCCTTGCTAATGGTTTGTCCCATCTCTGTAAATGATACATACTGTTGGAGAGCTTGTTCTTTTGAAAGACGAAAGACTTTCTGGCCAGATCACCAGATGAAAATAGAAGAAAGCCTAAAAAGAAGTGTATTCTAAGAAATGGAAAGCTGCAATATAATACATTTTTGGGTTTTAATACCACTTTAAAGGCTAAGTTCACCTTTTGGGAAAAAAAATAATAAACGAATATATTTCTGCAGATAAAAAAATGTGCATTTATTATTTTTTCCAGCAGAAGCCTGAAAGCATTGCGGCATAAAGCTCCTGCAGACTCTCAGTATAGCTGTCTGCCTGTACCTTCCGCGTGGGCCGACAGTTACCAAAGAAAAGGAAAATCAATGAACTACGAGATCGCTCACCATCACCCTCACAATTCATTGAGAACTACAGAACTGTCTGCTGCGATGGAAGACGATACATGTAGTCCATTCATTCACAAATCGCACACATGACACAGCTGTATGGGCAGAGCCTCGCGATATTTAAATTGTGACAGTGGGTGTGGGGAGAAGAGCCCCCACCCACAGTCACAAGAGGGGAATGGGGAAGGGGGGTGCACAGACGTGGGACTTCTGGAACATGTTAATAGGGTGGTAGGGGAACAAAGGGAAGGTAGATAGAAACAGCAAGTTAAGTTGACCTGTTATTTTGTGCTTCAAAAGGAAGGCACAGTTTAATTTAGGCTTTAAAATCTCTATAAGCATGTTGTTACATTTACCAACAACTATGTGATGTAAGGGGCCCTTGGACCTACCTAATAGTTGTTAGTAGACCTATAAGGGCCTCATTTAGAGTCGTGAATGAGACAGATAGGTGCTTTGTTCAGAAGCAGATCAATGCCACCAGTCTGTGATATAGCAGGCATTGTGTATGTGGTCATAAATGCCGTTCCTTACAGGTGATAATAAATGGTGCTGGCCATTGATTAGTACAGGGTACACATCTAGCCACTCCTCCGCTGGCTGTTCACATACATTACGTGCATTCCACCAGCAAGAATGGCAAAATCTTGTCAGTGGCTGTGTGAATGGTCCCAAAGAGATGGTATAATAAGATTTTAATCTGTACGGGCTTCTGAAGAATCTTGTATAATCAGATTGTGAGCTATATGGTCTCCAAATTGCTGCCCTTTGATTGCTTGAGGCATTATTTACCCCGCTGTCAGCTACAGTGGGGAATAGTTCCTGACACTATAATCCTCCTAGTGACACAAATAATGGGGCACTAGTCCACTCATTAATAGTAATGATGGGGCACTATTCCTCCCACTGACATCAATGATTGGGCACAATTTCTCCCTCTCACACCAACAATGGGGTATTATTCCTCCCACTGACATCAACGATTGGGCACTTTTCCTCTCGCTAATACCAATGATGGGACACTATTCCTCCCACTGACACAAATGATGGGGCACTATTTCTCCCACTGACACCAATGATGGGGCACTATTTCTCCCACTGACACCAATGATGGGGCACTATTCCTCCCACTGATACCAATGATCTGGCACTATTCCTCCCACTGACACCAACGATGGGGCACCATTCCTCCCCCCAAAACGGATTGGGCACTGTTTACTCCTACTGACACCAGGCCACTTTTGCTCCCACTGGCCACAGTCTGGCCCCCCTAAAGTTTGAAGGGCAGTAAACTGGACCTTTGTTTAGAAAGTTTGGAAACCCCTGCTGTACATAGTATAACATTAACATTTAAAATGGCTGACAATTTTGTTGTTATATTCATGACAGTTATTACCTTTAATAATATAATGTATTACCATACTAACACAATCTAAGGGAGATAAACAAAATGCAATAGGCTTTTTAATTTGTACAGACACATATAATATGTTCCCACCTTGTGATGAGTACCGCTGTATCGTGGTGTGAGTGATGGCTGTCATCGGGGTAGTTCTGGGATTGTTGCCATATGCAGAAGTTTTTTAATGTAGTTTGGGCATTATAAGAAATGGTTGGACCCTCCTAGTAGGGATAAAGACAAAGAATAGTCTAGTAAAAGCTTGTGAACAGTTTTTCATGCCAAAAACCACACAAGGAAACATCATACCTGTTCATCATGGACGACAGCTAATTTTACTATGGCGATATTGATTAAATTACCGATGCTTGGGTCTTTATAGATAGAGGCTACCTGCAGGAGAGAGAATTAATCAGGATGGTCTTCAAAATCTCATTCAAAATTAACCAAGCGTTACTGTTATTCACACACCGCAAGGAATTCATTGTGTGAACTGTCTTGAGGATAAAACAGATTGCGAGTTGAAAGGTTTTAAGTAATAAAGTATAGGGAAACCCTAAATCATTTTTTTCAGTATGTTTGCCATCATGGCTCATTGTTTACAATATTCTTAAAGTAGAACTAAAGGCTAAACCTTTTTTGGATAGAGTAGAGTAGATTAAGGTTATAACCCTCTCAGTTTTTTTGCCATCTGTGCTCCATTAAAGCGGAGTTCCACCCAAAAATGGAACTTCCTCTTTAACCTCCCTAGCGGTAATCTCGAGTCTGGCTCGGGTTGGGATTTTACTAACACAAGCGGTAACCCCGAGCCAGACTCGGGATCACATCGCTGGATGCAGGGGAGGACACAGGGAGAGTTACTTACCTTGTCCCCTGGATCCAGCAATGTCCTCCGCGCTGGTGATCGAGCTGTCCTCCACTCGATTCACACAGTGCCGAATGCCGCCGAGCTCCGTTCCCTGTGACGTTACGGTGCACGGGAGCGGAGATCAGCGGCAAATTAAAAAAAGTAAAAAGACACAAAACACACACAGCACTGTAATTTTACAGATTACAGTACTGTATTAAAAAATTACACACTCCCTTTGTCCCTAGTGGTCTGTGCAGTGCCCTGCATGCACTTTTATATTATAAAAACAGTTTTTTCTGCCTGAAATTTGGAGATTGTCCATAGCAACCAGAAAGTGTCCCTTTTCCAGTGTTTTAGGATTTGATTACATTATTGAATCATTTTTATTATTCTTTATTATATTATAAACTTTATCATACCCGGGATGTCTGCTAGACTCTGGTTTGAACAGATTTAAGAGAGTTATTCCTAAGAATTACAGGACTACAATATAAAACGCCAAATTTCCATGCAAAATAATTGTACCGCTTTCAGCACCTAAAACCAGAATGCATCATACCGCCAGGGAGGTTAAGGGAAGGTGACCCCCTGACATGTCACATTTGGCATGTCATTTTTTTTTGGGGGGGGGGGGGGGGGCGGAGTGGAGTTCCAGCACCCACTTCCTCCCAGGGCACCGCGGCACCGGAAGTAAGTTCACCTTTCCCCCCTCCCTCTTGGCAATCATCTGGGACACGTCACAGGTCCCAGATGTTTGCCCGGCCAGTCACAGAGCGGCTCATGCATGCGCAGCGCGTGCCGGGATGTAAAGCCACAGCTGGGTATCCACTGTGACAATGCCGGCACCGCAGAAAGGAGGGGGTGAAAAGCAGGGCTTCGTTCCCCCGCATCGCTGGACCCTGGGACAGGTAAGTGTCCGATTATTAAGTTGGCAGCTGCAGTATTTGTAGCTGCTGACTTTTAACTTTTTTGTTTAGTCGGAAATCTGCTTTAACCACTTTCAGACCGGACCATTTTGCAGGCTTAAAGCGGGAGTCCGCCGGGACTCCGCGTTTTGTTTTTTTTTAAAAGCCAGCAGCTACAAATACTGCAGCTGCTGACTTTTAAAATAGTGACACTTACCTGTCCAGCGCGCCCGCGATGTCGGCACCCGAAGCCGATCTCTAGATCGTCTTGTCGGGTGCTGCCGCCGCCATCTTGGGTATGGGAATCAGGAAATGGAGCCTTTCGGCTTCATTTCCCGGTTCCCTACTGCGCATGCGCGAATCACGCTGCGCAATAAGGATGGTCCCCGCTGCCACTGGGATCTGTGTGTTTCCCAGCAGGCAGCGGGGCACTTGCGGAAAGGGGCGGGCACTTGCGGAAAGGGGCGTAATCTACCCCCCTTTCCGCAGAGAGCTATCCCGGAAGTGGGTGCAGAATACCTGTACTGTACAGGTATCTGCACCCCCCTCCCCCCTGAAAGGTGCCAATTGTGGCGCCGGAGGGGGAGAGGGTTCCGATGAGCGGAGGTCCACTTTAGGGTGGACCTCCGCTTTAAGACCAGACCACTTTTTGCAATTCGGCACTGCGTCACTTTAACTGACAATTGCGCGGTCGTGCGACGTGGCTCCCAAACAAAATTGACATCCTTTTTTTCCCACAAATAGAGCTTTCTTTTGGAGGTATTTGATCACCTCTGCGGTTTTTATTTTTTGTGCTATAAACAAAAATAGAGCGGCAATTTTGAAAAAAAAGATGCATAATTTTTTTACTTTTTGTTATAATCAATATCCCCCAAAAATATATAAAAACATTTTTTTCCCTCAGTTTAGGCCGATATGTATTCTTCTACATATTTTTGGTAAAAAAAATCGCAACATGCGATTATTGATTGGTTTGCGCAAAAGTTATAGCGTTTACAAAATAGGGGATAGTTTTATGGCATTTTTATTAATATTTTTTTTTTTACTAGCAATGGTGGCGATCAGCGATTTTTATTGTGACTGCGACATTGTGGCAGACACATCGGGCATTTCTGACACATTTTGGGACCATTGTCATTTTTTTTTTTTGTTTAATTTGTGTTTATTAGAGAATAAAGCATAAGAAAACAGTGACATACAGTGTAATGTCAGCAATATACCATACATAGTGAGTAACATCAGGGTTACAAAAGATACATATGACGGAACATGTAACTATAACTCGCTAACCACACACTTCAACTAGCGAGCTTCTGAGTACCAGCGAAGCACACCCAATATGTATAACAGAAGTGTTCTCCGACCCAAGTAATTGGGTAGTAGTTTTACAATCCTGCAACCCTTGATGGACCAACCAACGTGTTTTAAACCAAGTCACTGAAGAAAAAGGAAAAGACGAAAGAAAGAAAAGAAGACAAAGAGAGAGTATAGTCAAAGAGAGTAAAGAGAGGGGGGATGAAGAAAGAAAAAAAAAAAGGGAAAGGGGGGGTGACAGAGGGGGGGGAAGAGAAGAAGAGGGGAGCTGCCCGGTCCTGTCTCGAACCAGAAAATAAATAACACACACAAAAAAATAAAAAAATAAAGAAAGAATTACATCAAAACCTAAGGGTTCACCCAGGTTGCGCCATTATTTGCACATAATCTGATGTGTACTTAAAGGCTACCCAGCAGGCCCAAATCCGTTTCCCCAAGTCTGCTTTTCCTCGGAGGGAGTAGGTAAGATCTTCCAGATGATACGTACGATCCACCTCCAGCAGCCATTGGCGTAGGGATGGGATCGTGGATTGCTTCCACTGACGTGGAATAAGCGCTTTTGCAGCGTTAAGCAAGTGAGGGGTCACAGACTTCTTATAGGACCCTGCTGGGGAGCCTGTGCAGTGAAATAGTATTACCCAGGGATCATTCGGAACCTCATACCCTAAAATAACCTTCAGCCAGTGTAAAACTGTTACCCAATACGGTCTGATCAGGGGACAAAACCACCAGATATGGGCGTGAGAGGCACATTCCCCACAACCTCTCCAACAGAGAGGTGACGTTTGCGGGAAGAGTTTATGCAGGACAACCGGGGTATAATGCCATCTCGTTAACAACTTATAGTTCACTTCTGCAGTCCTTGAAGCCGTAGAAGACAAGTGGGCCATGGACAAGATAGTGAATTTTTGTGCCTCCGAGATCGTGCTGTGCAAATCGTGCTCCCAATTGGCCAAAAAGGTGGGGGTACCAGTAGTCGACAGAAGCTGAAAGGTGTGGTAAAAAAAGGACAAGGGTCGCTCCACCGGTTGGTCTTCTAGAAAAGCAGATTCAATGGGAGTTAAATCCGAAAGAGAGCGAAGAGGTTTCGGGAGGGAATGAACAAAATCCACTAGTTGTCTGTAAGTCCATTGATCCATAAGAGTCGCCCGCGCAGAGGGTATCAGTTGCGGCAAGGGTAAAATACCCGCATGGTTGGCAACATGGTGCAAAAGGGGTGAATCCGCCAGCTGCCAGGAATAGATTCTGGGGTCAATATTTCCCGGGGGGAAGTAGTTATGGCCGGTCAAAGGCATGATGGGGGAGTTAAAGAGCCACCCGTGTTTTCTACAGAGCAAGTCCCAGTTCCGGAGAGTAGAGTGGGTCAGAGTGGAGGTATTGGGAGCCACCGACCTATATTTCTGGGGAATCCAAACTAGAGTGTATAAGTCAGTGCCGCTGAGTGCATGGTCGAGAGAAACCCACAGTTTTGAGTTTTTATGAAATTTCCAATCTGAAATCCTGCATAAGACAGTAGCCATATAATACAATTTAACATTCGGCAGAGCCAAACCCCCCAGCCGCTTGGGCCTATATAAAAGGGCTCTGGACAACCTCGGACGCCTTCTGCTCCACACGTACTGACCAATCAGAGACTCCAAGAGCACGAAAAAACTCGCCGGGATACCCACAGGGACCATCTGGAAGAGGAACAACACCCTGGGCAGGACATTCATTTTAATCACTCCAATCTTACCTAGCCATGAATGAGCAACCTGTGACCAGCGACGTAGATCAGATCTAATGGCGTTAATGAGGGGAATGTAATTAGCACTAAAGAGGGCTTGGGGCTTGGAGGTAAGATAAATACCTAAGTACTTCATTTTGTGGGCTTGCCATGTAAATGGGAAGGAAGCTTGGAGACGACGAACCTCCTCCACCGGGACGGTGACATTTAAAATTTCCGATTTGGACATGTTGATTTTAAAATTGGATATAAGGCCGAACTGTGAGAAGGCAGACATCAAATTGGGGAGGGTAATCATGGGTTGTTGGACATAAAACAGGATGTCATCGGCATAGGCCGCATATTTGTGTTCGGTAGCTGCAACAGTGATCCCATGAATGTTCGGGTTATTTTTAATTGTGGAGAGGAAGGGTTCTAAAGAGATGGCGAAGAGTAGCGGGGAGAGGGGGCACCCCTGCCGCGTACCATTATATAGCGTAAACGAGTCGCTTAAGGAGCCATTAACCCGGATTTGAGCCGTTGGGGACTGATATAAAGCCGCGATATGGGACAAGAGAGTCCGCCCGACTCCCAGATGAGATAGGGTAGCCATCAGATACTCCCAGTCCACCCTGTCAAACGCTTTTTCAGCATCCGTGGAAAGTAACAGGGTGGACTGGGAGGTCTTCCGCACATAGTCCATCAATGAGAAAGTGCGAAGGGCATTGTCACGTGCCTCCCTACCCGGAATAAACCCAGTCTGCGCATTAGAAACCCAGCGCGGGAGGAGAGGGAGTAACCGATTCGCAAGAACTTTAGCGTATAATTTAGCATCTAAGTTCAGGAGGGATATTGGGCGATAGCTCCCGCATAGGCTAGGATCTTTCTCCGGCTTAGGAAGCACAGAGATATGTGCGTGCAAAGTTTCAGGGCGAAAAGACCCCCCCTCGATATCGTGTTCGCGTAGGAGGCAAGGCGGGGCAGCAAGGTCCCTGCAAAGGTTTTATAATACAAGGCCGTAAAGCCATCCGGACCAGGGGCCTTGCCACTCGCCATAGCTCTCAGTGCCACACTGAACTCCTGGACCGAGAGTTCCCCATCCAAAGAGTCAAGGACCGCCGGGTCCAGCCTGGGCAAATCCGCCTGCTGTAAATACTCCCGGATTAAAGACTTTTTAGCCTCCACATCCGGCACCGCTGAGGGGACTCGGTATAGATCTTGATAAAATGCCTGGAATTCTTTGGCAATTCCGGAGGTCTCATACGTAAGTGTATCAGAAGGTGTTTTAATTTTTTCAATATACGTCCTAGTCTTAGTCAGACGTAGGGAGCGCGCCAGTAGCCTCCCCGGCTTGTTACTCCACTCGTGATAAGTTTGGGACACTCTACGGGCTTCTCGCTTCCATTGCTCATGGAATAAAACCTTCAATTCCTCCCTTTTCTCTGTTAGTAAGTGAAGGGTAGCTTGCGCCAGGCTGGCCTTATGTTGGGATTCAAGAGAAGCAATGTCCGACAGTAGCTTAGACTGTCGCAATACCGCTTCCCTTTTCCTCCTAGCCCCTAACTCCATAAACTTACCCCGTATGTGGGCCTTATGGGCTTCCCAAAGTGTTCCCGGGGAAATGTCCGGTTGGGCATTATCGAGAAAATATTGGGTGAGTTCATCCCGCATAGATATGATGTCTGCCTCCTCACTAATCAGGCTCTCATTCAACTTCCAGTTGGTAGCTTTATGGGGCAGTGAAGAAATATTAAGGGTAAGTAAAATAGGGGCATGGTCCGACAGGGGCGAAGATGCGATACTGGAATTTGCCAAGAGAGAAAGATGGTGATGGTCAAGGAAGAAATAGTCAATCCTGGAGTAAGATTGGTGAACACTCGAGAAATATGAGTAGTCCCTTGCCCTCGGATGCATTGTCCTCCAAACCTCAATTAACTGAGCGTCAAAGAGGCGTTTACGTATAAACGCCAGGCTTTTATATGAAACCGAGGACCTCCCCAGGGAGGTATCAAGCACGGGTTCTAACGGAGTATTAAAGTCCCCGGCTAGGACAACGCATCCGCTAGCAAAGTCCCTCAGCCTTCTCAGCGTCGCGGCTATAAAGGTGGCCTGGTCACGGTTCGGTGCATAGAGGGTCGCCAGCGTACACTGCAGTCCCCCTAGGCTACCCTTAAGGAACAGAAAGCGTCCGAGTGGGTCACATAACATGTCAATCAAATGAAAAGGAGTACCCCTGCGGAACCCTATGGCCACACCTTTTGCTTTGTGCACATCAGATAGGCTATAATACCACGTGGGGTATTGCGGCGAGAACAACTTCACCGACGAGGTGTGAGTGAGATGGGTTTCCTGCAGGAAGACCACGTCCCCCCGCAGGCGATTCAGTTCCCGGTATAAGTTATGGCGTTTACCAGGGGCGTGTAGGCCCCGCACATTAAATGATAACAATTCTAACGTGGCCATAGGTTACCGCCAAAGTCTAGAACAAATATACTGCAATCACGAGACAGGACCAGAGGCAGAGGGGTAGGGAGACAGAGGGGGAAAGAGAGAGGGTGAGAAAAAGGCGGAAGAGAAGAGATAGAGAAGGGAGAAGAGAGAGAGAACAGGTCAGCAATAACAATAGCCACCATCTCCTCGGCACCGGGGGCCGAAGCCCCAATCAGTCCGAGGGCAACATGAGCTCGCAGCCGTCTGCACTGAAGCGCGGGGGCAATCGGACAAGCCCCCACCTCCCCACCCCCCGCCGAGAGCCCGGCAGAGGTCCGGAGATAAGAATCCATCCGACGCCCCCTCTCCAGGTACAAGGAGGGGCCAGCCAGCAGCAGTCCACGGCCACCCATAACAGGCGTGACATGCCGTAGCCCCGACCCCCACCCCCATATATCAAACATATAATCGCACTTATGCATAGAAGCACCTTGCTTAAGGAAACACTAAAGTAAATGAACCACCCCTAGTAACTAAACATAAAACCAGAGGCAAAATTGGAAATAAGGAACACAAGCTTCCCACATGCACATTTATCCTATGATATAAGGAAGGAAGTAAGTAAGTAACCACCAGTCATAAGTCTCACAGGCACATGTTCCAAGAATCCCGGGCAGCTCCGGGCCCCCCTGCTGCGCACACAACGTGCAACGCAGCAAGTAAGGGCGTAAGTGCAAAAAAAATTGTGAACCAAAAATAGAACCAAAAAAAGAAAAAAGAAAAAGAACAGACAACACGAAAAAGGAATGTAGGCACGGTAATGCACTAAAATGTACTTGCGGAACCAGGTACGACCGGTCGATAGGACCAAACATCTGATCTAAAGGTAATAGCCAGCATGCACACTACGGCTGACTAGCCGGCAAGCCGAAGGAAGGAGCACGTTGCTTGCGAGACACCTTTTGCCATGTCGCCTCAGGGGTGTTCTCCAGAGGCGGTATGCCTTCCTGCCAGCCCGGGAGCTCAGGACGAGAGATGTTAAGATCTGCACAGAATTTCTCAAGGTCCTCAGGGAACCGCAGAATCACCGTTTTCCCATCTCTATGAGCAATTAGGGCAGCCGGGAAGCCCCATCGGTAATTGATGGAGGCCGAGCGCAGCTGTTCAGTTAGGGGCCGCAGGGCCCTGCGGCGTTCCAGCGTCTCCCTGGCCAGATCGGGGAAGAAAGAAAGCGATGCTCCGTCAAAGTCCAGCACCTGCGTCCCCTTAAGCTTCTGCATAATGCGATCCTTTTCCTCAAAGTAATGAACCCTGCAGATCACATCCCGCGGATTGTCCACATCCATGTTACGTGGCCTAAGGGCCCTATGCACGCGGTCAATTTTTAAGGGATGATCTGCTGCATTCCCTAGGAGGCCGTTGAAAATACCCCGGACCGTAGGGAGAAGATCCTCATCACCGGTCGCCTCCGGCAAACCCCGGATACGGATGTTGTTCCGGCGGTTCCGATTTTCCTGGTCCTCGATCTTGTAAAGGGCCGACCGGTGGGCTATAGCCAGGGAACGGGTGGTCGTCTGTAAAGATCTAATGGCGGTTGCGTGCTTGTCCAAGCGTAGCTCCGTCTCCTCCACGCGGTCCAACACTTGCGCCAGGTCCGAACGGACAGCGGACACTTCCCGCTTAATAGACTTTTCGAGCCCCATGAGCATGGAGGCCAGCTCAGACTTGGTGGGGAGACCGCTCACCAGTGCTGCTACCTCCGAATGTCGCGGTTCACGGTCTTCATCCGCAGATCCCGCCGACGAGGCCGGGGATTGAGCTCTGTGATCAGGCCTGAGGCGGTGGGCGGGGCCAGCAAGCCCGCTCGAGTTCAGGGGAGAGCGGCCTAGACCATCCATGTCACCCACCTCGTCCGGCTCCGCCAGAAAGCGCTTAATCGATCCATCGGGAGCGCCCTTTTTCGGCAGGGACTTGCCTGTTTTCCTGCCCATCGTGCCCGAGCGTGCTGAGGGGTTCATGCGGTGGTAAGGTGCGTTATAAGCGGGGTCAGGGCCGGAGCTCAGAGCCGACACGTCTTCACTGCTGCATAGCGAAACCACGCCCCCGGGACCATTGTCATTTATACAGCGATCAGTGCTATACAAATGCATTGATTCCTGTGTACATGACACTGGCAGTGAAGGGGTTAACCAGGGGGTGGCAGTGTAGGGGATACGTGTTCCTAGGGGCGTGTTACTAACTGTGGGGGGCTGGGCTTTGTGTTAGTGAACACTGATCTCTGCTCCAATCACATGGTGCAGAGATCAGCGTCACTTGTTGCTAGGCAGAACAAGGAGATGCTGTTTACAACGGCATCTCCCCGTTCAGCCGCCCCGTGAGATGATCGCAGGTATCCCCGCGGCAATCAAGTTCACGGGACCCGCGACCGGACTCACGGGGGTCCCAACCGGCATACGAGTGCGCCTGCGGCGGCGCGCACGTGATGGCAGGGCAACATTTAAAAATGGACGTACTCGTACGCCAATATTCCTGCCCCTGCCATTCTGCCGACGTACATCGGCGTGTCCCGGTCTGGAACTGGTTAAAGCGGAGGTCCACTCTAAAGTGGACCTTCCGCTCATCGGAACCCTCCCCCCCTCCGGCGCCACAATTGGCACCTTTTAGGGGGGAGGGGGGTGCAGATACCTGTACAGTACAGGTATCTGCACCCACTTCTGGGATAGCTCTCTGCGGAAAGGGGCGTAGATTACGTGATTTCCTGATTCCCATAACCAAGATGGTGGCGGCAGGACCCGAGAGACGATCTAGAGATCGTCTTCGGGTGCCGACATCGCTGGACAGGTAAGTGTCACTATTTTAAAAGTCAGCAGCTGCAGTATTTGTAGCTGCTGGCTTTTAAAAAAAAAAAAAAAAACGCGGAGTCCCGGCGGACTCCCGCTTTAAGGAGATTTCCTGTCAATTCCTTAACCCCAGTCTCAACAGGAAGTGAGATGTTATCATCAGAATTAGTGTCCCCATTGAAGATTCCCTCTCTATTCCCTTATTCCCTCTATTTCCCTTCTATTCCTGTTCTGGTGACTACTCAAAATTTGACAATAAACTCACAGCTGATTCAAACTCCCTCACATACATTCTTCCTTCTCCATCGCAGAAGCTCTGAGCTCAGTGGTAGTGGGGTTTGAGAGCTCACTTCTGTAATGGTGGAGGTGAGCAGTATCAGTCAACAGTGTCTTAGCAACAAGGCAGTACAGGTTGGTGCCATCTCCAGGCTTTGGGAGGTACGTAAATGGCCTACGGCTATAATTAATACATTGTCCAACTTCAGTCAGAGCTGCTCAGTTTGTTTTTATCTACCAGGCACCCCTTACCTGCATATGCAGTTTAGTTTTTTTGGTGAAGGTGAACAATCCTTTAAAGAGGAAATAAACTCTCCCACTCTGATGCTTCTTTTAATTTAGTCCATTATAATAAGTAATTATCAAACTATAGCCACTGTAATCCAGCCCAAATCGCATATTACTTACTGTTTAAAGAAACTTAAAAAAAACTTGTTTCCAGGGGTTAGGCAGCTCCATCTTAAGTATTGTTTTCTGAGTCCACAGTGGAGTGTATTTCTGCCCTTACATTGAGCACCTCCTGTACTGCTAACCAAGCCTCCTTCTCAATCCAATGTTTCTATGGCAACCCTGCTTCCCTGCTCATAGCTGACTTGTTTTATTTCATAGTATTTCATAGTATTAATTGTGCCGATTGTCTAATATTTGCCTTTGTCAGTCTTTTCAGCTTCAACTGATAAGACTGCAGTAATGGCCAGGTTTACACTGCATGTGATGTCACAACGTCACATAGTGTGTAGGAGGAAGCTCTGAATGATTCTGCAGTCTCCTGGGATATCAGTGTTGTGCCATAGGAAGTCCTGATAACAGACAAGCACATAGAGAGTGTGCCGTAAATCAGTGGAGATCTGGGCATGCTCAGTGATGTCATTCTAAAGAACAAAAAGGATTACAAGAATACTAAGCAAGTAAGGAGATATCTCCAAGCAGTGTTCATTAGGGTTTTTATGCTAATTTACATGGGACAAAGTTGTGGGGGGGAGTTTACAACCACTTTAAAGTGGTTGTAAAGGCTGAAGGTTTTTTATCTTCATGCATTCTATGCATGAAGGTAAAAAACCTTCTGTGTGCTGCTCCCCCCACAGCCCCCCTAATACTCACCTGAGTGAGCCCCCTTTCGATCCAGCGATGTGCATGGGAACCTTGGCTGTCCTGGGTCTCTCTCCTCATTGTCTGAGCCATTGGCTCCCACTGCTTTCCATCACAGCTAGAAAGCCAATGAGAAGGGAGCGAGGCTGAGCTGTGGCTCTGTGGGGTTGATTTCCTAAAGGAAAATAGACTGTGCACTTTGCAAAGTTCATGCAGAGTTTAGTAAATGGGGTAAAGCTTCACTTTGCAAAACATGCAGAGAAAACAAAAAAAAAAAAAACTGAATTTTTGCTAACACGTGATTGGATGATGGAAGTCTGCAGAGCTTATGCTCATTTACTAAGCTCTAGAGTAACTGCTTTGTAGAGTACAGTCTTTGGTAAATTAACCCCTATGTGTCCTATCACTCATAGAGAAGGGCTCAGGAGTGAGCATGCACCAGTGCCCCCATAACAAATGGCTTGCTATTGGGGGCATTCTTCAAGTTGGAGGCGCCAGGAGCGCTGGTGGGGGACCCAAGAAGAGGAGGACTGGGGGCTGCTCTTTGCAAAACGATTAGCTAGCAGGTAAGTATAACATGTTTATTAAAAAAAAATAAAAAAAATAAAGACCTTCAATATCACTTTAAGCTATGTCTCAATTTTGCTGCCATATTGAATAAAAAATTAACTGGAAAAAGGCATAGATTGGTAGGAGTTGAAGCTGACTATGGACATTAAACAGGTGTTGCATGTTTGCAGGCAGTCCAACTTCCAAATTCTGTTTACGGATGCACACTTGTAATTTACAAAGGTGTTTGTGTACGTGTGCAGCAAACACCACAAGTGACACTTTTTTCTTGGGAAATCCCCGGTTTCCCTCAAAGTGTACACTGGTCTGTATAATACCCTCTGAGATTCAAAGGTTAAGTCTATTTGCAATCAAAAGTTTAAAGCATCAAAGCTTATTTATATGACAGCTGTCACACCAACACGTAAGCTTGGCCCACCTGAGCACACAAACACATGGAAACAAAGTAGGGAGAAAAGGTAATGTGAGTAAATGCTACCGCTGGTACCAATTTATATCAAGGAATTAACAACTTTTTAACAAGCTTTCCAATTGGCCCATCAGTATGGAAACCAAGGGACGGGGCAGAGCACCTTTAGCTCTATAATTAAGCTGGCCATACATTGAGCAATTTTTGTCTGGCTCCTGAAGAATGGGCCAGAATTCGCTCAGTGGGTGTCCCTGCCGTCCTCGCTACATAGCACTGATCACTTTATTAGTGTCACTAGTCCCCACCAAAAATGTCAAAAGTGCCAGTTAGGTGTCCAGCTATAACCATCCAAGGCTTTTCCGACGGAATTCTGCTCAAGCTTGTGTTGCCTACACACGTTCACACCAAATTCCGACCACCAAGAACGCGGTGACGTACAATACTACGACGATCCATGAAAATGAAGGTCAATGCTTCCGAGCATGTGTCGGAATTTTGCAGAAGATAGAAACTGATAGAAACCGATAGAAACTTTTTCCGTCTGAAAAATTGAGAACATGCTCTCAATCTTTTTCTGGCCGAAATTCCGCCAGCAAAAGTCCGATGGAGCATACACACGGTCGCATTTTGCGATGAAAAGCTCTCATGGGTCTTTTGCTGGCCGAATTTCCGATCGTGTGTACGCGGCATAAGAAGTGATAGAAGCAAAGTTTAGATACTTACTATAGACATGAGAGTTAACACATAATGCTGAAGATTAGCCCCATGATACTCCACCATCCTGTTGTCAGCGACCACCATCACTTCAACATAACGAGGATAGGACAAAAAACGCTTTGTTCTTCTTAGAGTTTGTGTTCCGTTGATCTTATCAGCATTATGAAATGAGGGATCCTGGTCTCCTAACTGCCCGTCTCTCATGTTCTGCCCATCTGAAAACACGCTCTCCTGTTCCTTCGGAGTTCCCCTTTTCCTCTGTTTAATTCTACTTTGTTTTTGACCTGCAGTGAGATTTTAAAAAGAGACAAAGTAAGAAAAGAATATACCACAAACTGCCAATATCACTTCAACAATTCTCATGTCTTCTCACAGAAATGTATTTTATAATTAATTTCCCAGATCGGGAGGAAAATCCAACCAGTTAGAACAGCTAAAGGGTACTTTTATTGAGGATGTGTTTTAAAGGATAATTGTAATGTGCACCTCAGAACAATTCCACCTTTTTTGTGGCTAACTGTATCTCAGAGAATGTAGTCAGCATGCCTGCAGATAAATTGAAATTGAATCAGCCACACACAGAGTCTATTGTTTTCTACCACTGTAAATGCTGCCATAGACAACTTGATTCCTCGATTCTTGCTGAATGGGCCAAAAATTCAGCTGTGGGCACTACTCTTGGTTTGACAAAAGTCTTCTTTTTTTTTTATACATTTTTGGCAAAGGAGTTGGGTGGAAAATTGCTGGAGAAACAGCGACTACATCCAATCAGATGCAGTCACCAATTCAGGTATTCTGACAACCATAGATGTCAATAACAATGTTTTTTTGCCTAACTTCTGTTAAAACTGCCCCCTTCCTCCTCCTAACACTTATGCTAACCAACCGGTAGGTGGGGTGCAGCTGGGTGTGGTGGCAATAATGCATACCGTTAAGAGCAATGCAAAATTTGTATTGAAATAATACAAAAAGCAACAGTTCACAATAAACTCAGTGGGTTGGCTGCCCAACCGGGTGCACTCACAGTTTTCAGTAATGTTAAAAGAGAGCAGATAAAATCTGGACTGACAGCATCTGTTAAGAGAGAAGAATATGGCTTGGCCATCTTGCGCCAAAACGAGATGAAGTCCAGAGGAGTAGCGACCCTACTGTTTCCCTCCACGTCAGGAACCTTTCCCTACTGCTAGCACTGTCCCTAACAGATGGGGTATCTTCCCCTACAATACCCACTCTCGTAAAGTGCACCAAACCTGTGAGCCAGGGCCTTAAATAGGCTTTTCCTGACCCAAAATGGCTGTCAGAGTCACATGGGGTAGCATCATCCAACTGGACAGCTTCCCCAGTGACCCAGGAAACCATAGAGGAACAGTGTTCCTCTTTAATTCTTTTCCAGCTGCAAGGCCACTGCAGGTGAGCGCCACCTACAGTGGAGAAAGTAAACAGCACCTGCCTACAAACCTGTGTAAGAAAGATCAGTATGCTTATCTTTTTTCTGGCTGCTCCAGTCTGATCATGTGATCCTGCTTCGCTGTGTCAACCAGCATCATTGAAGGGGAGAGGAGGAAGCGCTGACAACGGATGGCGTCTTTGAAACCTATGGGTGACGTCACCACTCCATGTTTACTAGCTGTTGTTGAGTGCTCTGTCCTCTCCCCTGTAGCCACTGCTGGTTGACACAGGGGAGATCACATCTCCGGACTGAAGTGGTATGAAAATAAGTAAGTATATACATCTTTCTTATACAGGTTAGTTAGTAAAAGTGTTGGGGGGGGGGAGTTTTAAGAGTAGTTCAATTTATTCTGGAATTCCACTTTAAAAGATTTAAACAGTTCTGACTTTATTAACTAGACAAAGATATTTTAGATCCGAATTTTCCTGATTTACAAAATAAAATGTATATTAAGGTAAAATTTAAAATATTTTCCAAGTTTTATCACCTTAAAACCTCCCCACAATACCCTTGGATCAACCAAAAATACACTAATTTCCTAAACTCTGTTCTGTGCTGACAACACAGCATTTTTGTGGTGTCAGCCCTACCCAGCTTTCTCTTGATAAAACTACCTAAACCCTCCCCTATCTTATTCTATACAACATAAACACAAGGGATGAGCTTGGGTTCAGTTAAGGGTTTGGCAGAACCCAGAAGACAGCTGTCAATGCCAAGCCAAACAGTTGCAAGCAGGGGATTCCCCACCTGGCAGCTGCATGTACACTGTTATAATCAAAGGGCATGTATTTGCACTTATTGAATATATTGAATATATACAGTATAACAATATGCACTCAGTTTATATTATATATATTGTGTATATATATATATATATATATATATATATATATATATATATATACACACATACACACACACACACATATATATATATATATATATACATATATATATATATATATATATATATATATATATATATATTTAACAGACAAAAAAAATAGCAAATAGGAAAAGTTCATGTTAGGGTTTTCATCCCCTTTAAATGTGTTTATAACGCATTTTTATAAATAGGACCACTTCTTAACATTTTTTTACTACTTCCATACTGAACATTGTTCAATTCCATAAGGACAAAAAGGGAAGAAGTGACACACTTTTCTTAAGAACTACCATGCATTAAGACTACCGCCTAAAAGAGAAAAGTATAATGGGCGCCATTCCAAGGACTACTGATAGCAGTGCAGACAATAGATAATAAAGGACAAAAACGTTATCTAGTGGTATAAAAATAGAGGTAAAGAAAGGGGCATTATTCCTTGCAACGTGCTTGGATGTCCTCTGCCTTTCGTGAGACCTCTTTTGGGATAAAACAGGTTTTAATTAGTTGTAGTAAACAATGATAAGGAAGTCTCAACTTTACGGTAATGTGAACATTAAACAGACCTGTTATTGTGAAACAGTTAAATGTATAATAGGATCATCACACTCAAAAAAAAAAAAAGGGCAAAAAGGAAGAAAAAAAGATGTATTCCTTTGGGAACGTGACATGGATTCTTTTTGTAGCAAACTTTTCTTTACTTCCAAGGCTTTTAAAATTTTTCTCCCTGGAAGGTTTTTTCCTTAAAAATTGAAAGGACCTCAATAGTGAAAAAAAAATTGTAATCTGGTAATTGTATTGAGTATATCTGTAACAACAGTATTTAGCATATAAATGTAATTTTTATTTCACCTGTCTTTATTTATATTATTTCCTACATTTAGGCTGGGTTCACACTGCAGCGGTTTATGAGAACGGATGTGATTCGCACCGCACTGCAGTGCAAATCAAATCCGATCTCTGTGCGATGCGAGTTCAGCCATACAGATAGTATGGCTGAATTCGCATCGCACACGGCCCAAACTCGCACAGGACCCTTTTTTGGTGCGCAGCAGAATCGGATCGCATGGGTGTTCACACGATGCGATCCGATTCCTGTCCGAGTTTGCAGATCGCACTGCGATATGCGAACTGATCTGGGGATGTCATTAACGTTTCACTGACACTCCCAGCAGTTCGCATAGGGCAGTGTGAACTGCCGCCGGGAGGTATGCGATGCGGGAACCCGCTGCAGATTTGCGGCGTTCCCGCATCGCTGCCATGTGAACCCAGCCTTATATGGAGACCAAGCAGACCAGCAAAAGTGACAGTAATGCCCCGTACACACGATCAGACTCTGGTCTGCCGGACAATTCGATCGTGTGTGGGCTCCAGCAGACTTTTTCTTCCCAAAAGTCCGGCGGACTTAGAAATAAGACTGGCTTCAAAATTGTCCACTGGACTCGGCTTTCTAGCGGACAATCCGTTCGTCTGTGTGCTAGTCTAAAACCGACGCTAGGGCAGCTATTGGCTACTGGCTATGAACTTACTTATTCTACATCATCACGATCGAATCCGTCAGACTTTTGGAGTGATCGTGTGTGGCCAAGTCCGTTTGTTTGAAAGTCCGGTGGACCTCCGCCGGCTAGTCCGATCGCGTGTATGCGGCATTAGTGCTCATTCATACATAATGTGTATCCTCCCCACTCCCTGCTTTAACCCTCAAAATGCCGGTTCACCATGCTGCACTCTAATGGGTTGCATTTGGAGGCTGTATCGCCTGCATTAAGCAATTTATATATTTACATGGGAGCAGTTTGGATCAATGTAAGTATGATGTGTCATACCTGTGGGATCCCCATAGGACACTGAAAATCTATGTAGTGGGCACTACTACTACCCTGATCGCTACTAGCCTCCAGGTCTTGTGGTTGCCCTGCTGCCTACTGAACACAGTCACTTGCCTGGCACGGGTGCCATTCACAGAACACTTTACATTTTCTCAATGAATGCAAAATGTTTTCTGACTGGACAAGGTGGAGATGGTGACGTCACTGCCCTGCCTCCCCATGTTGTCCAATCAGAGAACACTTTACATTCACTGAGAAAATGCAAAGTGTTCCTTGAATGGTGCCCTTGAATGGCACAGGATCCAGAAGTTAGTGGAGATCCTTGTAGTAGCGGTGCCTACTGCAGTGATTTCCAGCTTCCAGGGGGATCCCACAGGTATGGCGTATACACACTTCTAGGCTCCATGCACACTGAAGCTCAAAAAAGCTTTTTATGGACGCTAGATTGCTGGCAGAAAATGCTGGTTGAAAAACATGCTTTTAATAGCGTTTTGTACTAGCGTTTATGAGCGTTTATAGCGTTAGCGTTTATTAATAAAAACACACAGAGGACACTCCAAAAATCCCACAGTGCATTCAAAACTCCCACAATGCACTGAAAAAATAGAACGCTGAATGCTAATTAACGCGCGTTTATCTGCAGTTTTTTTGGAAATAGTCTGCTGTAAACTTTGACTGCAGGTAGCAGGGCTTCATGCTGCACCCACTCTTCCTGGGTGCATCAAAATGCCAGGAGAGATGCACAGCAGCTAGATGCCCCTGTGGGCAAGAGACCTTAGGGTTCAAATACCTTTCATTCAGTTTACAGCAGTAAGAACAATCATTATTCCTAATTGGCTGCTAAGAATTATTATAATTTGATCATGCTGTTTGCCCTACTGAACTTGTATCCAAAAACATGAACCATTTAGCCTCTTTTATATAACGTGTGGAGGGTCCTGCTTGACTACTTATGATAGAATTACCTTTTGGAACACTGAGGACTATTTTTAGGTATGTTTTTCATTTTGAACTAATTAGAACTTGCCACAATTTCCTCCTCTCTCATTTCCGGGTTCGCTTTACTCCATTTCAGTCATAACTCTCTCAGGTTCAAATGGGAATGAGCCTGCTAAAAATAACAGAGCCAAAGACACAATCAGGCCACCAAGATGCAAAGACGCTTGGAGACAAGATGAGGAAACAACATGTGTGGATTACATCAGGGAAATGATGACCCTAATGGCTTTGCGTGTTGTGACGTCAAGCAGACATCTTAACGTCAGCAATGACAGCGACTCTGGAAATCCATCAGTGTCACTTGTTTTGGTTTGATCTTCAAACATCAAATTCTACCATGAAAAGTCTGGTCAATTTCAACAAAGTACTAATCATTTTAAAGTTAGATCTGTACGAAGTTCTGAACATAACAAACTACCAGTTTTCTATCCCAATATGCAAATGTGACACCACATTCTGGTCTTTCTCTGGGTAGAATCTCAAAAGATGTGGATGCTAACCAAACAGAACAGTAGGGTTTGCATATATATATATATATATATATATATATATATATATATATACATATACACACACACACATACATATATATATATATATACATATATATACACACACACACACACACACACAGTATCTCACAAAAGTGAGTACACCCCTCACATTTTTGTAAATATTTTCTTCTATCTTTTCATGTGACAACACTGAAGAAATGACACTTTGCTACAATGTAAAGTAGTGAGTGTACAGCTTGTATAACCGTATAAATTTGCTGTCCCCTCAAAATAACTCAACACACAGCCATTAATGTCTAAACCACTGGCAACAAAAGTGAGTACACCCCTAAGTGAAAATGTCCAAACTGGGCCCAAAGTGTCAATATTTTATTACTTTCCAGCACTGCCTTAACCCTCTTGGGCATGGAGTTCAATAGAGCTTCACAGGTTGCCACCGGAGTCCTCTTCCACTCCTCCATGATGACATCACAGAGCTGGTGGATGTTAGAGACTTTGCGCTCCTCCACCTTCCCTTTGAGGATGCCCCACAGATGCTCAATAGGGTTTAGGTCTGGAGATATGCTTGGCCAGTCCATCACCTTTACCCTCAGCTTCTTTAGCAAGGCAGTGGTCATCTTGAAGGTATGTTTGGGGTTGTTATGTTGGAATACAGCCCTGTGGCCCAGTCTCTGAAGGGAGGGGGATCATGCTCTCCTTCAGTATGTCACAGTACATGTTGGCATTCATGGTATCCAATCATGTAAAAAAAAAAAAAAAAAGAACTGCATTTTTGCTTGCACCTGATTAGATGATGGAAGTCAGCAGAGCTTCTGCTCATTTACTAAGCTATGCTATGAAATTGCTCTTGTAGAGTGCAACTGCACTTTGCAAAGTTGCACTATTTTCCTTTAGTAAATCAACCGAATACAGAGGGTGAATCTCCAGAGCACAGACATCAATATAAACCTGAGAGATATTCTAATACCTCTCCAGTCCACCAAAAAATAAAGTTCTGCCTTTAGTTATATTTTAAAGCTACAACTGGTACAAAATAGAAACAAAGTACAAATCTCACCATGAAAAAATGAGCATGAAGACCAGAAACCAAGTGTAAAAATATGGTGACACAATAGGCAAAAATAACGAATAAAGCAGCAAACCTATGATTTCCATTCATTATAACTAGGCCCTATAACTTTAATACATAGTTCTATTAAGAAAAAAATCCCATGGCATCCAATAATCCATCTTCCAATGTGAAGCTTAGATAACAGAACAAAGCAAATAAGATGTGATGCTTGCCATGTATACTACATGTCAAGATGTGTTGCTGTGCCCATAAGCAAACCAAGTGATCACATAATATACCATAGCGTGATCTGAAGGTCTCATGTGACTGCACCAAGTAGCTGCCGAGCTTAAAGCTAAAAGTTAATTATTGCACAACAATATAAAATCTATTTACTTGCTGCTTACAACTTAACCCCGCACTTTCATGATCATTTCTGCAGCTCGTGCTAAATCAATGCATAGAAAAGGCAGCAGGGTGTTAAAGGGTTAATTATTAGCTCTAGAAAAATCTGAAAATATTACGAATGGAGAACATAAAAAAATAAAATAGTATCAAAACTACAAAAAAAAAAAAAGAAATACACTGAGCACTGGAAAATAGAGAATAATCTTGCTATGTCCCAGTTACTACTAGAATTAATGATCATCAACTCCTGGTGAGCGTAATAGAATGCAAAACAATTCTGGATGACATGGATGGATGAACCTTGCCTTGTTTAGTGGTGTGTTTTCCATTCTTTTAGGCCTAAGTGTTGGCTGATGATGATGAAAGTTCACATTTCCCGGTACAGTTCTTGATTTTGTACATCAACTAACTGCTGTGGTTTGAGAGTTGATAGCAGCAATAGGCATGTCAGGGGAGCAATTTGACTGCTACAATGTATTTTCACTTCATGAATATATCTAAAATTGGGAGTTAAACTCTTACCTACTAAGCAGTGTTTCTCAACCTGGGGTTAAATGTTTCATCCTAAGGCTGCAAAGGGTTTTTCGAGCAATGGTGGATTGAATCCCCACCCAAACTGACCAAGAATACAAGGGGAGAAGTTTTCCCCTTTCTATCCATGTAGGGGGTCACTTCTACTGTAAATACCAATCTTAGGAGACACTACAATTTTGTCCTTTCTTTTCTGCAGTTATTCTTCGAGTACCGTATTTACCGGCGTATAACACGCACTTTTTTCCCCTTAAAAACAGGGGAAAATCGTGGGTGCGTGTTATACGCCGATCCCCCGAAATTCTGAGCCTCTGGGCGTTCTCGGCAGCTTTCGGCCGCCTTCGGCTCTTCTCGGCGGCCAAAAGCTGGCGAGAAGAGCCGAAGGCGGCCGAAAGCTGGCGAGAAGAGCCGAAGGCCCGCCGAGAACTACCGCACGCCGCCGAGATACACATCCGGCTCTGTATCTCGGCGGCGGCATTTAAAAAAAAAAAAATAGACAAGGCTGCAATGGGGGACAAGACTGCATAAGACTGCAGTGGGGGACAAGACTGCATAAGGCTGCAATGGGGGACAAGACTGCAATGGTGGACAAGGCTGCAATGGTGGACAAGGCTGCATAAGGCTGCAATGGTGGACAAGGCTGCAGATGACACTAATGGGCATATAAATGTAAGTTTTTTTTTCCCCTTAAACTTCCCTCCTAAAAGTTTTTTTCCTTAAAATTCCCTCGGTATATTATCAGCAATCATTTCTTAGCAGGTTGGTAAAATTAGCTTCACTGGGTGTTAAATTCGCTATGTATGCAACATGATAGTAATTATTTTATGAATTATGTTCTTCAATGTATTGATCATGCTAAAGTACCATTAGCTGTAGGTATAATCCTTTTTAGCAGGGTTTTCCCAAACACTTGGAAATTATTTCAAAGGTCACTTAAAGTGGTTGTAAACCCTTACAAACCACTTTGACCTACAGGTAAGCCTAGATTAAGGCTTACCCGTAGGTCCAAGAAATATCTCCTAAACCTACACGGTTAAGGAGATATTTACTAAAAGCCAATCACAGCTGTCTAAGGCGCATGCAGGCGCACTATCGCCGTTAGCAGCATGCTGTTAGTGGCGGCTCCCGTGCACATGCACGGGAGTGACGTCATCGCTGCTCCGGCGCTGTGAGTGGCAGCGATACCCGGAAGAAGATGCTCCGGACTACAGGGGACAGCGGTGACATCGTTGGCTCCTGTGTCAGGTAAGTGACACATAATGGGCTACTATGCGATGCATAGTATCCCATTATGCTTTACCTTTGCAGGGAGACAAAGAGGAAGTAAACCCATCAGGGTAAAAGTGTTGAGAAAGGATTTTTCCTGGTCAGGGTTTCTCAACTATGGCTCTTTGAGCAATGAGCAATTTCTGCCTATCAGGTAAGTTCCCACTGGCACCATTGATTTATTATTTTTTTTATCTGTAAGAGGGTAATTCTACTCAATGGCCATCACACTAATGTATCATAAATTGTAGACATATTGCAGACATAGTAATTTTTAGCAGGGGTTTTCTGAGACCGGAAAATTATTTTAAGGGTTCTTCTGTGTTGAAAAAGCTGAGAAAAGCTATTCTAGGGAGTGCAGTACAGGGGAGTCATACAAGTAGATGTCAGAAATAGATCTGTGAAGGTGGAAATCTCCTTTAACCCCTTCCTGCTGCCACCTCCTTTAAGAGCTTCTAAATGCTGGGAGCTATAGGTGGGCATTTGGGTCATGTGACTGCTGTGATTGGCTGTCTTAGCGGTCACATGATCAGAAAGCTCTTGATCGCAAGTATGCATTGAGAGCTTTCCAGTCCCCGCCAGTAACTGTGCTGGGAGCATGCAGGGTGCACAGAATAGTGTTAACTGTTATATAGGGCTGCAAATATGTGGCTCTCAGTGTTAACGCCCAGTCGCTGAGCGGCAAGGGCTCCTCCAGGGTAAATGGTTGAGAAATGCTTCTGTAGAATGCTGATTCAGTGAGTATTTGATTACCTTTGGGTATCAGGAAAGGAATTTTTTTCTCTTTTTCTGCTATTTGGTGCATGCTTTATAAGGGTTTTTTGCCTTCAGACAGACCAAATGTGGTTTTAGGAACCTGAGGATGCAGGTTTTTAACCGATTTATTTTTGTTTTTTTGGTTGAACTCGATAGGCATATTTATTTTCTTCAACCAGAATATGTAACTACCTATGTTAGATGGGAGATCATGATATTTATAGGTCCATTAACAGACTTTAGAGGGCAACTGGATATGCCTGCAAGTTTATTTTATTATGGCAGATGTTGGTTTACCAGGAAAAGCAATAGCATTTAGGACAGATTTTGGCTAACCTCTGATCACTAGTTCCACTTGACATTGGTTATTCGTGGTTTCTGTTACTACCCAAGGGCAGAAAATGAAAAAAGGTCAATACAAGTGCTCTATGATTCATTGAGCCTCAACTAAACATGAGCAACACAGAAGAGGACAATATGGAGAAATCTATGGTACAAACATAAAAAAAAAAGCTTTAGTGATAACAATATTGCATTTGTGCTGCACCCTCGGTGGTCCAGATTGTCACTGAGGGTGATCGCGAGGTAAGGCATACAGGGTATGTATCCACGTTTTCTTGATTGGACACGTACAATAGACTTGTGGTATTATGAATATTTTGGAAATCACAATTTTGTAAAAAACAAACAAACCTGAACATCCTATTTTAGGGTCCCCCACCTCTTCCTATGGAGTACCACCTGCGGGTTCACTCACAAACTGCATTGCCCGCGTATATAGACAAATACAGCGTGGCTTGGCCCTGCTCCCCCACGTCCATGTCACAGGATTTGACTGACAGCAACAAGAGCCCATGGCTCCTGCTGCCTCAGCAAGGCCTGTGAGAACGGGAAGAGCCACTAAAGATGGGCTCAGCACTGGATATGTATTATGTACTAAGTAAGTAGATCGGGGGTGAGGGGGCAATACTACTACCTAAACTTTTTTTACCATAATGACCATAATGCAGGGAATGCATTAAAGTGGTTGTAAACCCTTACAACACACTTTGACCTACAGGTAAGCCTAGATTAAGGCTTACCTGTAGGTCCAAGAAATATCTCCTAAACCTACACGGTTTAGGAGATATTAGCCGAAAGACAGGCACCACTGTCTACGGCGCATGCGTCGTAGACAGCGGCACGCAGGCGCACTGAGCGTGGCACCGTCAACTGCGAATATGCCGCTCGTGGCGGCTCCCGTGCGCATGAGCGGGAGTGACGTCATCGCGGCTTCGCTGAATGGCAGCGGCGGAGCAGCGAACCCACCGAGAAGATGGATGCGCTGGACTACATGGGACAGCGGTGACTTCGCTGGCTCCTGTGTCAGGTAAGTGACACATAATGGACTACTATGCGATGCATAGTAGTCCATTATGCTTTACCTTTGCAGGGAATCAAAGAGGAAGTAAACTTTTTACTTCCACTTTAAAGTGATTGTAAAGTCATGTTTTTTTTCTATTAAAATAACAAACATCTTATACTTACCTGCTCTTTGAAATGGTTTTGCACAGGGCAGCCCAGATCCTCCTCTTATCGGGTCCCTGGCTGGAGCTCCAGGCCCCTCCCTCCTGTTGCATGCCCCCACAGCAAACTGCTTGCTATGGGGGCACTCGAGCTGAGCTGCAGCTCTGTGTGTCCATTCAGACACAGAGACATCTAGGCCATGCCCCCTCTCTCTCCTCATTGGCTGACTGAGTTTGAATGACAGCAGCAGGAGCCAATGGCGCCGCTGCTGTGTCTCAACCAATCAGGAGGAAGAGTCAAACATGACCAAGGCATTTGGGGACATCGCTGGATAGAGAGGAAGCTCGGGTAAGTATTAGGGGGTGCTGGGGCAGCTGCTGCACACAGAAGGTTTTTTTTATCTTAATGCATCGAATGCATTAAGATTAAAAAAACCTTCTGACTTTACAACCACTTTAAGGTAAAAAAAATGTTTGACTTTAGAAACACTTTAGTTATGTTAATTTTGTACAGTGCCTCTTTAAATATTGTGGCTTCCTGGTGAAGCATTTAGTGAAACCAACAATTAAAGCAAAATTTGCCAATGGCACCTTAAATGTGTCTACAGATGTGAATGAAACTTGCAGATGACACCTGGAATTTGCCCATGAATGAGTGAACCATTGTTCGGTGTTTAATTATCACTGTTTTAAACTAGCTCACGTTTTGCATTGTATTTGCATAATAAATATTTGGATTTTATTGTTAATACTGATGCTTCGGTTTTTGGCACCTTAAAAGTCCAATTTTTTGATTGTTTGAAAAAAAATGATGCTTTTAATTTACTCTGTTACTCAAAGGATATAAATCAATTTTGTGTACGCCAAATACTATTACAAACTTAGAGATAACATGTGCAAAGAGAAGAGCTGTGAGAGCGGTGCAGCAGCCCCACCCATTACAGGCTGCATGCAGAAAACTGCAGGAGGGGATGGAGACAAGACCAGTCACCCTGCACAAAGAGCAAGAGCAGCAATGAGTGGTCTTTATTACTGGAAGCTCCTACACAGAGACAAAGGGGTCGATTTACTAAAGGAAAATAGACAGAGCACCTTGCACCTGCAGTTGCTACAGAGATTTAAAAATGGCGGGCTCTGCTCACTTCCATCATTTAATCATATGCAGGCAAAAATGCATTTTTTTTTTTTAAATTTCCCTTGCATGTGATTGGATATTCTTTTTAAAAAAGTGAAGCTTTACCTCATTTACTAAGTCTTGGAGAAACTGCAAAGTGCGCAGACTATTTGCCTTTAGTAAATTAACCCCAATGTTTCACACTGGATTACTGCACAGATCTGGAAGAAATACACAAAGCGTGCCTGCATCAGACAAGTTTACACCCAGGTAAGTCAAATTTTTAAATACATTTTTGCTGATCGGAGTAGAGCTTGCAGGGCAACCAACGCTTCTAATTTTAGCCAACTAAGCAGGAACTTGCCAAAATTTGAACCATCTATGGACAGTCTTAGCCCTTGTACACACGGTCGGAAATTCCGACGAAAAATGTCCGATCGGACCGCGTTGTCGGATAATCCACCGTGTGTGGGCTCCATCGGACTTTTTTCGTCAGAATGACCGACCAACAAAGTTTGAGAGCTGGATATAAAATTTTCCGACACCATGATCCTATCGGACTTTATCCAATCGTTTGTAGAGAATTCCGATCGGACAAAGTGCCACGCATGTTCAGGTCAAATTACGAGAGCAAAGCTATTTGCTACTAGCCTGAACATAGTCCCGTTGTAACGACCAAACGTCATCACGTTCCGAACGATCGGATTTTCCGGCAACTTTGTCCGACCGTGTGTATGCAACACCAGTTTTGGACAAAATCCGTCTGAAAAAATCTGCCGTATTTTGTTGTCGGAATGTCCGACTGTGTGTACAAGGGCTTACACCTAGCATATGAGACAAGTGAAAATTGTGCTGGGCAACATCCATACATACAAAATAGGACATATATACTGAAAACTACAAACAGCACAGACCAGTGATGGTGAACCTTGGCACCCCAGATGTTTTGGAACTACATTTCCCATGATGCTCATGCACTCTGCAGTGTAGTTGAGCATCATGGGAAATGTAGTTCCAAAACATCTGGGGTGCCAAGGTTCGCCATCACTGGCATAGACCGTTACATAAAAAGGACACAAAAATATACTGTATACACTTACACAATAAAATAAGTATTACCGTGCGCTGTCATATGTAAATATTGTAAACCTTTTTATAACCGAGAAACCAAAACCACACATTAGGACTAGTGATGAGCAAAGCTAAGCAGGAAGCTGTCACATGTCACATGGCTTCCTGCTGGCCCAATCATTCACAGCTGGGGAATTCCATGCCCCTTATGCCGCGTACACACCATCGGACTTTCTGGCAGACTAGGTCCGACGGGATCAGTCCGACGGACAGTCCGATCCTGTGTGGGCTAGTCCGATCATTTTTCGGGAAAAAAAAAAAAATCAGACGGACCATGTTTGTTATTTAAAAAAAAAAAAAAACAGACTTTACAATTACTTTAATGCATAGAATGCATTAAGATAAAAAACCTTCTGCCTATACAATTAAGTATTATACTCACAAAATGACAATTGTATCAAGCTCATCACATGGCACAGCAATATCCAATCCACAGTGCATCATACCATGTGGCAGGAGAAGGTGAAGAGCCAATAGGCTAACGTGTTTCGAGGACTAGCCTCTTCCTCAGAGATGGGCTCTGTGGATAGGATGATGCTGTGATATGTGATGAGCTTGATACAATTGTCATTTTGTCAGTATAACACTTGCCACTTTTTATATTAATTAAGCAATGGTTTTAGGATAATGCACTAGGCCAGTGCGTCCTCTCTTTCTTTTTGTGTGGCCTCACTCCTCTACCTGACGTCACACTCCTCCAATTATGTAGCCATTAACTGTATGCTTTATATCTATATATATCCCATATAGGCCGAGCGACAAACACTTCCTGCATCAAGTACACAAATCAATTTTTCTTCATTATCATGGATGAAGGATAAAAAAAGAAAAAACGCACGGTATAAAATGTGAAACAAAAAAACAAAAAACTTATATAAATAAATATTAGAGGCCTGGTGCCTAGAAGGCTTTCTGCTGTGAGTGATTATATTTCCCTATTTACTTCCACACATTGTTCCCCAGCTTTGTGATAGACAACACAACTCGCCAGGACAGAAATAGCTGGTTTTAGTGGGAGCACAGTACTAAATTTAACAATGATTATAGCTTTCAGGGTGAGACAGCTGTATATTTTGGAGTCAGTGCTAAATACAAATATGACAATTTACAGTGTGCTGTTACTATTCTTACATGTATGTGAAGCGGCCTGACCTTATGTTTAATGTGTTCTACACCTTAGTGGTAGCTTGTTACTTACACGGCCAATTTTCTGTTTTTAAACGGCGCAGCTTTGATTTTCAAAGATCGATTGAAGGCAAAGAAACCCTTCACCAGTATCTCATCTACTGCCCTATCAAAAATACATATAAGAGGGGGCTGGTTAAAGTGGACCTTTCAGTGACTTTACATGATCATAGAGGAACTTCACCTGGTTGGTTGTAATGTGCAGACTCGCACACCTAGCGAATCCAGTGATGACCTGCCGACACATACCAGGTCCTGTGCCATCATTTAATGCCACGTACACACGACCGGACTTTCTGACAGCAAAGGTCTGACGGAACGAGTCCGTCGGACAATTCGATCTTGTGTGGGCTCCATCGGACCTTTGCTTGCCAAAAATCCGGCGGACTTTAGAAATAGAACATGTTTTAATTTTTTCCCCTGGAACTCCGCCGGACCAAGAAATCTGTTCGTGTGTATGCTAGTCCGACGGACAAAAACTGACGTTAGGGCAGCTATTGGCTACTGGCTATGAACTTCCTTATTCTAGTCCAGTCGTACGTCATCACATTAGAATCCGTTGGACTTTGGTGCGATTGTGTGTGGCCAAGTCCGTTCATTCGGAAAGTCTGTCGGAACTCCACCAAAACTCAGTCGGAAAGACCGCCGGACCTAGTCCCTCGAAAAGTCCGGTCGTGTGTACGCGGCATTAGTGGTTTTTGTCATCGGGAGTCGGCTGTCTCTTCCGGGCTCTTGCAGCCATCCCCCGATGACGTGCTGATCGGTTTTCCCTACTCCAGTGCTTTGCCTAACGATAGCCATACACTGATTAAAATTCAACCAGTTTAGCAGAGCCTGGACACATTTCGATCAGTATGTGACCATCCCTTCCTGACAGAAGTTGATCATTTGATTGACTTCTCTCGAAGGGACATGTTTATCTTTATCAGCAACTACAGTCAATCAGCTGCAGTCGCTGATCTGTGTATTTTGACAACAGTGATTGACTCTGTCACAATACAATGTCCTCGTGGGGGTTTCCTCCATTTACCTCATTTATGTGAATGGAGAAATCTGTTATTTTTTTTTTGGTCAGTCTGCTGGCTGAACAGGAAAAATAAACGATGTGCGCATGGCCAGCTTTAGCTGATGCCTCCTTTGATATCTGATATGGATATCTCAGGAGGCTGTGCGAGCAGTGTGATGTCTAGGGCCAGCCATACATGGTGCAAATTTCTTTACTGCAACCACGGGCTGCAGGAAAGAAATTCCCCATTCCCCCATCTACACAGACAGTGCTGACAGGGGAATCAGCAATTGTCTACCCCAGCGGTACAAGACACTGATTATCGTTGGCAGCTATAGCAGCCGCTTACGATAATCACAAGCAAATCCAGAAGGTTGTTTGTACCCAAGGTGGTCGATTGTTCAACTTGGTACAATCAGCCTGCCCATTATGGTTCGCATCTCGGCCGGTTTAGCAGGAACCCGCCGAGATTCGAAATGTGTATGGCTGGTTTAGGCAAGAATGGTGACAGTGGATGAGGTGGACCCTAAATCAATAACAAAAAACATAGGAAAAAAGCATCACTTTTGTAAAGTAACAAGGGGAGAGGAATACAATGGAGAAAATATCTATACTGGAGTGAAAAACTGGAGTTAAGTTCCTGCAATATCACAAAATACAGCAACAGTCATTTTCTAAAAAAAATCTAATTTACCTTTATTTACTAAAATCATTTCCTCAGTCTCTTCTCCAAATGTGAATTGACTGCAACATTGTAACTACATACAAAAGCAGGGGCTTATCTGTGTCAGACAATAAATAAAAAAACTGTAAACCCTGTGAGTTTTTTTAATATGATGCATAAGCTCACTGACCGAGAGACTGAAGGAGAAATCCAAGAGTTTTTTTTTTTTTTAGTCTTTTTAATAAGATGGGCAACCTCACTGGTCAATAGAAAGATTCAAAATGCTGAAGGATGCAGCAAAGAGTATTTTTAATATGAAGGGTAACCTCACCGGCCAATAGAGGGGCTGAAGGAGAAAGCCAAGAGTATTTTTAATATAATGGACAACCTCACTGGCCAATAGAGAGGCTGAAGGAGAAAGCCAAGAGTATTCTTAATAAGATGGGCAACCTCACTGGTCAATAGGAAGATTCAAAATGCTGAAGGAGGAAGCAAAAAGTATTTTTAATATGATGGGCAACCTCACCGGAAAATAGAGAGATTCAAACTGCTGAAGGAGAAAGCCAAGAGTATTTTTAATATGATGGACAACCTCACTGGCCAATAGAGAGACTCAGAAGGCTGAAAGAGAAAGCCAAGAGTATTTTTAAAATATGGGCGATAGACATCAGTATGTTCTGAGCCCCTGCCCTGTAAAAAGTATGCATTTCAGGAGTCCTTCACTTACTTACTGCCTACATTTTCTTGGTCAGTTCCTTAGAGAGCGTTGACCTTGAAACTGCCAGGCAACAAGCATTTCCAAAGGAAGGTCAGCAATGGCAGCCCCCCTGAAACCAACCCCCCCCCCCCCCCGTTTCTATCCTTTCGCTGAGTTTTGATTGAGCATTATCTCTTTATTTTCAGAAAATCTGATTTCTTACTTCAAGCATCTCTCTGCCAACAGCTCTGCTGAAACAACAAGATTATAGTTTTTACAGCACCCATACCAGCTACATTA
Organism: Lithobates pipiens; assembly: GCF_037356315.1. NCBI lineage: Eukaryota > Metazoa > Chordata > Amphibia > Anura > Ranidae > Lithobates > Lithobates pipiens. Next base: position 82,284,372 of record NW_027507785.1, read on the forward strand.
TCATATCATAAAACAATTTTATGGAAATAAATACTGATATTCTGTGAGCACTAGAACCTGATATTCTTATTCACACACTCATATAAACTCTTCTCATAAAGCCCAGAGTTGTTTTTATAGGTGGAAGAAATCATTTCTTTTTAATAAATGCCAATGCTCGTCGTGTTTTTTTTTTTTTTTTATTAATGTTGCAGGAAAAGACGCAGAAAAATTCCCTTTTTTCTGCTTCTTCCACGCTAATGTAATATTTATTTTCTCTTTACTGTCAGCCCTGTTAAGTTTTGCTCTAATGCTCAGGGACAAATGGGCAATAAATTTATTGATTTGGCTTAGGTGTGTTTATGTCATTGTTGCCGCTGTACTAAGGTTTTTTTCGGCGCAATGTTATTATTGTAGTGTAGCTGAATGGTTTCCTAATCTACAGCATCAAACTTAAGTCTTGGAGGAATTGGCAGCAGATCATGCTAAATGTTTGGATCAGGAAGATATCTTCAGTAATATGTAAAGCACTGGTTTTAACTAAAGTGTCAGATATAAGGGGGTCATTTATAATGGAGAACAGTTATAGCTATGCGTTCTCTGTTATACACCGTTGTACTATGCAAACTTATGCCACAGTGTGTAGCCAGTGAAACCCCATAGAGTACTCGCTGCTCTAAGGAGCAGAGGGGTCTTCCTAATTTGAGGAAAAGTGGTTAAGTGACCTTTCCTCCTGGCTCATTTTAATGCACTCCGTCGGCTTCAGAGCCCCAAAGCTGGCATAGCAGAGAACATTTGTAAAGCATATCACTGCTTTAAATTTTTTTATTTATTTATTTTACGCAGGGCGGCCAGACCACTGCTTTTTAAATGAGCCCCATAGTGTCTGTGCAGCACGCGCTATGACAGAAGGGTCCAAGAGGAAAGATCGTCTATTGAGGAAGAAAAGTAATGCCGCGTACACACGATCGGAATTCTCGTCGGAAAAAGCTCTGATGGTTTTCCTGATGGAATTCCGACGGAATCCACAGTCACATCAAATTCCGATAGTTTATAACACGGTGACATACAACACGTACGACGGGACTAGAAAAGGGAAGTTCAATAGCCAGTAGCCAATAGCTTCTGTCTCATAGTTGAATCTGAGCATGCGTGATTTTTGGTGTGTCGGAATTGCATACACACGATCGGAATTACCAATAGAAAGTTTTTACGTCTGGAAAATTGAGAACATGCTATTTTTGGCTGGCGGAAATTCGACAGCTAAATTCCGATGGAGCATACACACGGTCGCATTTTCAGATGAAAAGCTCTCATCTGTCTTTTTCTGGCCAGAATTCCGATCGTGTGTACGCGGCATTATGCCTCGTACACAGGATCGGACTGTCCAACAGCAAAACTGTGGAAATTTGTCCAAACGGCGTTGGCTCAAACATGTCTTCCATACTCACGGTCACACAAATGTTGGCCAACAATTACCAACCTAGTGACGTACTAGACGTACAACGTGGTTTTTCAGGTCTTTAGCGCCACACTTTGGGCTCCTTCTGCTAATTTTGTGTTAGTAGAAGTTTGGTGAGTGTTGATTCGTGCTTTTCAGGTAGTTTCTGAATGGCCGTTCGTCAACCAGCCATGTTGCTGAATCGGAGGAGATAACGTGTTATTTATTATTGGCCTTGGAGTTATTGCTTTGACATTATTTTAATGGTTGAATAATGATTTGATTTGGTATATTTTCTATATTTTTGGATGCATAGAATGCACTTTTTGGTTAAATTCTATTGGCAGATAGCATGTCTAATTTATTTTTATTTTTTTAGGTACAATAAAAAAATAGTGGAGAATAATACTTGGCTATGTGTTTTACTTTAAATGACAGTTTGAGAGTTACATTTTAAAAAATACAATGTAAAATTGACAAGGGACACCAACATAGTTGTATCTTTGTTCTTAAAAACTACGGGATAATGGTGTTGTGGTAACTTGCACAAATAAGAAAAACAAACAAAAAAAAACATATTAATATTATTCTTGCTATCACCAGGAAAAAAAGCCTTTGAAAATTCGTTTGCAATAACTCCATCAGTATCACCAGCAAAGCAGCTTCATTATTATCCCATTAAAGAAGAAGAGAATTGTGCGCTGCATTTGGAGATTTCATAATTTGCCACGTCACGAATGTTAATTCTCTATTACAAACACTAGTTTACAAGACCGGCCGCTTTGCTTCCAAGCATGCGTGTTTGTACTTTGGACTTTTGATCGGAAAATCCAACAACACACATTTGTTGGAGGAAAATTTGAGAGCATGCTAGCCAACATTTGTTGGCGGAAAGTCCGACAACAATTGTCCAATGAAGCATACACACGGTCAGACCTACCGCCAACAAGCTCACATCCAACATTTCCCATGGGAAAATCCAATCGAGTGTACAAGACGTGTCATAGAATAAAAAGGATGATATAATGTAAACAACCATGTTGTTCATCCAGCAAGAGGAAAGGGGGACCAACAGAGAAAAAAAAGGGGAAGGGAGGCGAAGGGACAAGGTATTCCCTAAAGGGATTCAAGCCCAAAAGGGGGGAATAGGGAACTGTAAATGACTGGGGCTAGAAGAGTACAGAAAAGGAAGGCCATAGTTAGGCCAGGGTTCACACACAAACCATTTTTCATTAACTAATAGTGTATTCATTACACTCCTTAATTTCTAGCTAACTCTAGGCTTCTTTTAGGCCTTAGAAATCACCACTCTAATTTATAAGACACAAAGCGCAACACAGCTTCAAATCCATGATACAGAGAAATTAGCCTATAGTGAGTCTACAGTCAGGCTGGAAGTTGCATGAACTGGAATGTGCTGGAGAAGGTAATTAAACAAGGACTTTGAAGATCTTCATTGTGATTTTATACAAAAGCATGAATAGAGCTAGATTATACTCCCCCCAACCCTTACCTGCATCACGAGTAATGAGGCGGAACACGAAAGCACATAGAGGTGGTGAATAGTGCAACGCTTCTTACTGGGATATCAAGACTCTTATTCTATCCTCTGAGAGATGCCTGCTTCTTTATTAAAGGGAAACCAGTCTTATATATGTATACTGTATACACAGTACCTTGAAAAAGTATTCATACCCCCTTGAAATTTTTCATATTTTGCCAGGTTACATCTAAAAATGTTAATGTATTTCATTGGGATTTTATGTGATAGACCAACACAAAGTGGCACATAATTGTGAAGTGGAAGGAAAATGATAAATGGTTTTACATTTTTTTTACAACTAAATATCTGAAAAGTGTGGCGTGCATTTCTATTCAGCCCCCTTTACTCTGATACCCCTAACTAAAATCTAGTGGAACCAATTACCTTCAGAAGTCCCCTAATTAGTAAATAGAGTCCACCTGTGTGTAATTTAATCTCAGTATAAATACAGCTGTTCTGTGAAAGTGGTTGTAATCCCTTACAGACCACATTTTACTACAGGTAAACCTATAATAAGGCTTACCTGTAGCTACCCCAAATATCTCCTAAACCTAAACGATTTAGGAGATATCCTATGTATCAGACGTGCGTGCTATTGCTTCAGCTAGTGTGCTGTTACCGGTGGCTCCTGCGTGCATGTCATCGCGGCTCCAGCCAATCACAGCACTGGAGCCCACAATACCCTGAAGTAACTCCAGGAGCGATGCCGTCGGCCGGATCGGTGTACGGGGACTTTGATCTAAGATGAGTATTTCATATACTAGCTCATTATGCCTTTGTCTTGCATGTTTTTTTGTTTTTTTTTTATTATTATTATTGTGGGTTTACAACCATTTGAAAACCTCAGAGTTTTGTTAGAGAACCTTAGTGAACAAACAGCTTCAAGTAGGCCAAGGAACACAGCAGACAGGTCAGGGACAAATTTGTAGAGAAGTTTAGAGCAGAGTTAGGTCATCACCTGAAAATGGAAAGAGTATGGCACAACTGCAAAGCTACCAAGACATGGCCATCCACCTAAACTGACAGGCCAGGCAAGGAGAGCATTCATCAGAGAAGCAGCCAAGAGGCCCATGGTAACTACTGGAGGAGCTGCAGAGATCCACAGCTCAGGTGGGAGAACCTGTCCACAGAACAACTATTAGTCGTGGACTCCACAAATCTAACCTTTATGGAAGAGTGGCAAGAAGAAAGCCATTGGTGAAAGAGAGCCATAAGAAGTCCAGTTTGCAGCTTGCGAGAAGCCATGTGGAGGACACAGCAAACATTGGAAGAAGGTGCTCTGGTCACAGGAGACCAAAATTTTACTTTTTGGCCTAAAAGCAAAAAACTCTATGTGTGATGGAAAATTAACACTGCACATCACCCCATTCCCACCATCCCCTCCCTGAAACATGGTGGTCGCAGCATCATGTTGTGGGGATACTTTTCTTCAGTAGGTACAGAGAAGCTGGTCAGAGTTGATGAGAAGATGGATGGAGCCAAATACAGGACAATCTCAGAAGAAAATCTGTTACAGTCTGCAAAAGACTTGAGACTGGGGCAGGAGTTCACCTTCCAGCAGGACAACGATCCCAAACATACAGCCAGAGCTAAAATGTAATGGTTTTGATCAAAGCACATTCATGTATTAGAATGGCCCAGTCAAAGCCCAGACTAAGTCCAATTGAGAATCTGTGGAGCTTGACACGGACCAAGAGCTTGACAGAGCTTGAGCTATTTTGCAAAATAGAATGGACAAAATTGTCACTCTCTAGTAGAGCTGCACGATTCTGAACAAAATGAAAATCACAATTTTTTTGCTTAGAATAAAAAGATCATGATTCTCTCACAAGTCTAGCAAAGTAAAATCTTTCACATTATACAAAAAAAAAAATAAAAAAAAAATATGGGCTAACTTTACTGGTTATTTTTTATTTTTTTTGGTTTTGTTTTTTATTCACTAAAGTAATAATAAAAAAAAAATTGCATTTGAAAGACCGCTGCGCAAAAACAGTGCGACATAAAATATTACAACAACCACCATTTTATTCTCTAGGGCAGTGGTCATCAACCCTGTCCTCGGGGGCCCACTAACAGGCCAGGTTTTATGTATTACCTTGCGGAGATCCAGACTAGAATACTGCAAAAACTGAGCAGAAAATGATATCACCTGTGATGTATTTCAGTTATCTTGCAAACCTGGCCTGTTAGTGGGCACTGAGGACAGGGTTGATGACCACTGCTCTAGGGTGTCTACTAAAAATATCTATATATAATGTTTGGGGGTTCTAAGTAATTTTCTAGCAAAAACAAAAAATGATTTTATCTTAAAACCAACAAATGTCAGAAAAAGGTTTAGTGTTTAAGTGGTTAAACTTTTTCACTTACACACAAAGTTTATTCCATTGACAAATTGTTACAATGTTTATACTTCAACTGACTGCCCAGTTTTTCTCTTCCTTTTTTTTTGATGGCTGTGGCTTCAGAAGAGCAGAGAGAATTCTTTGCATAAAAAGAATTGTGAAACACTTTAGTCAAGATTGCAATAACGATTCTTGACGATTAATTGTGCAGTTCTACTCTCTAGATTTGCAAAACTGGTAGAGACATCACCAAAAAGACACAATCGGAATTCCGGCCAGAAAAAGACAGATGAGAGCTTTTCATCGGAAAATGTGACCGTGTGTATACTCCATCGGAATTTAGCTGTCCGAATTTCTGCCAGCCAAAAATTTATAGCATGTTCTAAATTTTCCAGATGGAAAAACTTTCTATCGGAGATTCCGATCGTGTGTATGCAATTCCGACATGCCAAAAATCACGCATGCTCAGATTCAACTACGAGACAGAAGCTATTGGCTACTGGCTATTAAACTTCCTTTTTCTAGTCCTGTCGTTGTATGTCACCGCGTTCTAAACGATCGGAATTTGGTGTGACAGTGTGTAGGCAAGACAGCTTGATCCGAATTCCGTCGGAGTTCCATCAGGAAAATCATCAGAGCTTTTTCCGACGAGAATTCCGATCGTGTGTACGCGGCATTACAGCTGTAATTGCAGCAAAAGGTGGTTCTACAAAGTATTGACTCGGGGGGGGGGGGGGGGGGGGGTGGAAACAAATGCACGTCACATTTTTCAGATATTTATTTGTAAAACATTTTGAAAACCACTTATCATTTCCCTTTCACTTCACAATTATGTGCCATTTGTTTCCATTTTTGGTTGTAACATGACAAAATGTGGAAAATTTCAAGGGGTATGAAGAATTTTTTACAGTATGTATTTCTGCAAATGCAGGTTCACCGAAGGTATATCTAAAGCCAATTTGCTTGTTATATAGTTGGAAATAGTTGGAAACTAATTACTGTATTTATTGATGTATAACACTCACTTTTTCACCATGAAAATCGGGTGCAAATAGCGTGTGCGTGTTATACGCCAATACTTCAATTTTAGCTGCCTCGGAGGGGTCAGGGCAGGGGGAGGGACGAGCGCCATTAGATTACATACCGTGAGAATCTCCTGTTTACTTGGCGGCCTCTTTAATAGGAAGTCCTGTCTCCTGGGCCGCCACTGCCCTGTCTATCATAGGAGCTTCTCACTGTATGTAATCTGTCAGCGCTCGTCCTGCCCCCCTTCCTGTCCCCTCTAGGCTGTAGATGGGCATTCATCTGGCTGCACTGATGGCAATGGGGAGGCTGCTCCATTGATGGCAATGGTGAGGCTGATCCATTGATGGCAATGGTGAGGTTGATGCATTGATGGCAATGGTGAGGCTGCATTGATGTGGACTGATGAGGCTGCATTGGTGGCACTTGTAAGGCTGTAGATGGGCATTGATCAGGCTGCATTGATGGCAATGGTGAGGCTGCAGATGGGCACTGACCCTTATTTTGCTTCAAAGTAAATTATTTAAAATGTAAGTTTTTTTTCCTGAAACTACCCTCTTAAAATGAATGTGCGCGCTATACGCCTGTGCGTGTTATATGCCGATAAATACGGTAATCCCCGGTAATGTTTTATGGTCTGTGTCTGTTTGCAGAGACCTCCTTTCATTTCTTGTCTTGCAGACCTCTCAGAAAGCAAAATAAGTCTCTCCAAAGTGAGGGAAATTCCCACTGATAGTTGTCATCAGAACAGGAGTTCCCATTGAAAGACTTCTGTATAGTCTAGATACATGTTGCTGCATATTGGGTATTATAGTCTGATACCTTTAGCTGCATCTGGTTGTTGAAGCTCAATGACTCTACTTAGGCAGCTCATATGACACCCTGGGCTGAGAACTATAGAGAAAAGAATTATGATAGTGCCAGTTGATGATCTTTTAAAATTCACAAACATTATGACAACGGATTAACCAAGCCATGCATTTTGGGAAATAAGAACAATCCCCCTTTATCAGCGTCATAGTTCTTTGTTTCAAGCAAAAGGCATCTACTGGCAAGAAAGTCAGTGTAATGGCGCATACACACAACTGGACTCTCCGGCAGACAAAATCTGACGGTCTTCCCTACGGACTTTCGGTGGAGTTCCGACAGACTTTCCAAACGAACAGACTTTGCCACACACGAAGGGACTAAGACTGTTCAAAAGTCCGTTCGCTTTGAACGTGATGACGTAAGACGGGACTAAACAAGGAAGTTCAATAGCCAGTTGCCAGGAGCCAATAGCTTCCCTTGCGTCATGTTTGGTCGTCGGACCAGCATACAGACAAAAGTTTTTCCCGATTTTAGTCCGCTGAAATTGAGTCCGTCGGATAGATTTGAAAAATGTTCTATTTCTAGGTCTGTCGGATTTATAAAAAAAAAAAAAAAGGATCGGACTAGCACACACACGATCGGATTGTGCGACGGACTAATCCCTTGCTGGAAAGTCCGGCCATGTGTACGCGGCATTAGTGAACAAGTCAATGGTGGAAAAAAAAGCTTCAGGTGGGTGAATGAGAAAACAGCCCCTGTATGCATCAATTGGTGCTGAGCAGTAATGATTAAGCACATTTCTGTGTGAAACACATCTACTGTTCTCTGTCCTTTATAGGAGCTGTGATGTCTGTTTTATCGATTTGCTGAAGATTGCAATAAACAAGTTTTATCTGCTACATAATTAAAGTACAGCCAGCCTTCTTTATTCAAGAAAGTCAGTGTTGTCACCCTAGGACAGGAAGTATGGTAGAACTACACAAAATGTTCCCCTCTCTTGTTGTCCACAACATAGGGGCTGTTCTGTAGTACACAGAACTGAGCTGGGCAGGGTTGAAAATATTGTTCAAGATCACATTGCTGGGTGTACAGTAGACCAGACAGCACTGGATTTCTGGCAAGATCAACAAGTATTTTTTTGCACTTATCAAACAGGTATAATATATTGCTTTCAGTAATATATTTAACAGGCCAAAAAGGTAATAATTGTAAAGGCTGAAGGTTTTTTACCTTCATGCATTCTTTGCTGCTACCCCCACAGCCCCCCCCAATACTCATCTGAGCCCCCTCTCTATCCAGCGATGTGCATGAGACCCTTGGCTGTCCCAGGATTAATTGCCATTGGTTACCACTGCTGTCCATCACAGTCAGTGGGCCAATGAAGAAGGAGGTGGGGGAGAGGCGACTCTATGTGTGGATGCATAGAGCAAGGATCGGGAGTGAGCACCAGTGCCCCTACAGCAAGCACCTTGCTATTGAGGGCACTGGTCATTTGGAAGGAGCCAGGAGCGCCGGCGGAGGACCCGAGAAAAGGAAGATTGGGGCCGCTCTGTGCAAAACCACTGCACAGGGCAGGTAAGTATGACATTGCTTTTTTTTTTTTTTAAAGCCGAACCTTTAATATCACTTTAAGAGAACTTAATTGTTAGGGTTTACATACACTTAAATTGCAGCTGCATAACGTTATAAAGGCTGCATGCATGTATGTCTCCGGATTCACAAAGGCCCTGACATTTTACATTTAGCAACTTGATTTTTGGAAGTGCAACTGAAAACTTTTTGTGCCCTATTTCTGCAGGTGTCCTCTGCAGGGATTAAAAAGAGATTAATGACGCTTTCCTTATAAACCGATCCAGGCTCCTCACTGAACAGTAACATCTATTAAAAAAAAAAAGGCCTTTGAGAAAAGGAAGATGATGAAATGGCTTTTAATATGGAAAAACTGGTCCGGGATGAAAAACATGTTTTTTCGATGTATTAGGACTCGGAGGAGATGCTGTCATCAGCTTTGTGCTCTTATTTCCTCGGGTTACCAATAAAGCCGTTTTCCTGCTGCCATGCAGGATATCGTATCTGTGGACAGAGACTGCAATGGCTTAACCATATGACAAGGAGCTTTATAGAAGTCTGCAGGATAATAACACACTTACTATAGGATGTGAACACTCGGCTACTAATTCAGAAGACCAGGAGCTCTCCAGCAGCTGCTGAGCTGATGGCTGTCATTGGAGGCTTTATTTGTATAAATGGTCTTTTTTTTAAAAGGACGGACCATTATTTCTCGGTGTTGACAGCTTGGCTCCAATATTTTTGGTGAAGAGCTGTCAGCACATCTGTGAGTATTTTGCAGGCTCCTCACACAGGTGAGTACCAAGAACGAGGGGTTAGTTCAGTGTTGGGTCTTAATTTTGGAGCTCCAGTACACTAGGTTGGTGTTAAGGCCAGCGATTATGGTTAAGCAGTGCCAGGACAGGATACTGTGATACCCAAGGCAAAGATGCTAACATGCAAGTCCCCAGGTAGCTGAGACAGATGCAGCTTGCATAACTGTGCATATATTGACTGGGCCAGAGCAGAAATACCAGTCCTAAGATTACCATGCTTTGGTCCATGGCAGTGGTTCTCAACTCCTGTCCTCAGGACCCACTAACAGGTCAGGTTTAAAGAGATAATTGAAATACATCACAGGTGATATAATTTGCTGCTCAGGGATTGCTGTATTATAGTATGCACCCCATAGTATGCATACCATATTTATCTACGTATAACACACACCTTTTCCCCCTTAAAATCAGGGGGAAATTGTGGGTGCGTGTTATACGCTGATCCCCCGCTGATTGTGAGCCTCTTGGCGGCTTTCAGCCACTCTTGCAGTTCCGCGTGAGCAGCCGAGAGGAGCCGAGTGCGGTTGAAAGCGGCCGAAACAACGCCAAAAATTGGGCGAGAGTGGCCGGGAAGCCACCGAGAAAGGCCGAGATCGGCCAAGAGCTGCCAAGAATGGCCAAGAATGGCCAAAAGCCACTGAGAACGGCCGAGAGCTACCGAGCACCACTGAGATACACAGAACATCCGGCTCTGTATCTCGGCGGAGCCATGTTTAAACGGCAAGGCTGCAAATGACACTGACAAGGCTGCATGACAAGGCTGCAAATGACACTGACAAGTGTGCAGTGATGGACAAGGCTGCAGATGGACACTGACAAGACTGCAATGACACTGGACAAGGCTGCAATGATGGACACGGCTGCAATGATGGACACTGATAAGGCTGAATTGAAGGGGCATTTAAATGTAAGTTTTTTTCCCTGAACTTCCCTCCTAAAAGTTTTTTTCCTTAAAATTCCCTTCTAAACTTGGGGTGCGTTTTATACGCCAGCACGTGTTATACGCAGATAAATGCGGTACTTAAAAAAATCTGGCCTGTTAGTGGACAGGAGTTGAGAACCACTGGTCCATGGGAAACTGAACAGGATAAGGGGAGTGTGTCGATTTAGGTTCAAATGCTGTCAATTTAGACTCCATTCACACTTGTGCGACTTGTTATGCAACTTTGGAAAACAAAGTCACATTACAAGTCATTCCCCATGTTTTCCAATGATAACCATCATATATGTGCGACTTAAAGTTGCAGCAATTTCAAAGTAGTTCATGCACTACTTTGGTCCAACTTTCATGGGCAACTTGAGGGCCATAGACTTCAATGTTAGCCCTCAAAAGTTGTATGAGAGTCGTACCTGAATGTTCTACAATGCAACAGTTGTGCAACATTGGAAAGCGTGCCAATGGTCTCCAATGGTCAGACTTGCGCTGAACCCCCCCCCCCCCCCCTCCCCACCTCCCTCCACAGACACACAGCCATTTACCAGCAAGATCAGTGTACTACTGTTTCTCCACCCCACCTCTCTAAGCCCTTTTAGAGCTGAGAGCAGAGATAATGTGATTACTTATAAAAAAAAAGAAAAGGTATTTATATATTTTTTTATATCTATACACAAATGTTTTGCCTTTCAATTCTATTTTAAACTGAATGGTTTGTTTTCCATGGTAAGGGTCCACATATATTTTAGGTTTCGGACCCAAATTTTTGGATACCTATCATGCATAAATTAATGAAGAGTTTCCCACTGTAATCAATGGGGCCCCACTGTCCTTGTGAAAGCTTCCCTCTGCACATTTTTGTAGAAGTGCAGGGACAGTTGTCAGTTAGGAGCAATCCTTGTGCTGGCCGAAAAGCCTGCACTTTGCGTTTATTCATTTATATGTATTTTTTCAAATTAATTTTTGGTCCATTTATTGCACTGCACATGTTTTTCATTTTTCACTCCAAAGAGGCAGAGGGTGTGGGCTTATCGAGCCTGCTTTGATGTGAGCAGCATCTGTGGCCTTGACGGGTCTTTTTCTCCTCCCCAACAGGGGGGTTTCTCTTTGGCAAAGCTTTTCCCTAGTACTTGGAGGACTGGCTTCGGATGGCCCCTAAAGATTGGGGTCCATCTGGTTTCAGCCAGGTGGATCAGAGTACCTTGTCCCTGTCAGGAGTCAGGGATTAAGGCCCTTCTTCTTCGGAGGTTGGATCACTAGAACCTTCATGAACTTTTTTGTGTGCTGTGACTTCATGGTTCACTTTTTTTGTTCACAGGGGTTTTGACAAAGATGGACTACACCACAATGCTTCAAAAAACACATGGGCAGCACAATGCTATTGATTACACTGTGAAAGTCGATCTCCCATTGTAAACAGTCAGTAGGACTGATCTAAATTGACGGATCGGTTATACAGAATGCAGAAGACATCGCAGAGGCAGGAGAGGCTTTAGTCCCAGCTGCGCCCTCTCCACCATACTGCCCCAAGCAGGTGCCTCTCTTACCTCTGGGTTATGGTTTTAGGGGGAGGTTAAAGTCGATATGTGAGTTGTGCATGCAGGCAATGCAACCGGTTCACTTTACGGCAGCCCTCCCCAGTAGCACACACTTATTTTACTCTCACTACATTGCTGCTCAGTGGCTGGGAGGTAGAATAAATAGCCTGGGGCTTGGTAATTAGATGTTCATACAATCTGATTGGTAGCTATTGGTTACTACACATCATCATTGATCTTTCCCCTTCCTTGCTGAATAGGCCTGCATACCTGCCATGATGTCTCCAAAAGGTCAGCCTCTCTGATTTAATACTTGAACAGTCACACAGAGAACGTGTCAATAAGTCATGAACGATTAACTATGTCAGAGGGAAGGAGAGACGTTACCTGTTGTGTCACATGTCTTTTTTTCCCTTGATGCATTTTGCTGAGGTGTGATGTGTCTATATACTATATGTGGCTTGTTGTGCTCCTCTTCATAGTCCTTCTCATTCTCCAACTGTAGAGGCTCCACAAAATAGTCCCCATCCTGAGACCTGAACGTGCCGAGCTGACAATGAGAAATAGAAGCATTATAAGTAAAACATCCACTGCACTTCAATTTATATAACAAATCGATTCCAGGTCAATCTATGAACTGCTAGTGCTCAATAAAACAATAGAGCTATGTTCATCCCCTGATCTGGCCAACAATGATTGGAAAGTGATTGTAGGTGTATGATGTAGCCATGATTGGGACAGCCCCCCATCCCAACCCGAATCAACCAAAGAATCAAAGAGCTAATTTCTTTACCAATCATCATCATCAATCACGTGCGGCAGGTGAAATTGTTCATCTTTATGCCATGATTGTCCTATAGAACTATCAGGTTGTTATCTTATTAGACAAATTCATTGACCTGTTACAGCACTGCAGCCTCCTATCATTTGACCATCTGCTGTACAACCACTATAATGCTGCGTACACACGATCGGAATTCCGGACAGAAAAAGACAGATGAGAGCTTTTCATCTGAAAATGCGACCGTGTGTATGCTCCATCGGAATTTAGCTGTCAGAATTTCCGCCAGCAAAAATATGATAGCATGTTCTCAATTTTCCAGACGGAAAAACTTTCTATTGCAAATTCCAATCGTGTGTATGCAATTCCGACAAGCAAAAACTCATGTATGCTCAGATTCAACTAGGAGATGGAAGCTATTGACTACTGGGTATTGAACTTCCTTTTTCTAGTCCCCTCGTACATGTTGTACTTCACCACGTTCTTGATGGTCGGAATTTGGTGTGACCGTGTGTATGCAAGACAGCTTGAGCGAAATCCCGTCGGAATTCCGTCGGGAAAACCATCAGAGCTTTTTCCGACCAAAATTCCGATCGTGTGTACGCGGCATAAGGCTGATAGTTCCATCACCAACAAAGTAATTTGGTACTTTTATATAGTGTTAAGGGTTAAAGGAATGCTTAAGTCAACTTATACATCAACATTTTGCATGTGAACTCCATTGTGTTCAATGGATCCATCATTCACTTAAGCATTCATCATGTGCTGCTGGATGGCACGCCACCAAATTCTTGTGGTGAAATGTGTCAAGCTTTCTGTCTCTGGATCTGTTGAGATTATTTATTTTTAGAAATACATTTTCAAAGTGCATTGCTACTGGAGTGTGGATCATGGATCATTTTTCAAAACAAAATGGCACCAGAAATCCTGCTTGAATACAAGGGCCTTTTGATTGCATCTCAGTTTAAACCAGCATCACATGTCCAAGCTTACATAATTCAGGCTAGAAATTATATATATATATATATATATATACACATATATACATACACACATATATACATATTACACACACACACAGTATCTCACAAAAGTGAGTACACCCCTCACATTTTTGTAAATATTTTATTATATGTTTTCATGTGACAACACTGAAGAAATGACACTTTGCTACAATGTAAAGTAGTGAGTGTACATCTTGTATAACAGTATAAATTTGCTGTCACCTCAAAATAACTCAACACACAGCCATTAATGTCCAAATCGCTGGAAACAAGAGTAAGTACACCTATATATATATATATATATATATATATATATATATATATATTGTACAGTGCACCAATTAGCCATAACTTTATGACCCCCACCTAATATTGTGTAGGTCCCCCTTTTGCTGTCAAAACAGCCCTGACCTTTTTGAGGCTTGGACACCACTAGACCTCTCAAGGTATGTTGTGGTATTTGGCACCAGGCCATCAATAGCAGATCCTTTAAGTCCTGTAGGTTGCAGAGTGGGGCCATTCATGGATAAGATTTGTTTTTCTAGCACATCCCACAGATGTTCATTGGATTGAGATCTGGAGAATATGGAGCTCAAATCAACACCTCCAACTGTTTGCTGTGTTCTTCAAACTATCCTTGAACCATTTATGCAGTGTGGCTGGGCATATTATCCTGCTGAAAGAGTCCACTGCCATCAGGGAGTACCATTTTCATGAAGGGGTGTACTTGGCCACTGGCCAGCAAGTTTAGGTAGCTGGCCAAGTAACAACCACATGAATGTCAGGACCCAAGGTTTCCCAACACAACATTGCCCAAAGCATCACACTGCCTCTGCTGGCTTGCCTTCTTCCCATGCTGCATCCTGGTGCCATCTCTTCCCCAGGTAAACAACACACAAGCACCCGGCTATCCATATTATGTAAAAGAAAACCATTGCTCTGTAAATCAGCTCTGATGCTCACATGCCCATCGTAGGCCATTTTGGCGGCGCACACCGGTCAGCATGGGCACCCTAAGCAGTCTGCGGCTACGCAGCTCCATATACAACAAACTACAATGCCCATTTTTTCTGCTTGCAATACATCAGCTTCAGTGACAACCTGTTTACTTGCTGCCTAATATATCCCACCAACTTTTAGATGCCATTGTAACAAGATAATCACTGTTATTCACTTTACCTGTCAGTGGTCTTAAAGTTATGGCTGATTGGTGCATGTTGTTGATTTAGAAGAAAAGGTTCAGTTAAGATGGGACTTTGATCTGAAGGAGATTAAGTAGTATTAAACCTAACTTAATCTCCAACCCTAGCCATCACCCTACCCCTGGCCATCACCCTACCCCTAGCCAATTATCAAGTGCACGGGTTTTATGAAGTCCATAGCATTGTGTAAGCTATGACCTAAGTGACTTGTGACTTGGCCAGCAGCTGAACGGATCCGAGAAGAAATGCATCTTTCTCCTTTAATCACAATGTGAGGGGAAGGGTCATCACTCTGATCAGAATTCTACTGCTTTGCAAAGTGCTGACATGAAGAAACAAAGGAAATGCAATGGGCTAACCTTAATGATAGTTCTGTTTTGCCTTCATTGTCCAGCCACAGGCTGGGATGGATCTTGAACCAAGGTGCTTTAATGACCTGACGTAAAGTCGGCAGAAAGGTCCAGGACCTGGCTTTGCTGTCTGACAGGGTGTCTGGATCACCAAACTGATCAATATTCCTATCGCACATATTCCTGGTATCTATGGCTCATAAAATGGTGGGTGCTGCAGCGATTACCACTTGGGTCCTGGAAACATCAAACAAGCATACATATTCGCCAGCACACCATGGATTGGCACTTTTCCTCCAAAAATTTTTAATGGAAAGATCACATCACAAAGGAAGGTGCAACGTTTCGGAGTCACACAGGACCCCTTCGTCAGGCATGTGATCACCAGACTGGCTGAACCTAATTACACCTCTATCGGGTGGTACAACACTCCCCATAGATGTAATCCAGCCTCATGGAGTTTAGTTTTCTCCTATACTAACTACTCTGTAAAAGGAAGATGAGCTTTGGTTCAGTACTGTCTGTGATCTCCCCAAGGGCGTACAATGGGGCATCCATTGTTATTTGTTCCTCCTCTCCCCTGAAACCAGTTGCTGGGAACCAATTACATGACTGGACAGGAGTGTCCTGAGAACAGGTAAGAATAAATATTTTTCTTCTACAGGGTAGTTTGTATTAGGTGCTAGAAGGGGTGGAACCATTCTAAGCATAGTTAGTTCTAGGCCAGACTTTTACTTTAAAGTAGAATTATAGGCAAAACGTGTTTTTCCATTTTGGGGAGGGGAGGGGAAGGGAAGGGAAGGGACATTTTGACTTCATCACATGGAGGGACGGAGAGGCAGAGTTCACATACACTTCAAACTTATCGATATACATCAAGTGGCAATTACTTCCTAACTAATCGTTGAGAGGTCTGAAGCTCTCCTGAACAGAAAATCCTCCAATAGGAGGCGGTACATCCAGAAAATCCTCAGTTATCCATTGGGGAGATTTATCTTCACTTCCTATTCCAATACCCAAAACAGCCTTTGTGGCTTCACAGCCGGTCTCCTACTGCGCATGCACGAGTCATGCTGTGCCTTGTGCATGGTCCCGTAGTCTTCTAGGACCTGTAATGTGTCCCAGAAGACTGCAGGGGGAAGGGGGGCCGAACTTTCAACTTCCACAGCGATCTGAGTGGGAGCAGGTACCTGTCAAAATCAGATACCCATCCCCCCCACCAAAAAGTGCACCCCCCCTTCCACTACCACATTCGGCACTTTTTGGTGGGGGGTAATGGGTATCTGATTTTGACAGGTACCTGCTCCCACTCAGATCGCCGTGGAAGTTGAAAGTTCGGCCCCCCTTCCCCCTGCAGTCTTCTGGGACATGCAAAGCTCCCCCTTTTGGGTGGAACGCCACTTGAACACTTACAGGTTTTGCCCCTCCCCTGGAGTGTGAATAGGCAATGGAAGGAGAAGCAGCAGCCTGATGAGCCTGTTTTCCTGTCACTCTGCTCTTTCCTCCTATCAGCATGTTCTTTGTTAGCACATGAACACTGCAGCACACCCTGACTCTATCCCAGTCCTTTTACTGCCCTCTCCCAGTCTGAGCTCTGTTTACAGGGAAAGAAAGACGCTGACACCAGGACAGGTTCAGGTATTCAGCTTTCATTAGGAAAAATAAATGTAAAAATGTATCAGTGAATACAGCGCTGCATTCATTTGCGCCTTTTATATCTTCCTGTAGTTCGCTTCTAAAACAGCCCCTACTGTATTACTACCTAATTTTTTCCAAGTACAGACCTTATTTCTGAGCAGCTGGAGCTTGTAAAAAAATATATGCAAGCTTCTAAACGTACCCTTTTTATTAAACACAGAGCCAGGAGATGTTTATTTTTTATGTCTCTTCTCTTTACTGGCTAAATTGTCTTTTACACACTTGCTCTCAAGTAGCAAAGTCAGAACGTGTTTGCAGCTTTTTTGAGTATAAAATGTTTGATGGCATGGAAACTCGGAGCAATAAATTATAAGGGCCTGAACTAAAGCGAGAACTAATGCTGAGAACGTCTGTTTATACTTATACTTGTCTATTTATACGTATCGTCATTGTTATAATAATCTGCATGTGTGCAAGTCACTAGGAGGGTGGATTCTGTACTTGAGCTTCAACAGGGGCATAGCTACAACGGGCTGCGATCATCAGTCTTTCCCACTGAAGGGTACGGTTTAAAAATGAGCAGTTGTTGAAATCATTACATACTTGAAATGAGCGCTGTTACCTCGTTTACATGCAACGAGAAAACAACTAATCATCATATACAGTTGTGCTCAAAAGTTTGCATACCCTGGCAGAAATGGTAACATTTTGGCATTAACCACTTCAGCCCCGAAGGTTTAGGACCAGATCAATTTTTGCGATTCGGCACTGCGTCGCTTTAACTGACAATTGTGCGGTCGTACGACGTGGCTCCCAAACAAAATTGACATCCTTTTTTTCCCACAAATAGAACTTTCTTTTGGTGGTATTTGATCACCTCTGCGGTTTTTATTTTTTGCGCTATGAACAAAAAAAGACCGACAATTTTGAAAAAAAAAACGCAATCATTTTTATTTTTTACGCTATGAACAAAAAAAGACCGACAATTTTGAAAAAAAAAAAACGCAATCGTTTTTACTTTTTGCTATAATAAATATCCCCCAAAAAATATATAACAAAACATTTTTTTTCCTCATTGAAAAAAGTACTCTGACAGGGATCTGTTCAAATAATATACAATACTGGTACCAGCATCCCAAAAGGAAATATAAAACACAAAGAGTTTGGAGGTAAGGGACTTTTGCGGCACCAAATATTGAAAGAAAAATAAGAAAAGGTTCTAAAAAAAAATATACAAATTTATTTCATATACATTACACAAAATATAAAAAAAAATAGTCAAACATTTAATACAATTCCCTATGGTCTATAATTGACACCTATTGCCTAAACACAGGTGACATTCTCTTTAAAGACCAAAAGAGGTCCCATCCCAGTACGTTCAACATGTTTCGCCATGATCGGCTTCTTCAGGAACAAGGGAGTAGAGATATTCATATCACAGAACAGCAATATAAATTTAAATAAATGCTAAGGGGGTAGTAACGGCGCTCGCCTGCTGTCAGTTATACCTGCAGGAGACTTTTTTGGATTCTCCAGTAACAATTTAGGGTCCATAGCGCACCTTAACCCCCTCTTTTCTATTATAGCATTATAAATTTGTATATTTTTTAAGAACACCTTTTCTTATTTTTCTTTCAATATTTGGTGCCGCAAAAGTCCCTTACCTCCAAACTCTTTGTGTTTATACTTTTTTTCCTCAGTTTAGGCCAATACGTATTCTTCTACATATTTTTGGTAAAAAAAAAATTGCAATAAGCGTTTATTGATTGGTTTGCGCAAAAGTTATAGCGTCTACAAAATAGGGCATAGAGTTATGGCATTTTTATTCATTTTTTTTAACTAGTAATGGCGGCAATCAGTGTTTTTTATCGTGACTTTGACATTATGGCGGACAGATCGGACAATTTTGGCACTATTTTGGGACCATTCAGATTTATACAGCGATCAGTGTGATTAAAAATGCATTGATTACTGTGTAAATGTGACTGACAGTGAAGGAGTTAACCAGGAGGGGACGCTGCAGGGGTTAGGTGTGTCCTAGGGATGTGTTCTAACTGTGGGGGGATGGGCTATGGGTGATCTGACACTGATCACTGCTCCCAATTATAGGGAGTTGTGATCAGTAAAAAAATATATTTTTTTTTAAAAACTTGGGATATTTATTATAGCAAAAAGTAATAAACATTGTGTTTTTTTCAAAATTGACGGCCTTTTTTTGTTTATAGCGCAAAAAAATAAAAAACGCAGAGGTGATCAAATACCACCAAAAGAAAGCTCTATTTGTGGGGAAAAAAATTATCAAAATTGAATTTAGGTACAACGTTGCATGACCGTGCAATTGTCAAAATGTGACAGTGCTAAAAGCTGAAAATTGGCCTGGGCAGGAAGGGGGTGAAAATTGTGGCATTGGTGCAGTAAAGGCTTCCTTCTGACAGCTTAACCATGCAGCTCTTTTTTGTTTAAAGAGGAGGGCCGTTTAAAAAAAAAAAAAAAAAGTCAGCAGCTGCAAACACTGCAGCTGCTGACTTAATAAACACACTTACCTGTCCAGGGCGCCCGCGATGTCGGCCGCCCGAGGCCGACCCGTCCCTCGGCTCTCGGGTCCTGGCGCCGCCATTCCCTCTAAGGGAAACAGGCAGTAGAGCCTTATGGCTTCACTGCCCGTTTCCTACTGCGCATGCGCGAGTCCCGCAGCGCTTTCTGAATGGGACGCGCTGTGTTCTGGAACACACAGTTCCCAGAACACAGCGCGACCCATTACCCAGAAGACGCCACGACGAAGAGAGAAGACAGAAGATCTCCGCGGAGGAGGAAGAGGAAGATTAGGATTATGTGCCTAGCAACAGGCATTTCTGGTAAGTAAAAAAAAAAAAAAAAATTTCATTTTTTTTTTTTTAGATTTTTTTTGTAATTTTTAAAAAAAATTTGTTTTCAGGGTGGCCCTCCACTTTAAGTATCATTGAACTGTGCTCCTTAAAAACAACCACGCCATCTTTTTGGAGAGCAGCCTGTATTTCTCCTGAGGTTACCTGTGAGTTTTTCTTTGTATCCTGAGCAATTCTTCTACAAGTCGTGGCTGTAATCTTTCTTGGTCTACCACGTGAAATTTAAAAAATGAAAAAAAGAGCAGCCTTTTAGTAAGGAATAAGGCTGCATTCACACCTCAGCTTTTTGAATTGCGGGCAGATTTGCCACGATTCTGCCCGCGATTTCAAAGCGCTGAGGTGTGAATGGTAAATCGCACAACACACATTTGAGATGCTATTCATTTGAATGGTACCTACAATCGCAGTGCAGTTCTGCCGCGATTGACGTCCCATAAATCGCAGCAACCCGCATTGTGTGTATTTGGGCTTGTCGGCCCAAAAGAGTTCCGGATCTACTTTTGGCGAGACATGCATCACACGATGTGGGTTGCTGCAATTGCAGCATGGTTTATTGTGCGACAATCACGGCAGAACCGCACCGCCATTTAAGGTGCCATTCAAATGAAAGGCATCTCAAATGTGTGTTTTGCAATTTGTCATTCACACTTTGGCACTTTGAAACTGTGGGCAGAATCGTAGCAAATCTGTCCGCAATTCAAAACGCTGGGGTGTGAATGCAGCCTTAAGGCTTCAATGTACCATTCATGGACCTGGCATATTAATTAAGTTTTAGGGTTAGTTCACACCACATGCGCATAGAAAGTAGGTTACATGGTTTTCAATGGCTTAGTTCACATCAGTATTTGCAGTACCAGTGCGTTCTGGTTCCAGAAAAAAAAAAAAAAAAGTAGAACATGCTGCATTTTTCCTGAACAGAACTGTACTTGAATGCGGTACTACACATAAAAAGCGCACCAGAATGAACCTACACGCATCAAAAAATGCATCAAAAACACATCGGACCCCAGTACAATGAGGGCTGGTTCACGCCACAAAAATGCACTCCAGATTCGCTCCAGATGCATTTGATGCATTTCTGCATGCGCAATTTTAACAAGTTTTTGATGCGTTTCATTATGTTTTGTTGCGCTTTTGATACATTTTGATGTGTTTCTGGATGCTTTTTAGATGCTTTTTTTTTTTCTTGTTTTTTTTTTTTTTTTTTACTGTACTGGGGTCTGGTGCATTTTTGATGCATTCCAGTGCATTTTACCGCATTCCAGTCCAATCCACTGTAGGAAAAATGCAGCATCTTCTACTTTTTTTTCTGGAACTGGATTGCCCTGGAACTGACCGCACTGGTGTGAGCTATGCCATTGGAAACCATATAATCTATTTTCCATGCATTTTTAATACACAAAACAATACACTGGACTGTATGTGGTGTGAACCGTCCCTGGAAAAAAAAAAAAGAAAAAAAAGCATCTGGAAACGCATCAAAAAGGCACTGGAACGCATAAAAACATGTCAAAAACGTGCATGCAGAAACACATCCAAAAGACGTTTTTGTTGTATGAACTTGCTTTTAGGCTGGGTTCATACTTATGCGAATTGGATGCGGGTTTCCCTACATTCAATTCACATGACAGGAGAGGATGCCCGACCCCCCCGAGGCGGCCCTGAAAAAAAATGGCGGCAAAAATTCGGACCTGACTCGCACCTAAATGGGTGAACAGGGACGCACGCAAGCTGTGAGCCACGGCCGCAGCATGTGTGAACCTGGCCTTAATATGTGCTCATCTTTTGTTTGTTTTTTATTCACTAAAGTAATTTTTTCAAAAAAATTGCATTTGAAAGACTGATGAGCAAAAACACTGCGACATAAAATATTGCAACCACCACCATTTTATTCTCGAGTCTACCTGTATAGGGAAAGAGAACAACTGCTCCTAGGAACATCAGATCATGAGGCTCAACCAAGACTCTTGCATAGGGGAGCACTGACATAGCTCCAAACTGTCCCTGATTTCGAGGGACTGTCCCTCTTTCCTCCTCATTTGTCCCTCATTTTAGTCTGATCTATATAAGTATATAAAATGCACTTTTCATTTATCTTTCAAAAAGTGTTTCCCAGTGCTAAACCTTTCATCCAAAATGGCTGCATTTGTAAATTCCGAAAGCCAGTATAAAGGAATAGCAGTGGTAAAATCAAATCTTTTTGTTTGTTTAATTCTCCTTTAAGTGGGCATGTCAGGGGGTATGTCATGTCAGGGGGTGTATGTTATGCCTACTTACCTTTACTAATGGGTGTTACTCATTTCCAGTTAAAAAGGTTGGCAGGCATGCACTGGGATGAAGGGTGTTTGACTTCTGGGCCAGTACTAATAAGATATATGGAGCTGAAGTGAAGATCCTCCGCCATTCATACGTTGATCAGAGAAAGGCCGGAAATCAATGACACATGCTAGGCATTAGATAACTAATTGGCTGTCATCTGCCAAAGGGAAGTCTTCCAGCACCAACTTCCTGTAGTAGGTTTGAGATGTCGTAACAAATTAAAGTGATAGTGGAAAGTGAAAAGAAGTTTCACAATAAACCACGTTTCTTAGGAACACCCAACTTTCGCCATCCCACCAATGTGGCATCATTTAGTATGGTAAATTTTCATTTAGAAAACAGAGGAAATCAAAAAGTTGACACTGTAGCGCTAAGGGGTTGCATCAATATGGAAAGATCCTCAGTATCTTGTGTTACATGGCAATGCAGACCTCTTCCGATTTGGGGAATCTTGCTACTACATAACAGAAAAAAAAGCGAGGCTGACGCATTTTGAGGGAACCAGCTTTTGGCTCTGGGTTCATGGAGTGGCTTCTTCAAGGACACATCTCCCACACCCGGACCTCTTCTCACTATGGCTTTATATATACAGCCATTTTGGCCCTTGGGCATAGTGTGAGTATATCTTTGGCTTGTTCTTTCTTTTAATATGACTTTTTTATTGGGTAACATACTAGGCCTTTGCTCCCTCTCTCTTTTTTTTTTTTTGTATTCTGTTTTTCAGTTGCAAGTAATCTTTTTTTAGTCCAAAGATCTCCGTCCTTACCATGAAAGTGCTAGTTGGCTGTGTTTGTTCACCAGGCCAAAGCTTACCAACTCTCCTCTGCACCTATATCCCTTTATCCTTAAGAACCCTTTCACACTGAGCTGCCCCAGGTGTGGGCGGTAAAACGCCATCATTTTTAGTGGCGCTTTACCGTTGTTTTTGCGGCGCTATTCGGCCACTAGCGGGGGGTGGATTTAAACCCCCTGCTAGCATCTGAAAAAGGGTTAAAACCGCCTGAAAATTGCTGCTACAGCAGCGCTTTGCCGGCAGTTCGGCAGCACTGCCCATTGACTTCATTGGGCATGGGCGCTTTAGTAGCAGTGAGTTCAATGCTCCTAATGCTCTCCAAAAAAGCTGCTGGCAGGACTTTTTCTGACGCTCTGCCAGCGCACTGCTCCAGTGTGAAAGCCCTTGGGCAGATACCATTTAGAGACATGAAAGGCAAGCTATTGCCTACCAACTCTTAAATCTAACTACTGTTCTGAAAGTGGTTGTAAACGAGGGATGTCCGGATACCACTTTTTTAAGACCAAGTACAAGTACCAATAGTTTTTTTACAAGTACTCACTGGTACCGATACTTTTTTTGTTTAATGTCATGTAATGGTTTTCAAAGTACAACACAGATTAGGTGGCACTCATATGCGCACTGACGGGCACTGATTAAGGAGCACTGATGAGCACTGATAGGATTAGGTGGCATTGATATGCAGCACTGACTGATGGGCACTGTCAGATGGCAATGATGGCTGGCACTGATGGGTAGATGGCACTGGCAGGTGGCTGGCACTGTTAGATGGCACTGATAGGCAGCACTTATGGGCATTGGGCACTGATAGGTGGCATGTATTGTAACTAATTGTCAGGCACTGAAATGCCATGAGAGGAAAGGCTGCCTGGCAGGCGCCTAACTTGGTACTCCTTGCACTCAGCCGCATAAAAGCAGCAGCGGCCACTTTGTTACACTCAGCCCGAACTATATGGGCTGGGTGTAACAAGATATCCGCTGCTGGCTTACTGAGGCCATGTGCCAAGATGGGCGTCGGGATGTCATCACTTCTGTTGTTCTGGCTGCTCACTTCCCGTTGCGCCGGGTTGCCGAATCTGAAACATCACATCTCATAGGTATCGAATCAGGTATCGGGAGCATTTGCGTGAGTACAAGTACTTGCGCAAATGGTCGGTATCAGGACAATCCTATTGTAAACCCTCCCATATACCCAGTGAAGTGACTGGTCTCAGATGAGACACAAAGATTAAAAAAAAATCTCCCTACATAAGTTGTACCAGTTTATTTGCAGTCTTCTCTCCTCTACATCCATTCAAAGTCCAGAATTTATAAAGCTTGCCTGAGCTGTGAGAAAAAAAAAGGGACAGAGAGCTGAAGTTACACTCTGCAGAGCTTAGTTGGGAGAGTTCTGAGAGCTGATTGGGGGAATGGACATGCCCCCTTCACGCAGCACACTGGAAAAGAGCTGAGGCTGCCAATAAGCTGGAGGTCCCTCACCTGTCACCTTTTTTTCTCTTGGTGTCAGGAAACCTTGTCAGAAGTGATTCATGCAGATAGCAGAGGAATGAAGTAGCTGACAGAAATGACACTTAGTGCTCTTAATTGAGACAAATACCAACTATAGAGGGATATGCTTTGTTCATATTTCATGTCTGAGGTTTACAATCACTTTAAGTTAAAGTGGACCTTTTTGCCATTTACTGTGCTTTTGGCCACACCCTTTGTATGTTCTATTGAACAATTGCAAAGAATTTTCACGTTTTGTGGGTTTCATTTTGCCCCTCAACCCTCCCACTTCCCCACTTCTTGCCTAGGCAAGAGTGACGTGCCTTTAGCTGCCCACAGCCTTCTGACATATTAACATCACACATCCTATGAAGCTGTAGATCGGTACATTCTGAAGTATTACAAGTTTTTGTGCCTTCATTAATGTCAGTTATGCAGGTCCCAACATTGAGCGGCTACAGGCATGTCACCTGCAAAAATTAAACTCTTTACAGGTCAACAACCATGAACATTTAGCAATTGTGTAATAGAGAGGTGGAAGAGGAGGAATAGAGGGAATGATAAACTGTTGAATTAACAAAAGTCCCCTTTAAAGCAAAGCGGTCATTAACCTGGGTATACAAACTAAACATGTCATGGAAAAATGCATCAGCAGAAGTTACCTTCAGTAATGACAATAATTCAAAATGATAAATAGATTTCGCTACCGCTATATAGGCAACTGAATTTGTATGTCATTTTGACTTCTCTAGAAAGAGTTGAGATTGACTCCAGACCATCCTGATTCCCAGGTTGGTTTACTAATATAATGGGAAAACCTAGTGAATTACTGGATTTACAGCAGTTCAATTGAATATATATATATATATATATATATATATATATATATATATATATATATATATATATATATATATATATATATATATATATATATTGGGGGGGGCAGCAAATTTACACTGTTATACAAGCTGTACACTCAATGCCGGTTCACACAGGGGCGACACGACTTGCAGCGTGACTCACAGACGCGTCCTGCACACGACTTCAGCAGCGACTTGCAAAACGACTACTGTATAGAAGTCAATGCCGGAGTCTAAGTCGGAGCGACTTGAGTTGCTCCTATTAGAAGGGTTCCATAGTACAGAACGGAGCGCGACTTGTCAGGCGGCTAAGTCGCCTGACAAGTCGCGGTAGTGTGAACGGGCACTCACTACTTTACATTGTAGCAAAGTGTCATTTCTTCAGTGCTGTCACATGAAAAGATAGAATAAAATATTTACAAAGATGTGAGGGGTGTACTCACTTTTGTGATTTATTGTGTGGTCTTTTTCACATACAGTTTCACTAATGGTCACCTTGGGTAAAGTGTATGTATAGCAAACAGTTTTCTTGCATTGATGAGCTTCGCTCCTCTGTTCGTTTTTTTTTATGACTTTCTTTGGGGGTTTTTTTTCTCTCGGTCCCGGAGAAGCAACAGGAAGTGTGATGATATCTCTACTCAAAGAGAAGAATTCCCCATGGGTTGCAGGAAAGAAATTCACACGACTCTCCCATCGGCACGAACAGTGCTGACAGGGGAATCCCTCCTGCCTAGCTACTGTCTGCTCCTGGCTGGAGGGAGGGGGTGGGCAGTGGAAGCCATCCTCTCCGGGAGTAGACACAGCTGCTAGCGATCATCCAGCAGGCTAGTTGTACCCAAGTTGATTGATCGATCAACTTGGTACATTCAGCCTGCCTATTAACGGTTCGAATCTCAGCTGGTTCCTGCTGAACCGGCTGAGATTCGAACCCTGTTTGGCCAGCCTTAGACATTTGTCACTGGAACAATTGTCTCCATTCACAGACTTCTGGAGATGCATTTTGGATTTCCCATCACTGTCCCAGTGCATTGGTCACCAGAACAAATAGAGAGAGTGAATCGGAGTAGAGGGGTAGGGGCACAGACAGACATAAAAATTGACAATGGCTCTAATCCTTCCCCACTATATTCAAAACTGGAAACATTTTGGCTATATATAGACACTAAATAACTTTTCATCATACCCTCTGTTTAAATTGCGCAGGTTTGTGAAAAGCTACTTCAGTTGGACACCTCCTGGTCCATATTTGCATGAATAAGCACCACAGGTTTTAGGACCTCTGAAACTGTGCCTGATTTACAGTCCAAGAGGGAGCTGAAGCATAATGGTGGAGATTTACTAAAGACAAATAGACTGTGCACTTTGGAAGGACATTTACTCCAGAGTTCAGTAAATGATCCATCCCATCATGTGCAAGTAAAAATGCTGCTTTGTTTTTTTCCTTGCATATGATTGGGTAGCTCTGGAGCAACTGCACTTGCAACCCCTATGTGTTGACGAAGATCTACTTCAGTCATTTGTGTTCTCACATCAAAAAGCAAACTTTTTTTTGTGTTCACATCCTTTATTTCTTCTGTTTTCTGCTGTTTTAACATCTGGTAGGTTGAGATTTTAGGCAGCTTATTTAAAACATAGAACCTTAAAGAGGAAGTAAACCATGATGAGTTTACTTCCTCTTTCATTCCCTGCAAAGGCAAAGCATAATGGACTACTATGCATCGCATAGTAACCCATTATGTGTCACTTACCTGACACAGGAGCCAGCGAAGTCACCGCTGTCCCCTGTAGTCCGCCGCATCCATCTTGTTGGTGGGGTCTCGCAGCTCCGCCGTTGTCATTCGGCGAAGCCGTCACTCCCGCGCATGCGCACGGGAGCCGACGCGCGCGACAGCTCCGTCGCTGAGAATGCCGTGCTCAGTGCGCCTGCGCACCGCTGTCTACGGCGCATGCGCCGTAGACAGCGGTGCCTGTTTTCGGGCAAATATCTCCTAAACCATATAGGTTTAGGAGATATTGCTTGGACCTACAGGTAAGCCTTAATCTAGGCTTACCTGTAGGTCAAAGTGGTTTGTAAGGGTTTACAACCACTTTAATGGCTCAACAAAAAAGCCAAATGTCCCTGCATGTGATGCAAAGTTCAAATTGTGCCTCAAGCCCCTTTTACACTAAGGCACGACCAACATGGTTCTAATCTCTCCTGCTGAATGGGCTAATCGACCAACTTGGGTACAAGTATGCCAGGTTTAACCTTCGATTATCACTAGCGGCTGCTATAGCCACTAGCAATAATCACTATCTTGTCCTGGCGGCGGCGGCTCCCCCCTGCTGGGAAGAAGACAGTGACTCGGCAGGAGGGATTCCCGCATCAACACTGTCTGCGTTGATGGAAAATCAAGCAAATTTCTTTCCTGCAACCAAAATTCGCTCTGTGTATGGCCGGCCTTAGTTATGCCTCTAAAGGAGATGTACAGAGAAGGAATTGCTGGGTGTGCCAGGGAAGGCCCTCTGAATTGAAAGCCTGGTTCGGGACAATATTACCACTTGTCTAATAATGCATAAAGGTAGAATTCAAAGTTTACAAACTTATTCAGATGTATATAACCCTAATTGCTACATGAAATACAGTTCATCCTCAAGGATACTTATTCAAGCAAAGAAAATATTTTATGTTTCTTAACTGTCAACATTCCCGCATGACTGATCCCGAATGTCTGCTGTGATGGAACCAATAACCAAACAAATCAATCACTTCGACAGATAGTCTAGCCAAGTAACTGGTACCAGATGTATATTTTCAATGCTGATAGTACTTGGTCCTTAGGGGAATTCAATGCACTGACCTATATGCATCTAGAATTCTGTAGTTTATCTTGTGAGCATGCTCTTAATATTTCATATTAACAGTGTGACAGGAAAACCAGTCTGGTTATGCTAAAGGGGCCAAAAGGAACCAAGAACCTTCCATCCAAATATCTTCTTTTTTTTTCTTTTTTTTTTTTTAAACAGAGTTTTTTTTTTGCTATTACTTCCATGCCAAATCTACAAAAACAAAATATGTATTCCCCATTTCCAAGGCCAGTGGGCAGAACTATGAAATTCATTTCTTTTATGATCTAGTGCAGGGGTCTCCGAACTTTCTGAAGAAAGGGCCAGTTTACTGTCCTTCAGACTTTAGGGTGGCCGAACTATGCCCAGTGAGAGTAAACAATGCCCAATCTGGTGTCGTTGGGAGGAATAGTGCCCCATCATTGGTGTCGGTGGAAGGAATAGTGCCCCATTGTTGGGGTCAGTGGCAGAAATTGTGCCCTATGGTTGGTGTCATTGGCAAGAATATTGCCTCAAGGACCTGATAAAGGCAAGCAAAGGGCCACACCTGACCCCAGGGCCGCAGTTTGGAGACCACTGATCTAGTGGATCACAGTGCCTCCCAAACCACCGACATATATCACAAATATGTGCTAAAAAAACAAAAAACAGAATCATTTTTTTAGATCTGGCACACAGCTGTTTTAGGCGCACAGGTCCTTGCAAAGTTATAACCCCTTTATAAACTTATGTGCCTATATGTAATGGTCAAAAGACTGCAACTGTCTTATCTCAATTAGAAGAAGTAGTGGCCTTATCCAATGGGGCTCCTAGATCAACACATTTCAGTCCTTTGCAGAGAGTGATCTCAAAAATGCCACATAAACATCACATGTCTTTGTGACTGTCATCTATGATAGCCCAAGCTCAGGTTCACTTTAAAACTATCTTGTACAGCAGGGTTTCTCAAACAGGGTTCCATGGAGCCCTAGGATTCCTCCAGAGGTTGCTAGTGGTTCCTTGAGCAATGAGCAATTTATTTTCCAACAGATTTTTATTCAAAAGTTTAACATAATACAGTAGTACAAACATTATTGAACAAATGTCAAAAGATGGATGTACCCTCCAATATAATAAATGGCCTGAGTATTGTAGGCAAAATACAAATTAACAAGCCTAACAGGCTGGCTGCACCAAATGGAGTGCTTACCAAGGGCATAAGCTTGGTGAATGTAAACACCCTATTACAGAACTACATTTCCCCTGATGCGCATGTACTCTGCAGTGTAGTGGAGCATCGTTTTAAATTTAGTTCCAAAACATTTGGGGTGCCAAGGTTCGCCATCACTGCCCTAGGGCAATATTTCTTAGTGTCCAGTCTCTGGTAAATATTCCTCTTATACCCTTTCTTCTGTCTCGAGGCATCACACCAGAATCAGAATCCTCACAGATTGAACCTTCACATTAGAATGTTAAAACAGAGGCTTTAATCATTAGGATCTTCCTCCAGAGTTGTTTTAACTCTGCTCAGAGCACAGGGGCCTTCAATGGACAATACGTTTGAAAAGGTTTGGAATAAGTTTCGATCTTTTGCGAATGGCAAAACTTCAATCCCGATGTACCCTCTTCCTCCCAACTCCTTGACTTCCTGCAAGCAGACCTTGATTTAGGATTAAGCAATTTAAAAGGTACAATCTCTGCTGTGACAACAAGAGATGGGTCGAAGATCCTTTAATAATGGAATTCTTCAAGACAGTCAAGACGATAAGCCCACCCATTAAAACAAATCTTTCCCACTTGGGATCTCTCTATCACTCTGGAGCCCTTATCCAAACAGCCTTTTGACCCATCTGATTCAGCATCCTTGTGGAAAACTACGCCACAAAGAAAAACTATTTTTCTTTGTGGCGATGGCATTGGCCTGGGGAGTATCAGAACTTCAGGACCTGGGATCAGAAGACAATAATATTATTTTTTGTACTCGGATAGAGTGGAACTTGGAACGGTACATGGATTCATTCCTAAGTGCTCCTCTTCCTCTACTATCTCTGAGCTTTGGGACCTGCCAATCTTTTCAGATCCAATTTTGACCTACTTCACGAAGACGATATTACTTCGGTACTAAGACACTATCTTCAAGCCACATCTCCCTTCAGACTTTCATGTAGCCTATTTGTAATACTCCAAAAAAAAAAAAAAAAAAAGACAGGGGCAAAGAAGCATCATCTGGGGCCCTCCGGCCATTCCGGAACTACAATATCAATCATGCCTAGCCATGTCTGTGAATATCAGAGCTTTACAATACCTCATGGGACATGTGGTTTTGTGGCAGCTGGGGAGCCATAGTTTGCAGATCCCTGCTCTAGTACAATAGTTTCATGGATAATCAAGTTGGTTAAGAAGGTGTACAGGGATAGGGGACTGGAACCCCTTCTTTAGTTGGGCTGTATGCCTCCCGGTTGTTTTCTGCTTCTTGGACGGCTAGAGCAGACGTATCCATCAAAAACGATCTAAAGGGTAGCATCATGGTTATCCCAACATTATGTGATGTTACAGAGTAGACCCGGCAGCTTTCTCATCTGTAGAAACTGGCAGACAGGCTATCAGGCAGGCATTTGCCTATTTGAAATTATTTTTTAAATAAATCTTTTACTATGCATCATCCCACCCATTTCAGCTAGTTATTTTTCACAAGTATGCTGTGATGGAGGCACCAGGAAAACAGAAAATAGTTACTGCCACGGATAGGCACCAGGAAAAGAAAATTATGGGAAGTATGAAACAATTTTCTGTTTTCTTTTCATTTTAGATACAGTAAGGAAGGGTTATAACTCGTCAGTTTTTTGGCATCTATGTGCCACTAGGGAGATTTCCCTTCACTTCCTGTTCCATTGCCAAAGCAGGAAATGAGAGGAAATCCCTGTAAATTAAGGGAATCCTTGGGGACCCCAGGTCACCAGAATTAATGTGGCCATTGGAAAATGTATAAGCCCTTGTACACACGGACAGAGATTCCGAAAACCAAATCCGTTGGAGTAATTCCGATGTATTAATTCCGGAAGAGGTCCGGAAGTGATGTTGCATACACACGGTCGAACAAAGTTGTCGGAAAATCCGATTGTACATAACGTGATGACGTTTTTTCGTTACGACGGGACTACATTCAGGCTAGTAGCCAATAGCTTTGGTCTAGGAATTTGATCTGAGCATGCGTGGCACTTTGTCCGTCGGAGTAGGCTACACATGATTGGAGTATGTCCGATCGGAGCATTTTGACGGAAAATTTGTTCCGTCGGATATTCCGACGGAAACAGTCCGATGGAGACCACACACAGTCGGAATATCAGACAAAACGGTCCGATAGGACACATTCCGTCTGAATCTCCGACCATGTGTACAAGGGCTAATGCGTGTTCTCATTCTTCTCTACTCTATCCAAAACAAAAAAAAAAGTTTTGCCTTTCGTTAATGTTTAACTTACATACAATAACCATCTGTAAAGATAGGTGTAAAACACTTCAGCAAAGTCCAAATATACAACATCCACTGCCACCCCTTTTTCCAAATTCTTTTTTCTTCTTCCTTATAAAAAAAAAAAATATTTGTTTGATAAGACCTGTTCCTCATGAATCCATGCTGGCTTTCAGTTAGGTAAATTTATTATAGAGCACAGCATATAGACATTTGGTCCTTTACCCACCCAACCAAATATCTATCCTGCAACATAAGTTACATAAGTTAACATTAAGGCCTCATGCACACGGACGTTTTTACAGCCACTTTTTTGAGCTTTTTTTGCAGCTTAAAAACGGCTGTCCATGTTAGTCTATGGCTTCATGCCCACCTAGGCGTTTTTGAGCTGCAAATGGCATAGGCGTTTTTAAGCTGTAAAAAAAAACCCAGGACCAGTGCGTTCCGTGGCGTGGAGCTAGAGCTGTAAAAATGCGAATCGCGGGAAAACGCGCATAAACGCGCATAAACGCGCATAAACGCGCAACATATTTTCTTTGTTTTCTGAGTGCTATAGCCAAGAGATGTGTTTCTTAAAAAACGCTACTTAACGCTAAAAAACGCGCAAAAACGCCAATGCAAAACGCGGTAAAAATCACGTTTTTAACAACGATTTTTCCAGGCATCGGAGCTAGCTTTGCAGCCAGTTTTTTAAAACGTCCGTGTGCATGAGCACTTAGGCCTGTAGTTACTGAATTAAATCCTTTTAAGCCTAGGTTCACATTGGTACGATTTGGTATGCAATTTGACATGTCAAATTGAATGGCAAATTGGTGGCTATTTCCGGCAACGGCACCGTCCGAAACGGTGCTGCGCCGCACCGATTCCCAAAAGTAATTCTTGTACTACTTTTGGCGACTTCAGGGGATGGGGGGGGCGATTTGTACAGCCATCTGTGCAGCATGTTGACAACATACCTGGTTGCCTGACTACTTCAAGATGACCATCTGACTTCAATAATCCGAGTCACTGACCAAAACATGTAAGCAGAAAAGGACTTCAGACTTTACTATTTTGATAATAGCTTGAGGTGCCTCCGAAAAAACTGAGAGTCAGCATCTTAGCCAAGGAACGCTTATGCCCCGTACACACAATCGGTTTTGTTGTTGGAAAAGCCGAAGAATGTTGGGTCAAACTTGTCCTGCATACACACGGGTCACACAAATGTTGTTGGCAATTCGTCAAGAACGCGGTGACATACAACACGTACGACAGGCTGAGAAAAAGGAAGTTCAATAGCCAGTGCGGCACCTTCTGCTTGATTCAGAGCATGCGTGAACTTTTGTGCGATGGACTTGTGTATTATATATTTTGTGGACTTGTGTATTATATATTTTGTGCGATTGGACTTTCCGATAACAAGTTTTGTTGTCTGTGATCCTGCTCTCAAACATTTGTGTGCGGAAATTCCAGCAGCAAATGTTCGATGGAGCATACACAAGGCCAGACTTTCCGACAACAAGCTCACATCGAACATATCCCGTAGGAAATTTTGATGGTGTGTACGCGGCATTAGATGAAGTTCAGCAATGGTATCCCCATTTTTATCTAGAGACAGGTTTACGACTTTACTATTTTTATAATAGTTTGGTTTGCCTCAGAAAGAACTGAGGCCGGAGAGTCAACCTCTCATCCACAGAACTCTAATGCCCTGTGCACACGACCAGTTTTCCCACCAAAAAAACTCTGAAGGTTTTTCCGACGGAGTTCCGAAGAATTCCGCTGAAACTGTCTTGCGTACACACGATCACACCAAAGTCCGACCGTCAAGAACACGGTGACGTACAACGGGACTAGAAAAAGGAAGTTCAATAGCCAGTAGCCAATAGCTACAGTCTTGTACTTGCTTCAGAGCATGCGCCGTTTTTGGTTCGTCGGAACAGCATACAGAGGAGCGGTTTTCCCGGTAGGAATTGGTTCCGTCAGAAATATATAGAACATGTTCTATTTCTAGGTCCATCAGAATATTTAACGTAAAAAGTCCGATGGGGCATACACACGATCGGAATATACGATGAAAAACTCCCGTTGGACTTTTTCTGTCAGGCATTCCGCTCGTGTGTACGCAGCATTAGGCGAAGTTCAGCAATGGTAGCTCCATTTTTATCTAATCGCAGGTTTAAGTACCGTGTACAGATTGCACTTGTTTATGGCTTTCAGTTTTCAATCAGTCCTGTATTGCTTATCTATTTTATCGTGCATCTGTAAATTATATTTTAAAATGGTTTTGAAAAAAAAAAGACATTTGACTAAATAAATAAAGATTCCATTGTCAGCAAACCAGTCAATAAAAAAAAAAAAATCACTAAAATAAAAAAAATAAAACATAAAGATAACTGAGCTCAGAACGATTGCTGGATATAAGCCTTTTCGCCTGGGTGTTTTAGTTGCAATACATTGTCTAATGCCGCGTACACACGGGCGGACTGTATGGCGTACTTAGTTCGTCATACAATCCGACGGACAGTCCGTCGTAGTTTCCACTGAACGGACTTGACCACACACAGATACCCAAACAGTCCGTCGAAAGCTTGCGCGATGACGTGTACAGCACGTACGACGGGACTAGAAATAGGAAGTCCAATACACAGCAAAGCACCCTTCCGCCGTGTAAATCCTTTCTGGGCATGCGCCATTCTTAGTCCGTCGAACTAGCATACTGACGAGAGGATTGTCCGCTGAAACCAAAGTACGACGGACAGAATTTCGAAAATCCGAAATTCTTAGTACGCCGGACTGCACGCTGAAAAAGTCAGCTGAAGCCCACACACGAGCGGACTGTCCGCTGAAATGTGTTTCGACGGACTAAGTACGCCATACAGTCCGCCCGTGTGTACGCGGCATAATAGTTTCTGAACCACAACAATGTTAAATCACTGTGGTGCATTTAAAATTTTAATTTTTCATTTTCCACCGAGAGTTGTTTTTCTGAGGAAAGACTTGTGTAAGACCAAACCTAATGTCTTTTTCAACCAAATTAAATATTTAACCACTATGTAATTAATGAAACGAAGCACAGTAGTAGAATTTCTAAATACCAAAGATGTACATGAATCTGTCCTGAATCTGTTTTGGTATCAGATTCTTGTCTATCAGACTCTTATGTCCCATACACACGGTCGGAATTTTGGTCAACAAAAGCTCTGATGGTTTTCCCGACGGAATTCCAACGGGATTTCGTTCAAGCTGTCTTGCATACACACAGTCACACCAAATTCCGACCGGCAAGAACGCGGTGACGTACAACACGTACGACGGGACTAGAAAAAGAAAATTCAATACCCAGTAGCCAATAGCTTCCGTCTCGTAGTTGAATCTGAGCATGCGTGAGTTTTTGCGTGTCGGAATTACATACAAACTATTGGAATTTCTCCATCGGAAGAAGATCAAAATTTTTCCATCTGAAAAACTGAGAACCTCTCAATCTTTTGCTGGCGGAAATTCGGCCAGCAAAATTCCAATGGAGCATACACACACAGTCACATTTTCAGACGAAAAGCTCTCATCTGTCTTTTGCTGGCCGAGATTCTGACCGTGTGTACGCGGCATTAGAACTCAGACTGTGAAAGGTAAAAAAAACACCAGTGCCCTGTACACATGACCAGTTTTCCCGTCGGTTTTTCCAACGGAGTTCCGACGGAATTGCGCTGAAACTGTCTTGCGTACACACGATCACACCAAAGTCCGACCGTCAAGAATGCGGTGACATACAACACGTGCGATAGGACTAGAAAAAGGAAGTTCAATAGCCAGTGGCCAATAGCTTCTGTCTCGTACTTGCTTCAGAGAATGCATTGTTTTTGGTCCGTCGGAACAGCATACAGACAAGCAGTTTTCCCGATAGGAATTGGTTCCGTCGGGAATATTTAGAACATGTTCTATTTCTAGGTCAGTCAGAATTTTCAATGTAAAAAGTCCAATGGAACATACACACGATCGGAATATAGAATGAAAAGCTTCCATCTGACTTTTTCTGTCGGACATTCCGCTCGTGTGTACGCGGCATTAGAACTCAGACTGTGAAAGGGAAAACACTAGGCGTCAATCAGATGCTGCAGGCATGCCTTTAGGAAAAGAAAACAGAGGGATGAGCTCATTAGTCTGCTGCTGTTCTTTCACTGACCAATCAGAAGCTTGGTGCAAGGATGTAACCTAGCTGTATTGCTTAACTGCAGGAAAAATCAGGTCAACAATCTGGCTATGCTATGTGGCAGGACTGTATAAACCCAGAACTGGAAGAACAAAATGACAAATCCTTTGCTGGTTAAAATCATCTATAATGATTATTACATTATGTTGTATAACAATCTATTTGCCTGGAGTTTAGCATTAAGTTTTGCCTCTGTTTGTCCATGTCTAGTTGAACTTTGGAGATCCAAGAACGAAAAAAAAAACATGCTGTAACTATCACAAGAACACATGTATTGCGGCACCTCTGAAGATAATGTATCTCAGAGACACATGGCAGTCATTTGCGATATCATTCCAGGAGGTAAATTGGCAGGAGTTATCTTCCTGTTATTCTGACCTCTAAAATATAGCTGTGCATTAGGACACAGAACACTTAATAATTACAGGATATTGCTATACCAAATGTATGTTGTTTGTTTTAAAGGAAGCACCTCGAGAAATGGCAGTGGTAACATTTTCCAAAACAAGCCTCTAATACCGAGCATTAAAAATGAATCCGTCACGCATATTTATGGACAATGGCTTGTTTCATAAATTCTGCTTTAAATATATTGGTTATAATCATGTGAACTCACATTCACACGTCAACCATATGCGATGGGAACAGCCAATATGTGAGCATCAGTTCACTACGAACCATTGACATTAGAGCTGCCACGACGCGTCGACGTAATCGACTACGTCGACTAAAAAAATACGTTGACTAAGAAAATACGTCGACGTGCGTTCTGGGCGTCGATGCGTCACAGTGGGGGCAGTGCTTAGTATCTAGCACTGCCCTCCGTGCCACCGTCCCCCTCTCTTCTCCCCCGCTGTGCCGCTGTCCCTAGGGGTGCAACGGATGGTCACCGATCCGCGATCCGAGCGCACATGCCGCGATCTGCGTAGCGCTCCGCGGTCTCGGCCTTAGGAGAGGCCGCGGCTTCGGCCTAGCTCCGAAGCGGCGGCCATCTTTCTACACCCAGGCGTTTACAATGCGATCGCTCCGACGGAGCGATCTCTTGTAAACAAACCAGCGTCATGACATGACACCGGTTTCTCTCTCCCCTCTCTGTACTGATCTGTGCAGTGGAGGGGAGAGGTCGGATGGAAGCAGCCATCCCTCCATACCCAGCCAATACTCTGCCAGCCCGATACTCTGCCAGCCCCTGCAATGCAATACTCTGCAATACAATACTCTGCAATGCAATACAATACTCTGCTGCAAAACAATACTCTGCTGCAAAACAATACAATACTCTGCCCGCCAATACTCTGCCAGCCAATACTCTGCCTGCCAATACAATACTCTGCCCGCCAATACTCTGCCAGCCAATACAATACAATACTCTGTCCACCAATACTCTGCCAGCCAATACAGTACAATACTCTGCCCGCGTATACTCTGCCAGCCAATACAATACTCTGCCGCCAATACTCTGCCAGCCAATACAATAAAATACTCTGCCCGCCAATACTCTGCCAGCCAATACAGTACAATACTCTGCCCACCAATACTCTGCCAGCCAATACAGTGCAATACTCTGCCCGCCAATACTCTGCCAGCCAATACAATACTCTGCCCGCCAATACTCTGCCAGCCAATACAATACAATACTCTGCCCACCAATACTCTGCCAGCCAATACAGTACAATACTCTGCTCGCCAATACTCTGCCAGCCAATACAATACTCTGCCCGCCAATACTCTGCCAGCCAATACAATACTAAACTCTGCCAGCCAATACAATACAATACTCTGCCCGCCAATACTCTGCCAGCCAATACAATACAATACTCTGCCCCGCCAATACTCTGCCAGCCAATACAATACAATACTCTGCCCGCCAATACTCTGCCCGCCAATACAATACAATACTCTGCCCGCCAATGCATTGCAATACTCTGCAATGCAATACAATACTCTGCAATGCAATACAATACTCTGCAATGCAATACTCTCAAGGTTATCCAAAATTAGCTAATCAAAAAGAAACCACTAGATTCATTAAAAAATAAAAATAAAAAAAATAATCGGATAGTCGTTGACTAATCGAAAAAATAATCGATAGATTAGTCGACAGACAAATTAATCGTTAGTTGCAGCTCTAATTGACATGATGCAAAATATTGTCTTGCCGCTTTTACCTAGAAAACCTATTCAGTGAAATGCAAGGCAAAATATTTGTGTGTATTTTATATATATATATATACACACACACACACATATACATATACATACACACACACACACACACACACACACACATATACACACACACACACACACACACACACAGGCTTAAAAAAGTATTCATACCCCTTGAAATTTTCCACATTTTGTCACGTTACAACCAAAAACATAAAATGTATTTTATTGATATTTTATGTGATAGACCAACACAAAGTGGCACATAATTGTGACGTAGAAGGAAAATTATAAATGTTTTTCAAAAATGTTTACAAATAAACATATGAAAAATGTGGCGTGCATTTGTATTCAGCCCCCTTTACTCTGATACTCCTAACTAATTAAACTAACTAGAACCAATTGCCTTCAAAAGTCACCTAATTAATAAATAGAGTTCACCTGTGTGTAATTTAATCTCATTATAAATACAGCTGTTCTGTGAAGCCCTCCGAGGTTTGTTAGAGAACCCTAGTGAACAAACGTCATCATGAAGGCCGAGGAACGCACCAGACAGGTCAGGGATAAAGTTGTGGAGACGTTTAAAGCAGGGTTAGGTTATAAAAAGATATCCCAAGCTTTGACCATCACACAGAGCACTGTTCAATCCCTCAACCGAAAATAGAGAGTATGGCACAACTGCAAACATACCAAGACACGGCCATCCACCTAAACGGACAGGCAAGGGGAGCATTAATCAAAGAAGCAGCCAAGAGGCCAATCGTAACTCCAGAGGAGCTGCAGAGATCCACAGCTCAGGTGGGAGAATCTGTCCACAGGACAACTATTAGTGGTGGATGCCACAAATCTGGCCTTTATGGAAGAGTGGCAAGAAGAAAGTCATTGCTAAAAAAAAGCCATAGGAAGTCCAGTTTGAAGTTTGTGAGAAGCCATGTGGGGGACACAGCAAACATGTGGAAGAAGGTGCTCTGGTCAGATGAGACCATAGTTGAACATTTTGGCCTAAAAGCAAAACGCTGTGTGTGGCAGAGAACGAACATTGCACATCACCCTGAACACATCATTCCCACTATGAAAAATGGTGGTGGCAGCATCATGTTGAGGGGATGCTTTTCTTCTGCAGGGGTGGCCCATCCATTGTGGGCACACGGGCGCAACCCCCCTATCCATGCCCCTCTAACAGGCTTCAAAATAGGGTGGGTTCGGGACACAGAGCATTGTGTCTGGAGCTCATCCAGTTGTGCTGCAACAGTAAATGAATATTCGTCGTTGCAACACTGATCCTCCTCCCAGGGAAACGGGAATTGGGTCTGATACCTGTCACCCAATTGGCTGAAAGGGCAGGCAATCCTATTGGATGCCTAGGAGAAGGGGAGGAGACGCACAAGGTGGAAGTAAGGAGGAGAAGAGCCGCAGGCCGATCCCCGCCGATGCTTGGATGCCCGATCCCTGCCGCTGCTTGGTGCTCTGATCCCCACCGCTCCTCCAGATGCCCAATTCCAGGTGTGGGGGGGGGGTGGTTGTTTGCCATCCCCCCAAACAAAAAAACACCAGCTGCCACTGAGGAACAGGGAAGTTGGTTAGAATTGATGGGAAGATGGGTGGAGCCAGATACAGGACAATCATAGAAAGAAACCTGTTAAAGTGTGCAAAAGACTTGAGACCGGGGCAGAGGTTCACCCTCCAGCAGGACAACGACCCTAAATATACAGCCAGAGCTACAATGGAATGGTTTAGATCAGGGGTCTCAAACTGGTGGCCTTAAAGCTGTTGCAGAACTACAAGCATGCCTCTGCCTGTGGGAGTCATGCTTGTAACTGTAAGCCTTGCAATGCCTCATGGGACTTGTAGTTTTGCAACAGCTGGAGGGCCGCCAGTTTGAGACCCCTGGTTTAGATCAAAGCATATACATGTGTTAGAATGGCCCAGTCAAAGTCCAGACCTAAATCCAATTGAGAATCTGTGACAAGACTTGAAAATTGCTGTTCACAGATGCTCTCCATCCAATCTGACAGAGCTTGAGATATTTTGTAAAGAAGAAAGGGCAAAAATGTCACTCTCTAGATGTGGAAAGCTGGTGGAGACATCCCCAAAAAGACTTGCAGCTGTAATTGCAGTGAAAGAAGGTTCTACAAAGCATTGACTCAGGGGGCTGATTACAAATTCACCCCACACTTTTCACATATTTATTTGTAAAAAATTTTGAACGTCATTTATCATTTTCCTTCCACTTCACAATTATAATTATGTGCCACTTTGTGTTGGTCTAGCACATAAAATCCCAA
This sequence comes from Lithobates pipiens, assembly GCF_037356315.1. NCBI lineage: Eukaryota > Metazoa > Chordata > Amphibia > Anura > Ranidae > Lithobates > Lithobates pipiens. Next base: position 82,324,611 of record NW_027507785.1, read on the forward strand.
TAAAATACATTTACGTTTTTGGTTGAAACATGACACAATGTGAAAAATTTCAGTGGGTATGAATACTTTTTCAAGGCACTATGTATATACACTGTTTATAATATACATACATTTTTTTTTCCTTTCTTATAAGTGATCAAATGACCTCTGTTCACAGTTGCATAAGGGCGTTAGAAAGCCTCAGGCAGAAACTGCAAGCGGGCACGTCAGCAGGAGGCAGAGAAACAGTAGAACACTGTTCTTCCCAGTAAAAAACTGTGCAGGGGGGAGTATGTCAGCAGAAGTCTAATCACTGGAGTACAGGCAAGTTGTGCTCCCAAGTAGAATGCAAAGAAGAAAACTGACCACACTGGGATGGCTGTTCTTCCATGCCTAGCATGGTCAGCTTGAACATACACTTTCAAGTAATTCTAAAGGTTCAATTATTTTTTTATAAAAAAACAAAAACATGTTATACTTACCTGCTTCGTGCTTCTTTTTGGATTCTCCTCCCCATCTGTCCTGGCTCATCCCCCCTGCTGAGTGCCCCCTATAGCAAGCCTCTTGCTATAGGGGTACTTGAGCAGGCTTGCTCCTGAGCTGCGCTCCTGTGAATGACCATTGTCCACTCACAAACAGGGTGTGGCTTTGCCCCATTCCCGCTCTATTCTCATTGGCTCACTGGCGGTGATTGATAGCAGCAGCCAAAGGCACCCACTGCTGTGTGAGCCAATAAGGAGCGAGACCCTGGAGAGCTGTTGCTCTCCTGCACATTACTGGATCGAGGTGGGGCTCAGAAGGTTTTTTACCTTAATACATATAATGTGTTAAAGGTGGACCAGCGAAAAAAAAAAAAATTGTAAAAGTTAGCAGCTACAAAAACTGTAGCTGCTGACTTTTAATAAGCACTTACCTTTCTAGGGTGCCCGCGATGTCGGCCGCCTGAGGTTGACCCGTCCCTCGGCTCTTGGGTCCAGGCGCTGCCATTCAAAGTAAGTGAAACAGGCAGTGGAGCCTTCACTACCCATTTCCTACTGCGCATGCGTGAGTCGCGCAGCGCTTTGTGAATGGGGAACGCTGTGTTGTGGGACACACAATTCCCACAACACACTGCACCATATTCCCCAGAAGACAACGTGAGGAGGAGAAGACAGAAGATCACCGTGGAATAGGAAGAGGCAGATTAAGACGATCTCCCTAGCAACAGCCATTTCTGGTAAGTGATTTTTTTTTTTTTTGCAGCCTTTTTATGCATTTTTTTTTTAGGGTGGACCTCCCCTTTAAAAAGGTAAAAAAAAAATGCCTTTATAGCCACTTTAATTACACAAGCATTTTCTATCCTAAAGCTTACCTAAACCCATGAACAAATGTTTATATATTGCAGTTGACTAGTTCAGATTGGCAGATGCATTCATTTAGATTTTATTATACAGCTAAACAGTACAGCAAGCGTGAATGGATCAAAAGAGTATGTGCATTAAGTCATCCAAAGACATAAGACAGCAGTTGGTACTGCAAACAACAATGCCATAAACATGCATGTCCATAGTGGTAAAGCAAGCATATTTATCCCTTTGTGGACATCAAGCAGCCTTTTCTCCAAGGAAAAACATTCTGGCCAACAAAATGTAAAGGTGTTGGGACATTTTAGAAGTAACCCAGAAATTATACATGTGTTCCCAAATTAAAACCATAATCAGTTGGAACGAGCATTGATCTTCCAATGTCTGTGAATACTTTGCAAAATCTTTTGGCAATTAAAGCAGTCCTTTTTAATGCAATCCAACTGTTTCATTTAGCCACTTGGCCCGAGTTACCCTAAAATCTGGACAGGGTGACCTGAAGACAAAATATTGTTTGGGAGACATTCATCATGTTCAAATAAAGAGATGACCCAGGGCTTTCTGTGTCTGAAACAATGACATTTACCTCCTTTGAACTAGATGTAGTATTGGCTCTTTCACCACACTAAGAATAAGTGAAGCATGACCCATTCATGGGCTTGGCATTGAAAAAGAACAATTGTAGCAGTGGACATTTAACAGCAATCAACAGCTTGTTCATACTACCCGATTTTCTGAGCTTAGAAAGAGGAGCATTTTAAAGTGAATTTGTACTTGGCCTGAATTTGGCAAAATAATCTATATACCTGACAGCAGGCATGGGCACTGCATGCCAACCTGATCCACCAATGGAAAAAATAAAGAAATTAAAACGGTATGGGGGAACCGCCCTTGTTTCCCACTGTGAATTGGTTGCTAAATGAGGAAACACGTGTTCAGCCTTGAAAATTTTGGGGTGCAGCCGATTCAGGCAATGGGGCAGCATGAGAATTTTAATGATGTCAGCTATCGACCAATCACAAATCCAGGCATTGGCCACTATGACAGTGTGAGGCCTTGCTACTGTGGAAATGTAGGAGAATATGACAGGATTACTATTATTAAGGCTTAATGTGAAGTTCCAGACTATCGTTTCTGAGTGGAGAAGGCTGTGTTTCTGATTTTCTCCGGATTATGTAGTCCTGGATTCGGGACTGGAACTTTTCAAAGTGTCTTGGGTAAGGAAACTTTAATCCTGTGTCCAGATTTTACATGCAGCATGTGTGAGGACACAGGGGTATGCAGGGTTATTATATACTCAAACCTGAGGATAGCTCAGGGCTTTCAGTTTGGAGACAGCTCCCTAATTGGGGACAGGAGGTCTCACTCAGGGGTCAGAGGAGCCCCAACAAGGAGGTCTCAACCAGGGATCAGAGGACCCCAAACCAGGAGTCAAGAGATAGGAGGTCCTGACCAGGGTCAAAGGAGCCCAAACCAGGAGTCAAGAGACAGGAGGTCCTGACCAGGGTCAGAGGAGCCCCAGCCAGGAGTCAAGAGACAGGAGGTCCTGACCAGGGTCAGAGGAGCCCCAGCCAGGAGTCAAGAGACAGGAGGTCCTGACCAGGGTCAGAGGAGCCCCAGCCAGGAGTCAAGAGACAGGAGGTCCTGATCAGGGTCAGAGGAGCCCAAACCAGGAGTCAAGAGACAGGAGGTCCTGACCAGGGTCAGAGGAGCCCCAGCCAGGAGTCAAGAGACAGGAGGTCCTGACCAGGGTCAGAGGAGCCCCAGCCAGGAGTCAAGAGACAGGAGGTCCTGACCAGGGTCAGAGGAGCCCCAGCCAGGAGTCAAGAGACAGGAGGTCCTGACCAGGGTCAGAGGAGCCCCAGCCAGGAGTCAAGAGACAGGATGTCCTGACCAGGGTCAGGGGAGCCCCAGGCAGGAGCCAAGAGACAGGAGGTCCTGACCAGGGTCAGAGGAGCCCAAACCAGGAGTCAAGAGACAGGATGTCCTGACCAGGGTCAGGGGAGCCCCAGCCAGGAGCCAAGAGACAGGAGGTCCTGACCAGGGTCAGGGGAGCCCCAGCCAGGAGCCAAGAGACAGGAGGTCCTGACCAGGGTCAGAGGAACCCAAACCAGGAGTCAAGAGACAGGAGGTCCTGACCAAGGTCAGAGGAGCCCCAGCCGGGAGTCAAGAGACAGGAGGCCCTAACAAGGGGTCAGAAGCCCAAGCCAGGAGGTCTCAACCACAGTTCAAAAGGTGCCCTAGCCAGCAGCCAAGAGACAGAAAGTCTTGTTCCAGGAGTCAGGGGGGCTCCTATTGGTGTCAGAACCCCTATCTAGAGACTAGGAGTGGGCTTTGCAGCAGGGCGCTGTGATTTAAGGCGGAGTTCCACCCAGAAATGTAACTTCCGATGTTCCGGTATCCTCCTTCTGTCACATTTGGCAGCTTTCGAGGGGGGGGGGGGGCTGATACCTGCCTAATCCAGGTATTTTCTCCCACTTCCGGCAAAAAAAAGCCACAGAATGAGCAGTGAACTACGCCATGTACGGCACCCCCCCCCCCCCCACTGTCTTCTGGGAGACACAGAGGTCCCAGAAGACAGCAGGGACCATTCAGAATGACTCGCGCATGTGCAGTAGGAAACAGGCTTCCTGATTCCCTTAATGAAGATGCCGGCACCTCCACCTGGAGCCGAGAGACGGGACTGTTTTGGGTGAGGACATCACGGGGCGCCCTGGACAGGTAAGTGTCCTTATTTTAAAAGTCAGCAGCTACAAATACTACTTAATTTTTATTTATTTTTTGCAGGTGGAACTCCGCTTTAAGGCTAATTGAGCCAAGTGAAACAGTAGAGCTGGGCAACACAGTCAGAGGGACTGGTAAGAAGAGCAGTGCTGCTGCTGACAAGGCAGCCAGGTGGCTCCACATTTTTAGCTGACTCTCCATGTTGATCTAGACGTACCCCTGCATGGGCAACTGATGTTTATGTGAACTTTCCTATTTGTATATTAAAAATGCCATGCCCTAAAATACAGTATAGACTGGCGGAATTCATAGGGAAAAGTATCTGCACATGAGTATAATCTCCACAATGCCCCACCACCAATGGTGTCGCTAGGGGGTGGCTTTTGGGGCTATAGCCCCGAATTTGGGGCCCATAGCCCTGAGTCTCTGCAGGGGACCCCAAGGAGAGGGGAGGCTCTCTGGTGACCCTGACATAAGTGGGGGGCTCTCTGGGGACTCTGATGCAAGAGGGAGGCTCTATAGGAGGAAAGAGCAGAGTGACAGAGAGAGGGGCTCATAAGTGTGCTGCTTCTAGTTACACATTCTAGTCACAGGGTGGGGAGAAGACCTGTAAGTGAAACTACAGCAGTGAAAGAACAGATCCCTTTCCTTGCTAGACATGACTGCTCTGTGGGGCAGAGCTGTGTAAATCTCAGGACTGGATAGACAGAAATACAAATCCTTTGGCAAGTAAAACAGCTCCCATACCGTATATGTATGTTATTTGTGTATTTAGCAATTTGTCTAGACTGGAGTTTAGCTAAAGTGACTGTCGCTTCTTCCAAACAATCTAAACATTTGCAATAGAAGACTAAATACTTACCTCTGTGGCAAGTTCTATTTTGTCCATCTTCCAGAGCTGTGATCTCCAGAAAAATATTCAACATTTGTTACTTCCAGAAGTATTAATGCCGCATCACACATTGTGGTTCCTCCCATCAGCCCATTTGTCACGGCTGAATTTTGCAGTGATGTAGGGATTGCAGACAGGAACCTTTTATCATTAAAAAGATTTTCTTGCGCTCCAGAGATGTGACTTTGCCCAGGCTGGGATGATGTTATCAGTCTGCTGCAGGCAGGAGGAAGAATTTCCTCAATCTCATCTCCCCCCAGTGATCAGACAGCATTATTGTTATCAAAACCAAGTGAAAACCAAGTACATGCTCCTCCCCAAAAAAATGATGTCAGAAGAAGGGGGAGGAGGAGGAAGTACAGAACTTCCCCTTTTGGGTGCAGTTCTGCTTTAATGAATTTGATGGACAGAATACATTTAATCAATTTTACAGACAAAAGATTTTATAGATTGAAGACTAATTGTTATTTTACAAAAAAATATTCAAAAACAGGGACACCATTAAGCCATCTAATAGATGGGATTTTCTGTTGAAATTGACCAGGGTTTCCTTAAAGAGGAACTGCAGTCTGCTCACATACATTGTAACAAAAACATCTTTGTCATTCTGAAGCTTCCCTCCAACCACTTTACATATTTTATATATACTGTGATTCTGTATTTGCCAAATATGCTTCAGAAATCTCCCTCCACTGAGTCTGTCTGCATCCATTTTAACTGTAGGCAGCTGAAGCTGCTGCCTGTTTACTTCCTGGATTTACACGGACACACAGAGGCACACCTCCAGCTCTCATTGGCCCTCTTATGACTCATGTGTTATATATTATATATAAATCTATATATTGACTAAATATAGGCACACACACACACACACAGAGGCAAGTCTCCAGCTCTCATTGGCCCTCTTATGACTTATCCCCCCTCCCTTCCTGGCAAACTCTCACAAGAGTGAGAAAGAGAGCTGTGCATGATGTCATAAGCCTAGGCTTTTTACCAGACAAGAAACAGGAAGCGGGCTGTTTTGGCATTTTGCAGACAGTGAAAAAGATGCAGCTTTTCACAGAACAGGGGTCTGTTTACAGAACGGCCTTGTTTACATAGGCAAACTGCCATCCTGCCTGTCTCCTGAATGATCAGCGGGTTCCGGTGGCCGGCGGCGCACAGACCTGAAAGTGTCTGGGCAGAGTGGCCGCCCTGCCACGGTATATCTGTGTATGTATATATATATATATATATATATATATATATATATATATATATATATATATATATATATATATAGTTTTAAACCCATCATTTTCAGTTTCGATTTCCGCCAATAATAATAATAATAATATTCTGTGTATCTTGAACTTTCGGTTTCGGCATCAAAATTTCCATTCGGAGCACCTCTAATGGCTACCATGCACAGCTGCAACAGATTTTGCTCCTCCACTGACTCTCCGCTCCATTGGAACCCTCGTTTTTGGCAGGCTTCTGGGTACTGGGTAACATATAGAGCCCCCCCATATGACAGTACTGGTGCCTGTGCGGTCCGTCTCCATGCCCCAACACTATTATGTGGGGCTTGGCAATGCCATCCTCTACCTGGGTATGCTCCGACATTATCCAAGACTGGAACTTACTCATAGTAGATTCCTGCAGCAGTGAAGAGGAGGGGACGGGTGAGTATATACTTTGCTGGGGAGGGTTAGCCATCAGTGGACACTGTCACTTTGCTCTGAATGGAATACCTTGGATAAGCAAACATAAGACCCTTTTCACACTGCAGGCGCTACAGCGCTAAAAATAGCGCCTGCAAAGCGCCCTGGAAGAGCCGCTCCTGTGTCTTCAATGTGAAACCCCCGAGGACTTTCACACTGGAGTGGTGCGCTGGCAGGACGGTAAAAACAGTCCCGCTAGCAGCATCTTTGGAGCACCACTCCTGCCCATTGAAATGAATGGGGCAGCGCGGCTATAACGCCGGCAAAGCGCTGCTGCAGCAGCACTTTGCAGTGGTTTTAACCATTTCTCGGCCACTAGGGGGGGTAAATCCACCTTGTTAGCGGCCGAATACCGCTGCTAAAACGACGGTAAAGCGGCGCTAAAAATATCGCTGTTTTACCACTGGCACCCGCACCGCCCCAGTGTGAAAGGGGCCTAAAGTTACTACAGATTAATATTTCTCACCTAAAAAAACAAACAAAAAAAGACAGCTGGGAGCCATACCCAGACATAGGAGCACAAAGGATAAAACAGGAACACTAGGCCAAATGGTGAAGCAGTCGAAATTGCTTTGGTCACATAAAATATACAAAGCATTTTGGGGGCCACCAACACTCCCCCTTCACCAGGGCTCAGTGAACATTAACAAGGCTTGGGTAGACTTTCTAAACTAAAAAAAAAAAATTAGTTTGCTGGTAAATTACAAAAACAATTATGCAGCATATGTCAGTGTAACCAGAGACAGCAAATTGATTGCAATCTCTGCTTACTGTGACATATGCTTCATCAGAGTTCTCATCATTTACCAGCAAATTAAAATCCAAATTGAAATCGGCTCTGGGTGACTGATGTTTAAACCAACCCATTCTACTTATAACTACCCTACTTATAAAATTATCACAGAGCAGCATGGCATTAGAAGTCTGGGCATCTCTTATGGGCAACCTAGTTTAATAGCACAACCCCATAGTCTGTATTGTATGTATTGCTTGTACAGAAGCAATGCTGCATTCTGAACTCATGGTCTTAGGTTTCGCATTCTCATTGGCCAGAGATAAATTCTAGCGTTGGCCTTGTGCTACAGCTGTGGCCGCACCGGCAGCTGCTTAACACAGCACAACAGGGAGCTGACCTTTTACATCAGCCTCCTCATAACTGTGTTATGCAACGTTGTGACATTTCAATTTGCATGGGAAGAAGCGATGGATGTGTCAGAGGTGTCAGAGCTGCAGAATGACAATGAAGAAATGATGCATCAATATGAGATAAGCAATCAAAAAAAACAATGCAGAACGTCTTTAAAGTTGAACTCCGAGCAAAATAAATGTAATTTAAATTTATTCCTCAATAGCCACAAAGGATATAAATTGATTTTGTGTGCAGGAAATGCCTTTGTAAATACATATATTACCTTGCAAAAGTAGCAGTGACATCATCAACGTGCTGTACATAGTCTGAGCAGAGACCAGAGGTGTGGGCGTGGCCCAGAGGCTCCACCTACTAAAGGCTGTTTGGAGGAAACTACAGGAAGCAGAGGGGGAGGGTACTATATAAGACCAGTCACCTTGCACAAGGAGGCAGCAGCAGTGACTGGTCTTTATAACAAGGCACAGTGGACAAGTAGGGTTTTTTTTCTCATGCTGGATTACTGCAGATATATATATTATTTAGCGGTAGTCCCCCACGCTCCCGTGTGCTTGGTGTTGCCAACAGCAATCAGCCAAAATTTGAGATGCGTATGGCTACTGTTAGGCTTGCCATAGATGGTGTGCATTTCTTTTCTGCAACCACGGGTTGCAGGAAAGCAATTCACACGATTTCCCAATCAACACGGATAGCGCTGACAGGGGAATCCCTCCTGTTGAGCAATTGTCTGCTCCCAGCGGGTGCGGGCAGGGGAAGGTGTCCTCGCTGGGAGAAGATAGTGATTATCCATAGCAGCTATAGAAGCCACTAGCAATAATCACGAGAGATTCTGGCAGGCTGGTTGCACCTAGGGTTGCCACCTTTTCTTCAAGTCAAACCCGCACACTTTAGCAGCGCACAGCAATTTTTTTTTACAGTATAAATTATACATATATTTTGCTATTAAATAACATTCCTAATCATATAAAGTTAATAACAAGAGTTCCCCTTTACATCAGAGTCCACAGAGATCCCGTTTTATATCTGAATCTACAGAGCTCCTCTTTTACATCTGAACTCGCAGAATTCCCTTTCACTGTAAGGGGGGGACTCTGCAGACTCTGTAAGGGAGATCTCTGGGGACTGTAACATAAGGGATGCTCTGGGAACCCTGATCTAAGGGGGAACACTGAGAACTCTGATGTACGAAGAAGACTCTGATGTAAGGGGGAACACTGTGGCCTCTGGTTTAAAGGGGAACTCTGAAGTAAGGGGTGATCTGAGAATTCTGATTTACCTTAGTGTACTCACTCAGAGGCAGGAGAGAGAAGGGGGGAGACTTCAGTCACAGACAGGGATGGATGGTGAGCTCACTCACCCCTTGGCAGTCAGCACCTCTCATCCAGATGTATCTGAGGCTGCTGGACTTCAAATTTCTGGCCCCCCTTTCCTTTTCTGAGGCATATTGCTGGGGATTCGAGTGTGGGCAGACTCAGATGGGTAGGGGGGAGGACGAGGAGCATATCAAGCCCTCTCTCCTCTCCCATCTGTATATGGGGGGATTGTTAGTGCTGGCTTTGGGCAGCGTGAAAGAGAGTGTAACAGACGCTCAGCTTACACAACTGCAGCAAGCAACCCTGCTGGGAAGCCTTAGTCCACTCTGAATAATGTGTCCGGGTTTCAGGCAGTCTAAAACCCAGATGCATGATTCCAAACCCAAACTGTCCGGGTGAATCCCGGACAGGTGGCAACCCTGGTTGTACCCAAGTTGATCGATCGATCAGCTTGGTAAATTCAGCCTACCCAATGGTTCAAATCTCAGCTGGTTCCTGCTTAACCGGCCGATATTCAAACGGTGTTAGGCCGGCCTTAGCCTTCGCTGGGTGTTTTTTCTTAGTTATGCATCAACTTCCATTCCTCTCACCTCTATCTCTCTCTGAAAAGATAAATTGCACTGCCAGGGAATTGGAGATAAAATGTTTTAAACAGCATTTTCATTCCTAAGAACTGTCCAAACCTTTATCTTTTCTAAACACTGCCCTTTCTGTTTAATGTGGATGTGGACCCTAATTTTGGCTGAAAGGTCAGTTTCCAAGGCTTACAATCAACACAATACAAGCGTGAGTGGGGAATGTATAAATAAATCATCAAAAATGAGAAATCTTGATGGCTTTTTATGACACATCCATGTGCTATTTTCATTGGCTGTATGACAGCCTACTCCATCCTCCACACTTTCCTAAACAAAACGGAGCCAGAACACCATACAAGAGAACTCAGAGATTGCTGAAGCTGCAGGAAGAAAAATGAAATGCCTAGCTTTAATCTAAAGTGAAGCCCCTTAATAGAGAAAATGGCAAGAGCTCATCAATTTATAACCAGAGAAGAGGCATGTTGGCGGGGCAATTTAATGCAAGTGAGAAGGTAAATTTCCCCGTTGTGCCAGCTAGTGATGGAGACTTAACCACTTAGGCCCCGGACCATTTGGCTGGCCAAAGACCAGACCACTTTTTGTGATTCGGCACTGCGTCACTTTAACTGAAAACTGCGCGGTCGTGCGACGTGGCTCCCAAACAAAATTGCCGTCCTTTTTTCCCCACAAATAGAGCTTTCTTTTGGTGGTATTTGATCACCTCTGCGGTTTTTATTTTTTTGCGCTATAAACAAAAATCTGCGACAATTTTGAAAAAAAAAACGCATTATTTTTTTACATTTTGCTGTAATAAATATCCCCCAAAAATATATAAAAAAAACATTTTTTTTCCACAGTTTAGGCCAATACGTATTCTTCTACATATTTTTTGTTTTAAAAAAAAAACGCAAATAGCGTTTATTGATTGGTTTGCGCAAACGTTATAGCCTGTCCAACAAAATAGGGGATAGTTTTATGGCATTTTTATTAATATTTTTTTTTTTAACTATTAATGGCGGCGATCAACGATTTTTTCTCATGACTGCGACATTATGGCGGACACATCGGACATTTTTGGGACCACTGTCACTTTTACAAATGCACTGATTCCTGTGTAAATAACACTGGCAGTGAAGGGGTTAATTTAATAGGTGGCAGTGTAGGGGTTAAGTGTGTCCTGGGGCATGTTTCTAATTGTGGGGGGGGCGTGGCTGTGTATGACATGTCACTGATCTCTACTCCCGATGACAGGGAACAGTGATCAGTGACACTGCCACTAGGCAGAACGGGGATATGCTTGTTTACATTAGTATCTCCCCGTTCTTCCTCTCCGTGAGACGATCCGACTCACAGAGGTCCCGGCCGGCACGCACCGCTGGTAGCGCGCACACGATGGCAAAGTGGCAGATTTAAAGGGACGTACAGGTACGCTGACAATTTTCAGAAGGAAAAGGTTTCTATTGGAAATTCCGATCGTCTGTGGCAATTCCGACGCGCACAATTCCTACGCGTGCTCGGAAACAATTCAACGCATGCTTGGAAGCATTGAATTTCATTTTCGCGGCTCGAGGTAGTTTTGTACATCACCACGTTCTTGATGGTCGGAATTTGGTGTGACCATGTTTAGGCAACGCAAGCTTGAGTGGAATTCCGTTGGAAAAACCACCAGTATTGGCTGGAATAGCGTTGCAACACTCAATGAGTGTATTTACTATCTAGGAATATATTTGTAAAAGAAACGCTGCATTTTATGAATTAATTATTCCACAGTAGCCATAGCTACAGAGTTTATTGAGGGCTTATATTCTAATTGTGTCAGTGTTACACCACTGTATTTATAAATGCTTGCTGGGGAGAGCAAACATTACAAGGAATGAAGGATGTAATGTTGGATCCATTTCCAGAGACCACTGTTTTCACATGAAAGTATCTCCTGCATCGCATAATGCTTTCCTGCTGGGAAAAAAAAAAAAATTAACCCAGCCTTTCTCAACTCCTTTAATAATCTTCAGGTCCCACTGCCAAGATTAGTCCATTGGGGGGGTCATTGGAAAGATGCCCCTTACAGTGGTGGTTAGAATGCCACCCTCACAGTCAACTAAGGAGATCACTGTCGTCATGCTGCTTTGCCAAGTGGTGTTGACCCTTGAAAGAATGAAGACACCATCTGATGGGAGGACAATCATCCACAGCTCAATGAACACCTAGCAACCCTTGGAGGAACCCCAGGATTCAATGGACACCTGTTTGAGAATGGCTGAGTTGGACTATTAACAATTTAGTCTTTGATCTACCCTAATTGTTCACTATTATGTAAGGAGAGGTATAGTTGGGCTTTAAAACCTCTTGCCTCTTTTGTTGCCATTAATCCTTAGTGAATCAACTGTTAGATCAGCCATTAAAGTACGCACAGTAGGCAACGTTTTTTTTTTTAGAGGAAGACAATAGGTCCATTAATATGTTTTTAGATCATAGATGGAAAACCACACAAACTCCAATGTCCCAAGTAGGTTTCAAAACTAGGATCCAGCACAACAAATGCTATCTCCTATAGCAGCCAAGCATCAAAGATAAGTAAAATAAAGTGAAATATAATGGAGCCAATGGGTTACTACATATTGTACATCATTATTGCTTATTACAGAGCGTCAAATTAGATTTTGTTTCTGACATATTTCTCTTCAATAATATCATACGATAGGGTTGATCTGCAAAATATGGAGCAAAAAAAAGGAACTGTTGTCCTTAGCAGCCAAGTTCCATATTTTTTTCCTGGAAAGTTGACATCTGCGAAGTTTTTCCACTTTTACTCCAGCCTTCCTTGTTCAAGATTTCATCATTCAGCCCCAATTGTCATCCTTCAGTGATACAAAATACATCACCAAGACCTCACACAAAGATCCAAAATGTTCAAAGGGTTTTATTCAGTATATTCAGCAGTGAAAACAAAAATTTGTTTGGCACCGCGTTTAGACGTACGGCCTCGTGGGTTCTATTCCAGTCTACAGACTATCTGCGTAGCGTTGGCATGCTTTTCCCACAATCACGTGGGTTATTCTTTACTGTATAAACAAGACTTATGTGCAAAAACTAAAAGCAAGGGAAAGAAGCCACACATGCAGTTACAGCCAATCAGATTCTACCAGCCATTTTGTAGTAGTAAAAACCTGACAGGTGTTCTAACTCTGCCCTACCTTATGCAAAACTATAAAAAAAAAAAAAGTTTTGGTTGGACATACACTTGGACCTTTTTCAGACTGGAAATGTCAAGCGTTGGTCAAGTGTAGGACATTTCTAAACATATATACGTAAGGTAGGGCGTTTTGTACAGCATGGCAGCCCATTCATTTGAATGCGATGCTGTGCCTCCTGGGGAAAAGGTCCCTGCTCCATTTTTGGAATCGCAGTCCACACGGGAAATGCAAGTGCAACACGGTTTCCAATGGGAGAGATTTTCAGTGTGAGGAATGGGCCTTTAGGATTAATTAGTACCCACACACTTCTTCTGCATTTTTTTTGAGTGGGTTGTTACGGGGGTGGGACCTGCAGCAGGAACCACCCACACAGATGTGAACCTAGCCCAAATGCAGGTAATTACAGACAAAAAATAAACGCAGCACTCATTTGAGGAGAGACCCTGGAGGTGTACACAGATCAAATAAATGTGATTAAAAGAGTCTCTCAATAGGAGGGACAAAGTCCACAGCAACAGTCTCTAAGATGAAGAGGGAGAGGAATTCATGTACCAGCACTAAGGACAGCCAGTGTCTCCCAATAGGAGGGACAAAGTGCATAGCAACAGTTTCTAAGATGAAGAGGGAGAGGAATTAATGTAGCAGCACTATGGGCAGCCAGTGTGAAGATCTAGAAGCAGTCTGTGCAATGCAACAAAGGAAAAGAAACACAGCGCCTCTAAGTGCAGTATTGGTAAACCATTTAATGACAAGTCAAACGTGAAACTACTCACAAAGGGAGCATAAACACAAGCATGATAAGCATGATAGTACTCCTGCAACAAAACCTGGGGGTGGTTTTCTCCTAAACGTCTGTGTCTCTGAAGTGCAGCTGACAGCTCGTGCAGGTGGATTCCAGCATTCACAGCTTATGAGAACAGCAGGGAACACAGGAGCGAGCGGAGATTACGTCACTTCCGGGTGAGAGGAGGTGGCTTCATGTTCGGAGCATGCTTGCTCCTTCCTCAGGCCAAAAGTAAGGAGCAAGCATGAGTAGTTTCACATTTGACTAGGGCTCTTTCACATGGGACAGATCCATGATGATCCGCCCCGTGGACATCCGCTTCACTCCGTCGATCCCCGCTGAGCAGGAAGATGACAGGTCCGTCTCTGCACACTGTGCAGGGATGGACCTTTCAGAGCGCCGCTCTCCCCTATGGGAGATCGGAAGACGACGGACCGCAGATCCGATCCGCAGACGGATGGAAAAGTAGGTTTTTCCTCCGTCACACTTTTTCGGATTGGAGCTGGTCGGATGTCAGCGGACATGTCACCACTGACATCCGACATAGAGGTCCATGGAGCATCTGTTCAGGTCCGCCTAAAAAACTGACAGACGGACCTGAATGGATCGCTCATGTGAAAGAGACCTTATCATTAAATGGTTTACCAATACTGCACTTAGAGGCACTGTGCTTCTTTTCCTTTGTTAAATTCAGATAATTGTTTTTCAATATTGTCATTCAAACTCAGCACTTGCCTGCATTTAGATGTAGCCAGCTTAGTTGTGTAGGGAAGATATAAATCTGTGCATTCAGAATCCAATTATAAACTCGAAACGCAGCTAATTGCTGCTAAATGCATGTAAACGTGACTAAAACCGCTTTAAAACATGAACAGAAAAACAGAAAAAAAAATTGATCTAGCAAGTGTCAATGTGGTCCTATAGTTCCTCAACAGTTGGTTGAGTTGCGCTTTTACCACCCCCTTCTCGTTTAAGCTGCAAAGACAGTGTAAGGTGGTATACACATGCCATGGGCACAATGATTTGCATAGGGGGAGCACAAAATGACCCCCCCCCCCGGTGTTCGGCAGGCACTACCACCCGCTAAAAAGTGACCCATTCAAGTGAATAAAGCCCAATACACATTATTCGTTTTTCTGCTGATTTTTGTCTTCAGATTTACCAAAACCATATAATATGAGGTCAAACCTTAGGAGTTGCAATGTGTGTGCAATCAGGCAGGCCCTTGCACTACATGGTTTTGGTAAATCTGAAGACAAAAATCAGCAGAAAATCAGATAGTAATTTTTATTGGGCACAAGTGTAAGCTAATGTTTATTTATTCTAAAAACGGGTGTGTGAAGAAGGAGTCCGCTTTTCATTTAAACTGAACCTACATTTTATTTTATTTGAAGAGCATATCACAGGTGCTGGTGTGCCAATGCAATGCAGTATTTACAGATCTCTTAATTCTATGCACAGCAGTTCACTGCGACACATTAAAGTGTATTGTAAGGCATTTTTTGTGTCTTCTGCTGCATTAAAAAAAAAAGCAGGTTCCATCACAATTACTTCCCGATTCAGCCATATAATGTTGTTAAAGCCCTGAAGAAGAGGGATCCATTGGGGATCTGATCTTCTGATAAGTGATCCTACCATTGTGATCAGAGAGATAGCAGCCTAGGGCCTCGAAGAGGAGTTCCACCCTCCCAAAAAATACAAATCCTCTAGCTGCTGACTTTGACTATTAGATCACTTACCTGTCCAGACATCCAGCAGTGTTCTCACCCGAGCCAATTCTTGAATTGCCTCTCTGGTGCTGCCTCCACCATCTTGGCTAAAGGAAACCGGCAGTGAAGCTCTGCGGCTTCACAGCTGGTTTCCTGCTGCGCATGCGTGAGTCGCACTGCGCTCTGTGAATGAACTGGCTGTGGGGGGGGGGGGGGGGGGGACTTTTTACTCACTTTGCCGAGGTGAACTGAGCCGGAAGTGGGAGTGAGTACCTGGTTTGGACCCCCCCGAAAGGTACCAAATATGGCAGCAGAGTGGGGGGGGGGCAGACCCCTTTTGGGTGGAGCTCCGCTTTAAGCAGGTCTACATAAACTCCCCTTGTATAATGGGTGTACCTCCTCCAAGGAGTATTCTCCACCTCTTTCTGGATGTAAACCAAAACGAATTATCGTTTCCACTGACCCAGTGCCACCACAAACCTACCAGTGATGTCTCCTTTTGAAAATGCAGGTTGACTGGCTGTCATGTTGATCCAATGGACCCAGTATGGAATCACAGAAAGAGCAAGCATGTAGAAAAGTGCGGAAGAAAGAGATCAGAACTTCTGTGCTGCATACTTATCCTAGGGCTGACACAGAAGACAATGAAGCCATTGGATCAGTATGACATCTAGATATCTGGTATTTTTTAAAAAGAAGGCGTCAGCATGGCAGCTTTCAGATTCCACCTAGTAAAGGGCAACTTATAAAGAGAACAGACACTGACAACAAATTACTCTGGGTGTCCAGTTAGGCCGTTTAGCACACAAAGGCAGAGCTCTCAGCTTGAAATTTACACAAAATTGCTATTAGGTTACATTTGAAGCTGAACTCTGAGATGAGTGAAAATCCTTACTTGAATCTTGGTGTGCTTTGTGTATTTCTTCCAGATCTGTGCAGGTATACAACAAGAAAGTTTGCCTCTGTGTAGGAGATTCCTGTAATAAAGACCAGTCACTGCTGCTCTCTCTCCTTGTGCAGGGTGACTGGTCCTGTCTCCACCCCCTCCTGTATGACTGGTCTTGTCTCCGCCCCCTCCTGTATGACTGGTCTTGTCTCCGCCCCCTCCTGTAGTTTTCTGCAGGTAGTCTAGTGGGTGGAGCCTGCTGGATCCCTCCCACAGCTCTGCACAGGCTAATTACAGCACAGTAATGATAGCACAACTACTTTTACAAGGTAATATCTGGGTTTGCAAAGGTTTTATGTGCACAAAAAGTGGATTTATAGCTACTAGCAAGGAAAATATTTCAGTGGAATTTTTTTGTATCCAAAGCTCATATTTAAAGCAGACCTCCCCAAAAAACAAATCATTTGTGCCTGGCTACAGCCCCCCACCCCGATAAATGATCCATTCAATGTACATTTGTTTGTGCTACAGAGCAGCACTTTTTCCTTTCTCTCCTAGATATGAATGACGTTTCATTCAATTTCACACATGTTCAGATGTGCTGAAGAGCTCTTCTCAGCCTCTGGTACCCAGCAGAGACCTTTGGCATATCTGTGCATTGGGGGGGGGGGGGGGGTTCCACTTTCACGTGAGAAGATGTGCAATTATAGATGTCCTGGATCGCTGGGTGTCAGTGCATTGTCAGTGAGGGAAACCTGACATATGTGCTGCTGGTCACTGCCAGGTCCCAAAGGTTGGGCAGAATCCTTTTACTGCATCTGAACATGTGCCAGGCTTTCAAAGATGGTGGTAGCAGCATTAGGGGGGCTGAAATGCCTCTTTAACCTACCTCACACCCGCTAACAGTACAGTTACTGCTGTGACCTGAGAAAAGTGTGTGGGCCGCTCAGGCTTGATAAGTAGGAGGTATGTAGACAGTGCAACCGCAGCTACTGCTAGAGCGCTGACAGGGGATGGAGCACGTCCTGGCTCCTACAAAGGCTCAAGAAAAGAAGGGTGACCCTTGGAAGTCACACATCTATGGTGTCCTGCTGCAATGAATGGAGTGCCAACCTCGGCCTGCCAGTGGGCGGCACAGCCAGGCATCCCGACGTACCTGTACATCGCGGTGTACGTCCTGCTTTAGAGGCGTGCATGTGTGTGCCCCCTGCTGACCTGTGCTGTGATTGGACACAGCACAAGTTTGTCAGCAGATTACAGCCAATCATTTTGGCTGCATACCTGCTGACTGGTTGTGGCCAGTCACAGCACAGATCTGTGTGTTTGTAAACATAGGTTCTGCCTGGATTTCTCCCCATCATTCAGAAATGAAAGCAAGAAGAGAAACGCAGTCAGATCAGTGAGTAAAAGCAGCACACATACACTTTTTATTCGCCGTACACACGACCAGACTTTACGGCAGACTAGGTCCGATGGATTCAGTCCGTCGGACAATCCGATCGTGTGTGGGCTAATCCGATCGTTTTTCATTTAAAAAATCAGACGGACCTAAAAATAGAATACGCCCCCTTCTGCCACACCCCCTTAAAAGGAGAATTAACCCCCCCCAAAAAAAAGGTTAATAAGTAAAGACTTTTTTTTTACCACTACTATTCCTTTATATTGGCTTTTAAAAATGTACAAATGAAGAAATTTAGAATTTGGATGAAATGTTTACCACTGGGAAACACTTTTTGAAAGATAAAAAGTGCATTTTATATAGAACTATGTGTATCAGACCAAAATGAGGGGCAAATGAGGAGGAATGAGGGACAGAGGGACATCGTTCCAAATGAGGGACAGTCCCTCCAAATCAGGGACAGTTGGGAGCTATGTATTATCACTGATCACTGTATTAGTGGCACTAGTGACTTCAGTGTCAGTTAGCATCAGATTAGCCGTCACCTTATCACAGTCACAAGGCACTGATCACTGCCATTACTAGTGTGTGTACGGATCTTTATCTTGATCACAATCAGAACTATACTGGTGTCCCCAAAAACAGTGTTGGCAGGGTCAGCCCCTGATCATCGCCAGCACTTGTGACATGTAGCAAAATACATTTTGGCCTAAATTCATAAAGAAATTTGATTTTATTGGATATGTTTTATAACAGAAAGTAGAAAATGATTTTTTTCAAAAATGTTTTTTGTTTTTATAATAAAAAATTGCACAACCACACAATTGCCAGTTAAAGTAGAACAGTGCTGAATGGCAAAAAAATGGCCTGGTCATGAAGGGGGTAAAACCTTTCAGAGGTCAAGTGGTTAAAGGTGGACAGGCACAGACAACAAATGACTCTGGGTGTCCAGTAATTTGTAATAACGCAGAGCTCCAGAGCTGACAACCGAGACAAAATTGTTATTCGGTTATGTTGAGAGGTCTACAAATCCCTCCCCATAGAAACCATTACAATGTATAGAGACCCCACTCTATAGGCTGCCAACTTTCCTCTAACGGAAAACACTTGGAGGACCCAGTCGTAAGTTTTAAGGCGGCGCTATCAACACAGCAAAGTATTTGTTTAATTCACATCGATGACAATCCTGTTGCCTTATTTTAAGAGATTATTAATCATCAAACAAATCTGTTGTACGTTATGCATATCAAAGCATTTCCATTTTAGTTTTTTCCTGTGTCTTATTAATAAACACTTTAAGGGTCCCTTTAAATGAAAAACGCCAGTGATCGTCCAGACTCCGCCTGCTAAACAACTAGAGAGAAAACAACCCCAGACAGAATCGGTCTGGGGAACCACAATGAGCCAAGCTGGATCTCTCTACATTGGAAACGTATTGATTTGTGCCTTGTACTGCGCTCCCGCAGAAGACCGCTGCGCTGGCTTAGCCGAGGAGGCATCATCGTTATTGAAGGAATTACATACAGAAGGTTCTCTGAAGCTCCTGGTAAGCATTGCTGCGCAAGAGAAGCTACCGATTGCCCAATATGCTTTTAATGACGTTACCAAAAAAAAAAACAACGATGTCCAACTAGGATCTGCTCCTCTGTACAATCAGCAGCTGCTGCAGAACCTCTTATAGATGTAGAAGCGCGATGCATGTGGAAATCTGATTTAAGCCCCATACACACTATCAGATTTGCTGCTGATTTTTATCTTTAGATTTACCAAAACCATGTAGTGCAAGGGCCTACCTGATTGCATACACATTGAAACTCTTACCCCTGTACACACGGTCGGAGATTCCGACAACCAAATCCGTCAGATTTTGTCCGTTGGATTTTGTCCGACGGATCTTGTTCAAAACTGTTGCATACACACGGACAAAGTTGTCGGAAAATCCGATCTTTCAGAACACGATGACGTAATTTTGTTACGATGGGACTATGTTCAGGCTAGTAGCCAATAGCTTTTATGTAGGAATTTGATCTGAGCATGCGTGGCACTTTGTCCGATCGGAATTCTCTACACATGATCGGAGTATGTCCGATCGGAGCATTTTGTCAGAAAATATTTCCGGCAAGTTGGAAAATTTGGTCCGACGGATATTCCGACGGAAACAGTCCGATGCATACCATACAAAGTGGGAATATCCGACAAAACGCTTCGATCGGACACTCCATCGGAATCTCTGATCGTGTGTACAAGGGCTTAGCCCTTGTACACACGGTCGGAGATTCCGACAACCAAATCCGTCGGATTTTGTCCGACGGATCTTGTCCGAAACTGTTGCATACACACGGTCGGACAAAGTTGTCGGAAAATCCGATCTTTCAGAACGTGATGACGTAATTTTGTTACGATGGGACTACGTTCAAGCTAGTAGCCAATAGCTTTTATGTAGGAATTTGATCTGAGCATGTGTGGCACTTTGTACGATCGTAATTCTCTACACATGATCGGAGTATGTCCGATCGGAGCATTTTGTCAGAAAATATTTCCGGCAAGTTGGAAAATTTGGTCCGACGGAAACAGTACGATGCAGACCACATACAGTCGTAATATCTGACAAAACACTCCCATCGGACACATTCCGACTGAATCTCCGACCGTGTGTACAATGGCTTAAGGTTTGACCTCTTATTACATGGTTTTGGTAAATCTGAAGACAAAAATCAGCGGAAAATCTGATAGTGTGTATGGGGGTTTAGTCGCCTTTTTCATTTTTAGGTGAAGTGGTATTTGTGTATTGCTTGCGTTGTTGCAGGCCATTGTATAAATGCTGAAAAGCCATTATATTGATGTTTCTTAAAGAGCCCCATTTATCATTGTTACTAATAATATTAGATAAGTGATTGGATCAGTGCAAGAATTCAGGGACAGGTGCTCTGAAGTCAAGAATTCCAGGGCGCCGTACAGGCATGAATTGTATATAAAGTTGCGTCACTTAATGTGGAGGTAGTATAGTTATATTTTCAATCACGCAGCTGATTTTTTATGCCCCGTACAGACAGTCGGACATTTCGACCACAAAATCCGCCTGATTTTTTCGACGGATTTTGGCACAAACTTGTGTTGCATACACACGGTCGCACAAAGTTGTCGGAAAATCCGATCGTTCTGAACGAGGTGACATCAAACACGTACGTCGGGGCTATAAACGGGCCAATAGCCAATAGCTTTCGTTTCTTCGTTTATTCTAAGCATGCGTGGCACTTTGTCCATCAGAATAGTCTACACACGATCGGAATTTGTTGTGGGGAAAATTTTACATCCTGCTCTCAAACTTTATGCGCCGGAAAATCCGACAGAAAATCCGATAGAGCCCACACACGATCAGATTTTCCGACAACATAATCCGATCTGACTTTTTCCATCGGAATTTCCGACCGTGTGTACAGGGCATTAGTCTGATAATCCCATAGTGGAAATCATACAGCGCCCCCCCACCCCCGCTTCACACCTGCATGACACTGTCCATAGAATAAAAGGCTACATAGCAACATTTTATTAAAGTCAAGCCCTTAAAAAGTATCTAAAGTTATTTTTTTTTATTTTTGCTTTGGATAGAGTGGCAAGCGCAGTGTTGGTACAAGGTCCTCGAACACCCATATCAAAAAGGCCAAAGTGCACCCCCTCCCCCCCACATACATCATAAGCTGTGAAGTTATCCAGCACTATAGGTTGCAGGTCTTGCCCTTTTTGTGCCCCCCCAGGCTCCTGCCTCTTCTGTCTTGTCCTCGGCCCAGGAAACACAGGTTAAATTGGAATTCCAGCTAAGGCAGGCCATACGCGGTTCAAGACCTGCTGAACTAGCTGAGAATTGAACCATGTATGAGCAGGTACCAAGCTGATCAATCGATCAATCAACTTGGGTACAACCAGCCTGCCGGATTTTACTTGTGGTAAGCTCTAATGAGCAGGGCCCTTTGATTCCTTCTGTAGTGCATTGTATTGTAACTGTACTGTCTGCCCTCATGTAAAGTGCTGTGCAAACTATTAGCGCTATATAAATCCTGTACAATAATAATCGCTAGTGGCTGTTATAGCCACTAGCAATAATCACTGTCCTGTCCCCGGCGGGGACGGCTTCCCCCGCTCCCTGCCAGGAGAATACAATGGCTCAGCAGGAGGGATTTCTGCATCAACAATAAGGATGAGCTCCGGCGTGTTCGCACAGCTCACGCGCAGAGCACGCCAGGAAGTCGGCACTGCGGAGCGCCAATCACAGGCAGTGAGACATTGTCCCAATGTGCGGCTGCAGAGATCGGGAAATGTCTCACTGCCTGTGATTAGCGCAGCGCAGTGCCGACTTCCTGGCGGGCTCTGCACATGGGCTGTGCGAACACGCCGCAGCTCATCCTTAATCAACAATGTCTGTGTTGATGGAAGAATCAAGCAAATTTCCTGCAACAACGGGTACCAGGAAAAAAAAATTGCGCCGTGTATGTCCGGCATGACACCTAACTTCCCCCTCCTAACACCTATGCTAACTAAACTGTATAAGAGGGATGTATATGCTTAACCATTTTTAGGCTGTTCGAGTCAAATCATGTGATCCAGCCCCCCTGTGTCAGTCAGTAACAGCTGCAGGGGAGAGCGCTCCAACAGCAAAAAGGGCCATTGAAGCCTATGGAGGAGCTTACGGCTCCAGGTCTTGCTAGCCGTTGTCAGAGTGTTCTCTCTTTTTCCCTGCAGCCACCACTGGCTGACACAGGGGCGTCACGGAGCGGCCCGTAAATAGGTAAGTATAGACATCTTTCCTACACAGGTTAGTTAGCATGGATGTTGGGGGGGAACAATTTTAGGGGTAGTTAGATGTAAGCTGGAATTTCATTTTAAAGCCCCTGTCAGGTTTTTATTGCTCTTTATATCCCCATTACCCAGAATCCCTTCCTTTTTGTCTTGGTGACTACTAAATGTGAGTGAAAAATGTAACATTTTGAGTTGCCACCATCAAAGAGAATTTGAGGTGACATTTTCCAATAGGGACACTTGTTCTGGTGACAACTGTCTAAGAGGAGATGTCCATCTCTTTGGAGAGGCCTTACCTTACTTCCTGTTGAGACTGCAGCACAGGAAGTGAAAGGAAACCTTCCCAGTGGGACACAGGTAACAAAATAAGCTGACAGGTTTTGCCTGTTCTTTCCAAAATGAAAAAGTTTGGGCTTTACATAGACTATAAAGAGGAAGTAAACCCCTTCAAACCACTTTGACCTACAGGTAAGCCTAGATTAAGGCTTACCTGTAGGTCCAAGCAATATCTCCTAAACCTATATGGTTTAGGAGATATTTGCCCGAAAATGGGCACCGCTGTCTACGGCGCATGCGCCGTAGACAGCGGCGCGCAGGCGCACTAAATGCGGCAAGTCCAAGAATGGATTTGCCTAATTTGTCGACTCCCGTGCGCATGCGCGGGAGTGACGTCATCGCGGCTTCGCCGAATGGCAGCGGCGAAGCTGCGAGACGCGACTCCCGTGCGCATGCGCGGGAGTGACGTCATCGCGGCTTCGCCGCTGTCATTGGTCGGAGCTGCGAGACGCCACCAGCAAGATGGATGCGGCGGACTACAGGGATCAGCGGCGACTTCGCTGGCTCCTGTGTCAGGTAAGTGACACATAATGAGCTACTATGCGATGCATAGTAGTCCATTATGCTTTACCTTTGCAGGGAAAAAAAGAGGAAGTAAACCCATCAGGGTTTACTTCCTCTTTAAGCACTTTTAAATGCATAGCTCTAACTTTGCATTGCATGAACCCCAATTCCCCATACACACGATGGAAAATGTGCGATCGGATCATGTCAGAAAATCCGACCGTGTGTGGACCCCATCTGACTTTTTCCGCCAGATTTTCAGACACACAAAGTTTGAAAGCAGGATCTATAATTTTCCGACAACAAAATCCAATCGCATAAATTCCGATCATGTGTAGACAATTCTGACGGACAAAGTGCCATGCGTGCTCAGAATAAACTAAGAGACAAAAGCTATTGGCTACTGGCCTGTTTATAGTCCCGACGTACGTGTTTGATGTCACCTCGTTTAGAACGATCGGATTTTCCAACAACTTTGTGCGACCGTGTGTATTCAACAAAAGTTGCGGCCAAAATCCTTAGGAAAAAATCTGACGGATTTTGTGGTCGGAATGGCCGACCGTGTGTATGGGGCATAAGTATTCCTTAAAAGAAACCTATATGTATGATAGGCTGTCATTGCTGACATCTTCTTGTGAAAATGCAGCAAGCGGAGTGAATACTCCTACGTATTTGTTTCTTTCAGGTCAGAGGCTAAGTTACTGACCTTGAAGAAGTATGCATACAGCGTAGAACTCCGCATCTGTCTATTTGTTTCAGGTCAGTGACTCAGTATTGAGTCCTGTGGATCCATCATGACAGCCAAGCAACCAGCATTTTCAAAAGTAGATGTCTAGTTTCCTACAAAGCAAGCCTCTGTTCAAAGAAACGTGGAGGCTTCCATTGCTGACCCCTTCATTCTGAAAATGCTTGTTGCCTGGCTACCATGCTGGATCCACTGGGCTCAATACTTCCTGAGTCACTGACCTGGGACGAATATATAGATATGAAATTCTACACTGCATATATATTTGTTCCAGGTCAATAACTCGGTATTTAAACCGAGCAGAACCATAATAGCCACTGAGTATAACCATAATAGGCCAAGCAACTAGCTTTTTCAGCAATGACTGCCTCCATATTTCTCCCAACACGGGTTTCCTTGCTTGGCAAGCGTTCTACATTCAATGTGCAATCCTGGAAAGTTTACAAAGCAAACGTCTATTGCACAGTACCGGATGCTCTCTATGAATCTGAAAAACCCTGCGTGCTTGCTGACAGCCAGGGGACATCCCAACCCCAGCAGTGTGTCACTGGAAGTCAGGAAGCTATTTTACTATCTGATGTACCAGAATCTCAATCTCCCTCCTCCAGGGTCCAGCCTCCTGGCTTCCGTTCCAGTCTCACTGTCAGCGTGACGTCACTGCTCTCTATTGAGGGCACCAGTGTCTCTGGGCAGCAGTGTGTGAATGTGCATGCCCCCGGTGACACCGCCAAGGCACCTTTCCCCTACTGAACACGGTGGTTGAGCATAGCCAGGATTGCAAGGCATGCTTTCTAACTATATACATGCACTAAAAACTTTTAGCTGTGTAGAACCCACCATTAAAAGTTGTAGGCATCTCTCATTAGCCTCAGACTCTCCAGCTGCTGTAGAACTACAAGCCCAGCAGGCTCCCAGGAGGTCTGCAACAGCTGGACAGCCCATGTGGGCTGATGAAGGATCACGCTACCTACGGCACCAGCGATTATTACTATAATGACAGCCATGGAAATCCTCAGCACTCACCATTCCTGAGCAGAGGCTAATGACTGCAATGTGTTCCGTCTTGCTGTTGACATGTCCATTGTAGAAGCAATGCCCAAAGTCGGTGTCCTGATGATAGCCATCGGTCTCGTTACCCTGGGGTCTTCCATACAGGCTGACGGTTAAAACGGGTGCTATAAATCCAGAATTGACACTCAAGTTGAAGAAGAACTTCTGCCCAAAAGCTGACAGTCTGTAATGAGTGGTGGCGTTCGCCCAGGGGTCGTCCTTGGGGACGAGGCTGCGTTTTTTCCTTTTGAAGTGCATTGAGTGAGGGAGGACTTCGCCAAATTCATTCACTCTTGTGGGGGTTACTACTTCGTATTCACCCAGCCTCTCCAAGAGCTTAGCTGCAACAGTAACACACATAGAGACGGGCAAAGTTATTGTAACGCATGGCTCATCGCTAGGAGTACAGTATCTGCTCTCCCTCAACTACCTCCCTGTAGGATCCCAACAGATTTTCCTGCTCCATGCATGACTTGTGTGTGTGTGTATTACTACTAGGTGTATGACTTGTATGTGTATTACTGCTCTGTGTATGCCTTGTGTGTGTGTATTACTGCTCTGTGTATGACTTGTGTGTGTATATTACTGCTCTGTGTATGACTTGTGTGTGTGTGTATTACTGCTCTGTGTATGACTTGTGTGTGTGTGTATTACTGCTCTGTGTATGACTTGAGTGTGTATTACTGCCCTGTGTATGACTATCACGTGTGTGTATTACTGCTCTGTGTATGACTTGTGTGTGTATTACTACTAGTTGTATGACTTGTGTTTGTGTGTATTACTGCTCTGTGTATGACTTGAGTGTGTATTGCTACCCTGTGTATTACTGATAGGTGTATGACTATCACGTGTGTGTATTACTGCTCTGTGTATGACGTGTGTGTGTGTGTGTGTGTGTGTATATTACTGCTCTGTGTATGACTTGTGTGTATATTACTGCTAGGTATATGACTTGTGTGTGTATTACTGCTCTGTTCATAACTTGTGTGTGTGTACTACTGCTAGGTGTATGACTATGACGTGTGTGTATTACTGCTAAGTGTATGACTATGATGTGTGTGCATTACTGCTCTGTGCATAACTTGTGTGTGTATTTCTGCTCTGTGTATGACTTGTGTGTGTGTGTGTGTGTGTGTGTGTGTATTACTGCTCTGTGCATGACTTGTGTATTACTGCTAGGTGTATGACTGTGTGTGTATATTATATATATTTATTATACACACACACACACACACACACACACACACATATGTATTGTTCTAGATTTGCCTTCACTCTTGTCCCTTTAACCTTTAGATTGTAAGCTCCTTTGGCCCCACAGCCCATTCATTTCATCCCTACCATCTGTTTTCTCATTCTTGTACTAGCCCATGTCTATTTTGAATCATACAGTGTTACAGAATATGTCAGTGCCATATAAATCAATAAAAACAATGTTTGTATAATATTAAGTATATACAAACAAGTTGTACAGTATTTGCACGAGTTGTATATTTATATATCTATACTTGTGTGTGTATATACAGTAAAGATTACACTTATAGAATACTTTGCATATAAGTTGCAAAAAGTTCACCCATTCATTTGACTATTTGATCTAAAAGGTTGGGTTTTCCAAACTGCTTCACATTAAAATAAGAGGATAAGTTGCGAATGATTCGCTATAAGCTTGCAGATATTCGCCTATAACTTGAGGAAGGTTTGCTAATAACTTGCGAATATTTGCCTATAACTTCGCTAATAACTTGCGAATATTTGCCTATAACTTAGCTGATTACTTGGGAATATTCGCTTATAACTTCGCTAATAACTTGCAAATATTCGCTTATAACTTGTGGATGGTTCGCTAATAACTTGCGAATATTCGCCTATAACTTCGCTAATTACTTGGGAATATTCGCCTATAACTTCGCTAATTACTTGTGAATATTTGCTTATAACTTTGCTAATAACTTGCAAATATTCGCCTATAACTTGCGGATGATTGGCTAGCTAATAAAGCAGCAGATTTTTTTCTACTATAAAATAAAGAAAGTTAAAGCCTGACAATAGAGGGTCTACACAGCACATAATACAAACCGTTACCTTGCCTTGGGTGAAGTTTGGGTCCTGGTGCCGGCGTTACATTCAAGAGGTCTTGCAGAATTGTCAGTAATCCCATCAGCCAAAAGGCAAGATGCATGTTGGTCATGAGCAAAGCAGTCTGCGCTGGGCTCCCTTCTTTTTTTGCACTGCACACACACACAAAAAAAAAAAAATTATTTCCAAAAAGAAAAAGAAATAATTCCTCTTGGCAAGCTGGCTTTAGACTTGGTAATCCTCAGGACTGGCCCTTGAGTGTGCAGTGGCACTCAGCACAGGGAGACAAGTCCTTAGCAATCGCCCATGGAGTTCTAGGCAATCCAGCATAGTGCACAGGGGGAAGCGAGGGGGGACTCAGCGAACAGGCTTCTTCTATTAGTTCTTTCTACAGTACTTTTGCCTGAGTGACTGAAGGCTGCTGCTGGAGGTTAGAACAGCCAGGGCTGGGGGGGAGTGGGGAACGCAGAGCCATGCCCAGACAGGGAGGGTACAATGTTCACTGCACAGAATGCATCTCTCATGACATCCAGCCATCCACAATCCTGCACAGCTGTTCATCTACACTGCATGTCACTTGGCTGGGGATGCTTCCCACAACTATATACATTGTATTCATGGCTTCACAAGAACTTTTTTTTTATTTCCTGCAAGAAAACTTTTAGAGACCTATTTCTTTTTCATGCGTTTAAATTTTAAAAACAAACTTGCAACGCATTGAAAAACAAAACAAAAAAAAATTTTAATTGCAAATCTGTACTAGAAGTGCATTGGCAGCTATGTGCGTCGCGGTGCCTCGCCGTGAATTGCAGTGACATGAAGTAAAACGCGCAGGCGTGACGCCAGCCTCAAACCCTTCTGGAGAAAAATATAGGTGTGAAAGGCTAGGTTCCCATTATGCCCTGTACACATGGTCGGACTTTCCGACGACAAAATCCTTCAGATTTTTTCCGACGGATTTTGGCCCAAACTTGTCTTGCATACACACAGTCGCACAAAGTTGTCGTTCAGAACGAGGTGACGTACAACACATACGATGGGACTATAAAGAGGCTAGTAGCCAATAGCTTTCGTCTCGTAATTTATTCTGAGCATGTGTGGCACTTTGTCCGTCGGAATAGTCTACACACGATCGGAAATGTATGCGATCGGATTTTGTTGTCGGAAAATTTTAGATCCTGCTCTCAAACTTTGTGTGTCGTAAATTCCGACGGGAAAAAAAGTCAGATGGAGCCCACACAAAATCACATTTTCCGACAACAGGATCCGATCGCACATTTATCTGTCGGAAAGTCCGACCATGTGTGCAAGTAGCCAATAGCTTTCGTCTCATAATTTATTCGGAGCATGTGTGGCACTTTGTCTGTCGGAATAGTCTACGCACGATCGGAAATTTATGCGTTCGGATTTTGTTGTCGGAAAATTTTAGATCCTGCTCTCAAACTTTGTGTGTCGGAAATTCCGACGGGAAAAAAAGTCAGATGGAGCCCATACACAATCGCATTTTCCGACAACAGGATCTGATCGCACATTTTTTTGTCGGAAAGTC
Source organism: Lithobates pipiens (assembly GCF_037356315.1). Classification (NCBI taxonomy): domain Eukaryota; kingdom Metazoa; phylum Chordata; class Amphibia; order Anura; family Ranidae; genus Lithobates; species Lithobates pipiens. The sequence goes on from NW_027507785.1 coordinate 82,353,319, forward strand.
CGACCGAGTGTACAGGGCATTAGGGTTGCACTGATACTAGTATCGGTGCCGATACCGAGTATTTACACAAATATCGGTACCTGTGCAAATGCACCGATACCTGAAACCGATACTTTCAGGCTTGATTCTTTGAGCTGTCAGTGGGAATGAACAAATGTTCCTCTGTTTAACCCCTTATTAACTCTTAATTTTCTCTAATCAGCCTTAATTAAAGCGGAGGCTCACACAAAAATTGAACCTTCGCTTTTCAGAACCCTGCCCCCCTCTGGTGTCACGTTTGGCACCTTTCGGGGGGGGGGGGGGGTGCAAATACCTGTCTAAGACAGGTATTTGCACCCGTTCTGAGCACAGACTCCCACGGGAGTCTACGTCTCTTCCCGTCCCCCTGCGCTGTATGCTGGGACACACACACACATACGAGTCCCAGGAGATAGCGGGGACCAGTTGGGATGCACAGTGCGACTTGCGCATGCGCAGTATGGGAACGGTGAAGTGAAGCTGCAACGATTCACTTCCTGATTCCCTCACCGAGGGTGGTGGCGGAAGCTGCCGAGAGCTGAGCGATTGATCGGCTTCAGCTGTCGACATCGCTGGACCCTGGGACAGGTAAGTGTCCATTTATTAAAAGTCAGCAGCTGCAGTATTTGTAGCTGCTGGCTTTTAATATTTTTTTCTTTAGGTGGACCTCCTCTTTAACTCCCTATTCTCCTCCATTTAATTATTATTTTCCTGCTTTTTTTTTTTTTTTTTGTTCACGTCTATTTTATAAATGATAAACAATTAAAACTTTTTTTGTTCGCTTTGTTAGTGAATATTTTTACACACATATATATTAACATATTTTTACACATTTCCCATTAAAAAAGTGCAAAATTTAAAAACAAAATCAATTTATTTCATTTGTAAATAACTTTTCAATGCTATGTACCATTGCTGACAGCTGAAGTGTAAACAAAACAGTTGCGGTAGGTATCTGTAATTGGTATCGGCGAGTACTAAAAAAAAAAGTATCGGTGCATCCCTAGTTCCCATGTTTATGAGGGTCAGGAACACACACATAATTGCGCACGTTCCCGACACCCAGGGAAAAACATGCTTTTCTTTTGCGGATGTGCAGATGTGCGGCACAGCGCCGCGGTAGGTATTTCCCCATCAACACTGACTGTGCTAATAGAGAAATCAAGTAATTTTCTTTCCTTCCACCCGTGGTGGAAGGAAATACAATCAAATCATCTATGGGCTGCTTAAAGAGGAAGTAAACCCTGATGGGTTTACTTCCTCTTTTTTTCCCTGCAAAGGTAAAGCATAATGGACTACTATGCATCGCATAGTAGCTCATTATGTGTCACTTACCTGACACAGGAGCCAGCGAAGTCGCCGCTGATCCCTGTAGTCCGCCGCGTCCATCTTGCTGGTGGCGTCTCGCAGCTCCGACCAATGACAGCGGCGCAACCGCGATGACGTCACTCCCGCGCATGCGCACGGGAGTCGCGCCTCGCAGCTCCGTTGCTGTCATACGGCGAAGCCGCGATGACGTCACTCCCGCGCATGCGCACGGGAGTCGACAAATTTGGCAAATCCATTCTTGGATTTGCCGCATTTAGTGCGCCTGCGCACCGCTGTCTACGGCGCATGCGCCGTAGACAGCGGTGCCCATTTACGGGCAAATATCTCCTAAACCATATAGGTTTAGGAGATATTGCTTGGACCTACAGGTAAGCCTTAATCTAGGCTTACCTATAGGTCCAAGTTGTTTGGAAGGGTTTACTTCCCTTTTAATTAGGTCCATATATTGCATAGTTTTGGCAAATCTAAAGCTGATTGTACAGATATTGTACGGCGAGTTTGTAACATGTATGGTGACCATTAAAGCCTCACTCCAGGTGGAAAAAAACATAATACCCCATGCAGTGAGGCCCCTCTCCAATGCAAGGGTTAAATGCTTGTTAAGTCTAGGGATAGAGGAATAAGGGTCAGCATACATGTTACAATCTGACTGTGCAATCTTTTGTACAAACAATTTTTCATTTACCAAAACTATGTAATATGAAGACCTACCTAAACTATCCAATCCGGCAGGATTCTTGCACTACATAGTTGTGGGAGATCTATAGGAGATTGTACAACCAGATTGTAGGTAAAATATTCATATTATTCCTCCCACTGGCAACTTCTATCAGTCACCTGCAGCCTTTGAACATAATTGGGTATGTAGGAGGTAGTGGTCTTTATCACGTAGTCAGTAAAAAACAAAGAAGAGAGCAGCGCCATCTAAGTGCAGCATGATAAAAACATTTTAAATATAGGACAGATGATTTTAAACTCACAAGATTGTAGTTATTACAGCGCATGTGAAAAGGTATAGGAAGTTCATCCTTCATCCCTTCATCCTTCATCATTCAGGCAGCTGATGTTCCCGGCTGTGCTGGTGGCTTCCAACGCTTCTTGGTTCTCAGATTTGGCTCAGGGACGGCTGGACACGTCACTTACGGATGGTGAGAGAGTGGGGAGGAACACGCGTTCGGAGCATGTGTGTTCCTTCATCAGGCAATCATCATGTGGTCAGTAGTGGTCTCTATCACGTAGTCAGTAGTGGTCTCTATCACGTAGTCAGTAGTGGTCTCTATCACGTAGTCAGTAGTGGTCTCTATCACGTAGTCAGTAGTGGTCTCTATCACGTGGTCAGTAGTGGTCTCTATCACGTGGTCAGTCAGTAGTGGTCTTTAGCACATGGTCAGTAGTGTCAATTGGCGACTTTTCAGACAAATATATTTATTTCGGATATTTTGGTTTGTGTTGAAGATAACTTGCAGGAACTTTCTTTTCACTTCTGAAAATGGGACTCAATGCACACATTTTTATTGGTTAAGGTGCACTGCGTTAAAAAAGTTTCCGGCTGTTGTTGTACGTGTGTGTTGAGCTGCGTCACTGTGCGTACGATAAAACGCACATTTTAGCGAAGTGTAACTTATGCCGCGTACACACGACCGGACTTTTCAGGCAGAAAAGGTCAGACGGAATCATTTCATCAGATATTCCGATTGTATCTGAGCTTCATCAGACTTTAAAAAAAAATAAAAATTCTGACGGACCTAGAAATAGAACACGTTTTAAATATTTACGATGGAAAACCGTTCGTCGGACCAAAAACGACGGGCAGCTATTGGCTACTGGCTATTGAACTTCCTTTTTCTAGTCCCGTCGTACGTCAATGCGTTCTAAATGAACGGACTTTGGTGTGATCGTGTGTAGGTAAGTCAGTTTCAGTTGGGCTCCATCGGAAAGACCGTCAGAGTTTATTCTGACGGTAAAAACTGGTTGTGTGTACGCGGTATTAGTGTTACTAAGATCCTGACAGAAAGATGCTTATGTCATCCCCTCTAGTGCGGAACCCAAGTGTAAGGTTAAATGTATTAATGATAATTAATGCCTATTTTTTTTTATCATGCTTATCATCAACAGGATGGGGGGTGGAGGGGGGTTAATAGTTAGACAAATGCATTTCACAGTGCTGCCAGTCTAAAGCTGGCCAATCATGGATCAAAATTCGGCCAGTTCAGCAACGAGCGGACAATTTTTGATTCACATATAGGCTAGCTAGTTGTAGAAAAGTTGATCTTTGTTGTGTACAACCAGCCTGACCGTTTTTTACCAAACTGGTATAGCCGGCAATACTGATCGTTGTATTCTGCCGGCAGGGAAGGCTCCCCACTGTATACAATCGCACAGCGGGAATGATTTCTCCATCCACATCCAATGTGTGGATGGGGGAATCGGCTAATTAATTTTTTATTCAACCTACTGGTTGAACGAAAAAAAAAAATGATTCTTGTGTGGCCTCCCTTACACAGAACACGTGATGTTTGGGTGAAAGAGCTGATTGTTGCTGCTCCTTTACTATCATGAGGAAGGTCCTTGACCAAGCTGTATCGCTTTAATTTCTGTGTTGAACAGTGAGGTCAGGTACCTGGCTGTATAGACTGGCAGAGGTGTAAGCTTCTCGGGACTTGCTAAAAAGAATTATAAATCATTATTTTCATCGGAGCCCGCTCATATCTGAGCATTTCTTTTCAATGCATCTTGCAAAAAAAAAAAAAAAAAAAAAAAAAAAAAAAAAAAAAAAAAAAAGGTACAGGTGCTCTTTTTGGGCAATAATGCAAATTTTTGCCCCCCCCCCCAAAAACTTAAATGGGAGCGTATATATATATATATATATATATATATATATATATATATACACACATATACATATATATGGGAGGCGTACAAATGTATGGAAATGCATAAAAAACACCTAAAAGTGCATTAAAAATGCACGAAAAATAGATGCACAATTATGAACCTAGCCCAAGAGTAATTTTTTGTTTTTAGGATATGCTTTTGTTGCTAATAGTAAAAACCAAAATGCATAAATGCGTGCATGTATGTTTTTTGTTTTGTTATTTTTGTTTTTTTTAAAGATGATAAAGGTAAAACTAAAAAGACAAAGCTTGTTTATAATGATGTCACTGAAAAGTGCAATTTTGCATCTCAAAAAGTTGGGTGGTATGGGGTGATGAGACATCTATCTGCCTTTAAATGCATTGCCGCACTTCTGGAATCTGCTGTGACTTTCATGCCAATGTGGCTGAAGAAAGCTAAAGTGAAAAACGTATTCCTTTCCTTCATATCAATAGAAGGATAGAATTCTGACTGTACAGAGATTTTAAATCAAGTCAGCAAATCTCTGTATGTGATCCCCCCACATACCTGAGTCCTCATACTGATGCCCAGACTGAGCATTATCTAACCATATATAGCCAATTTTTTTGCGAGTGATGCAATAGATTTGAACATAATTGGGTATGTAGGAGGTCAATGGTCAGTAGTGGTCTTTATCACAACATATGTAGTGTTCTTTATCACGTAGTCAGTAGTGGTCTTTATCACGTAGTCAGTAGTGGTCTTTATAATGTAGTCAGTAGTGGTCTTTATCACGTAGTCAGTAGTGGTCTTTATCACGTAGTCAGTAGTGGTCTTTATCACGTAGTCAGTAGTGGTCTTTATAATGTAGTCAGTAGTGGTCTTTATAACGTAGTCAGAATTGGTCTTTATCTCGTTGTCAGTAGTGGTCTTTAGTCAGTAGTGGTCTTTATCACATAATCAGTAGTGGTTTTTATAACGTAGTCAGTAGTGGTTTTTATAATGTAGTCAGTAGTGGTCTTTATCACGTGGTCAGAATTGGTCTTCATCTCGTTGTCAGTAGTGGTCTTCAAGAGAAAGTAAACTCTTCCACTCTGATGCTTCTTTTCATTTAGTGCATTATAATAAGTAATAATCAAACTATTGCCACTGTAATCCAGCCCAAATCACATATTACTTACTGTTTAAAGAAACTTTAAAAAACTTGTTTCCAGGGGTTAGGCAGCGCCATCTTAAGTATTGTTTTCTGAGTCCACAGTGGAGTGTATTTCGGCCCTTCCTGTACTGTTAACCAAGCCTCCTTCTCAAGCTAATGTTTCTATGGCAACCCTGCTTCCCTGTTCATAGCTGCCTTGTTTTATTTCATACTATTTACTTGTGCTGAGTGTCTAATGTTTGCCTTTGTCAGCCTTATCAGCTTCAGCTGATAAGACTGCAGTAATGGCCAGGTTTACGCTGCATGTGATGTCACATGGTCACATGGTGTGTAGGAGGAAGCTCTGAATGATTCTGCAGCCCCCTGGGATATCAGTGTTGTGATAACAGATAGACAAGCACATAGAGAGTGTGCCGTAAATCAGGGGAGATCTGGGCATGCTCAGTGACGTCATTCTAAAGAACAAAAAGGATTACAACAATACTAAGGAGATATCTACAAGCAGTGTTCATTAGGTTTTTTTTTGCTGATTTACATGGGACAAAGTTGTGGGGGAGAGTTTACAACCACTTTCATTACATGGTCAGTAGTGGTCTTTATCACGTGGTCAGTATTGGTCTTTATCACATGCACAGGAGCAGGTTGGAAAATCCAATGATTTTAGGAGAGAAGTCTGGTTGAGTCTCGGGTTGGAACACTTGCTACATTATATTCTATATACCTACAGGTCTTTTGTGACCCTCTGTAGCGGGGGTCATGTTTTTCTGGTAAGCGGCAAATTTAATCGTGTGTTGGTGGTGGATCAAGCACTATTTAATTGGACCCAGCAGTGGATCTTCTATGATTCTTGTGGTTCATCTGTGGAGGACTCTACTCACAGTTTTTGAAAGTAGTTTCTTGTGGTTCATATATACGGACTTGTTGTTTATACACTGGGTGGTTCTTTTTTATATCATTATAGGCACATACAACGTGATCTTATATTGCAAGAAATTCGTGATTTGCACGGCCTGAACTTATAATACATACATGTTTTTCACTATTCATGATATAAGTGTATATCAATTTATATATAGAGGCTATTAACAGTTCACGATTTGTTTTGTATTTTTGCACAATTAGATGTTTGTGTGAGTTAAGTGTGGCTTATTATTTTTCATAATGTTTGCCTTTGTCAGTCTTATCAGCTTCAGCTGATAAGACTGCAGTAATGGCCAGGTTTATGCTGCATGTGATGTCACATGGTCACATGGTGTGTAGGAGGAAGCTCTGAATGATTCTGCAGCCTCCTGGGATATCAGTGGTGTGATAACAGATAGACAAGCACATAGAGAGTGTGCCGTAAATCAGGGGAGATCTGGGCATGCTCAGTGACGTCATTCTAAAGAACAAAAAGGATTACAACAATACTAAGGAGATATCTATAAGCAGTGTTCATTAGGTTTTTTTTTTACTGATTTACATGGGACAAAGTTGTGGGGGAGAGTTTACAACCACTTTCATTACATGGTCAGTAGTGGCCTTTATCACATGATCAGAATTGGTCTTTATTACGTGGTCAGTAGTGGTCTTTATCACATGCACAGGAGCAGGTTGGAAAATCCAATGATTTTAGGAGAGAAGTCTGGTTGAGTCTCGGGTTGGAACACTTGCTACATTTTAGTTTTTTGTTGGGAGAGTGCTGGAAGCAAACAGAAAGGATAAATCTTGAGATCTATATTTTAGAGGCAGCTCTCTATCACCTTTGGTGTCCTTGGGAGTCCCCAGAGTAGACGAAGGTTTGGTTTACATCTAAAGGCATGAGTGGGCATAGGGAGTCTATTTGTTCCAATGGGCTGCCCTATGCGTGAGAATTGCAGAAAATAAGTTCCTGAGTCTTTCCCAGTGATGTGCTGCATTGAACTGCCTAGTTGCAGATGCATGGGGTTTGCGCCTAACAGTTAATGGAACTGCTGTTCTTCTGCAAAATGTTGTCAACGTGTTTCTGTGCATTGCAGGAAAGTGTGCGTTCCTGACACACAGTAATGTGAACCGAGGCTAAGAAATGCGAAGAGAATGAGAGGCCAGCAAATGTTTATTCCTACATGACAGGCACTAAAAAAAAATAAAAAAATCAGGGCCCTTAAATGGTATGGGATACATAGGCCAGTGACTACTCTGCCTATTCGGTAATCCGGTGCTGTTAAGGGCTTGTTCACAAAGAACCGCACCGCGTGGCCCAGGGCAGTGTTGATGCGCTGTGATCAGTGCAGTGTTTACCTTACCTTTTTTTTTAATCTTAATTTTATTCAGATATCAAAAGGACATTTCATTAATGTCTTTTCACCACAGCGAGCTGTGCTGCATTGTACAGAGTAGCGTTACAACAGCGGTGAAAGAAAGTACTGCATGGCCTCATTGTACTGCATGGTCTCAGTGTATTTTGGTTTTGTGCTGCCCCAGGCAAGTTTAAAAATGGGCGCCCCCCCCAATCTAAATATGTCCCACCCCAGCCCCTGTAAAATTGCACACACCCGTGCAAACTGCGTACATTTTACAATCCAAAGGCGACACTTTAAAAGCCTTTACAGATTACCACTTTAGACTTGCAGAGGAAGTCTGCTGCTAGAATTACTACCCATGATCTGACATTCACATGTGGGACGAACGCTGTTTGCATGCGGGACCGACACGCACGTTCACCTTTGCATGTGAGCATGGGAGGACAGGGGGCACTGTTCATGAATTTTTTTTAATCAAATCAAAAATAGATCAGTAATTTTTTACACCGTTGCTTAAATTTTATTTATTTTTATCACTTCTTTTGCTCGCACAAGAAATGCAAACATCCTTGTGACAGCAATAGGCAGTGTGTGTGTGTGTGTGTGTGTAATATAAAAAATAAATATATATATATATATATATATATATATATATATTTTTTTTTTTTATATTACACACACACACACACACACATTATAATAAATTTTTATTTACCTTGCTCACACTTCACTCTTGTTGTTTTTTTTTTCCTTCTGTAATTTGCTCTTTTGATCCTTTTTTTTTTTTTTCCCTGCATACCAAAAATATATAATAAATACCCCACATACTACAACCCCCATAAGAAAACGGTTAAACGTTTTCCAACCTTCAAATTATGAAAATCAGGAAAAATGCACTGAAAAGTGATTGATACATGTTCACAAGAGTGGATTTTTTAGTGCGATTTAAAATATATTATATAGATTGTCAAATCATTGGACTGATATGGTTTCATATTCCCCACTGAGATCTCCCTGATGAAGCCTCAGAGCCGCTTGTCAAATTCTTCTGGGCTGAGCCTACGCATGTGCTTTGCACTCCACATTTCTTATGGGACTCCCTTGTTTTTCATATAAAAAATTATATATATAATATCTATCAGAGTAAGCATCGGTGTAGCCCGGGCAGTGAGATGTCGCTGCCATCGCTAGTGATTGAGCACCATTCTGGCCAGCGACAGACCGACATCTCGCTGTATCAGGCTACAGAGGGAGCGATTCCATAGGGACAGACAGCCAGCCTCTAAAGCGATCCCACCGCTGGCGATTTGTCTCTAGCGGCAGAATAACAGTCTGACTGATGTAAGCCTCAGGGCCCTTTGTAGCAGTGATTAATCACATTTATCAATTGCTAATACCAGCAATTAACAAGGATTTGCAGCTAATAATTTAATTGCAAGAGTTTGGCAATTTTTCCGCTCTGTCACTGCTACCAATTAAACTAGTGCTACAGCATTGGGTTGATGCGCTCTGTCGAATCCCTCTTCTTCAGTGATTTGTAGCTAAGCCATAGCGATGAATGCAGAGCGATTGGCGCTGACATGATTTGCTGCTCAAACACTGAGCTACAGATTGCTGTAAAATTAGCATTAAAAAAAAAAAAATGTAATGTAATGTAAAATTAGTAATTCGACTAGAAAATGTCTGTGTCATGTGCCAAAGTGACAAGGTGGGTATCTTTCTCACTGGTGGCGGTTAAAAATAGGCGCTTTTGCCCCACCTAAAGCCTACCATGAGTTGGGGGCTGTTCAAATGCTGTCCCTGCGATGCTTTGTGTCATGGCACATTTAAAACTGTATGTCGTGTTGACAGGCGGCACCCTCTTTCAAACGCACTTATTAAGGTCTGTGGGGCTGCACCGGAACCCAAAACGCTTGGCTCGCAGTTGCCCTGCACATTAGTCCCACTGAAAATTGCAAAAAAAAAGGCATTCATGAGACAGCACAACGCCTCCTAAATGCCCGAGAGCAGCTACCTATCTGAGCTCTAAAAAGCGATCCACTATTCAGAGAATATACATGTGTGAGCCCTACAATGCTCACGCTTTGCTCTGACAATCCTCTCTACTGCCCCCTAGCGGTCAACAGCTACAATGTTTTTCATTTGTCCCAATGCTCACAATTGATCCACTCCTATTTGATATCAGACACAAAAAGGATTCTACAGTTTTTATAATATTTTATAAGTGTGAGTGAGATTCTTTTAAAGTGTATCTGAAGGCAGGGCTTATTTTTTTCTTCTTCTGGGGGTTACTCACAAAGGGGAGTCTGTGCTGTATTTGACCCACCCTATCAGAGCCAGTGAAGTATTTCATCACTTGATTGTACAAATAAGTGTTTACAGCGGTCATTTTTTCAACTTCCCATCTACTAAATCTTCTGCCCTTGTTGTTTTAACTTTGGATAGTAAAACATTATTTTTCTGACAGTAAATACCTTATACAGCTCACTTCCTGTTCCTTGTCTGGTCATTAGCCTAGGCTTGTGACAGCATGCACAGCTCTCTCTGGCTGTGAGAGTTTGCCAGGAAAGGAGTGAGTGAGTCATAAGAGGGCCAATGAGAAATGCAGAGCTGGAGGCGTGCCTCTGTGTGTCTGTGTAAATCCAGGAAGTGAACAGGCAGCAGCTTCAGCTGCCCACAGTTAAAATGGATGCAGCCAGACTCAGTGGAGGGAGATTTCTGCAGCATATTTTGGCAAGTAATCACATTATTATAACTCCCAACTGTTCCTGATTTTGAGGGATTGTCCCTGATTTGGAGAAATGTGCCTCTATCCCTCATTCCTCCTTATTTGTCCCTCATTTTGGTTGGATCTATATAGTTGTGTATCAAATTCACTTTTTAGCTATCAAAAAGTGTTTTCCAGCGCTAAACTTTTCATTAGATTCCTAAATTGCTGCATTTGTAAATTCCAAAAGCCAATATAAAGGAATAGCAGTGGTAAAAAAAAGCACTTGTGGGTTTAACCAATCTTGTTTTTTTTTTTTTTTGTACAAGTTTCCTTTAAGGGGTGTGGCAAGGGGTGTGTCCTTTACCTGCATACTTTTGCTGATAGGTGTCCCTCATTCCCATCTCAAAAAGTTGGGAGGTATTCATTATATATAAAATTATATGCAAAGTGGTTGGAGGGAAGCTTCAGAATGGCAAATATGTTTTTATTCCAAATTATGGGAGCAGCAGACCGCAGTTCCTCTTTGATTTCCAGAATATAGTTTTCTGATGTCTATATTGCTGTCTGGTGAGGGCCACTTTCTCCATTTGTCCTGCGGCCACAGTCACCAGGACTGAAAGTGAGGGAAACTGCAAAAGTCTGAGTTGTCACTACCATACACAGGAATATCGGAGGACTCTTCCAATGTGGACACTTGTTGAGGTGACGACTGTCTAGAGGGGATTTACTTCACTTCCTGTTGTGTCTCTAGGACAGGAAGTGAAGGGGAATCTATAGAATGGGACACAGATGGCAAAAAAAAAAAAACTTGGCAAGGGTTGTAACCATTCCCTTCTCCATCCAAAATTGGGACAACACTTTTTGGCTTTGGCTTATGCTTTATGCAAATAATATTAATTCTAGAAGATTGATATTGTTAATCTTGTTTCTAAGTATAATTATACATTTATATAAAAATGTGGGCAGGAATATTTACCCCGGACATGTACAGTCCGGGATTCCTGCTTTACGTGTACGTGTGTTCTTCTATGCCAGGCAATGAAGCAGATTTACTGTACATGCTCCTCTCTCCTTCACTCCGCCATTGCTCCATTCACCTGGAGGCAGAACACAGAGAATGCTTTAGTGGATTGCTTTTGGCTCTATACAAGATAATCTTTCAGGGCATGAACATGGCAAAAGCAGGCAGTTGAGTCGTGGTTTACCGCCTCCTGACCACCCGCTCAGGTCTGTATCCATGTTGTGGCAACACTGCAAAAGTTAAACAGCATATCACATTTGACAGGCGGTACTGCTGCTGAACGCGACCCATTCAAGTGAATGAGGCTGTGCCACAACCACCCTGCAACTCTGTGCAAAAGCATGTGGTTGTGGTGCAGCGAATTGCCTTTTTGAGGGTAAGAATAGGTGGTGAAATTTTGCCTTATCAATTACCTGTCAAATGCCTCTGAAAAGGGATCCACTAGGGATCGCTTTTGAGAAAAGCAACAAACACTGCTGCACATGTGACTGGGCCCTTGCAGGTCCAACACACACATTGCACCGCACCACTACACATGGTAATGAATTACCTTGTGTTGTGGTGTGCCACTGTGCCAAAAATGGGCTGCCTTAACCACTTCAGCCCCGGAAGAATTTACCCCCTTCCTGACCAGAACACTTTCTGCTATTCGGCACTGTGTCGCTTTAACTGACAATTGCGCGGTCGTGCAACGTGGCTCCCAAACAAAATGACGTCTTTTTATTCCCACAAATAGAGCTTTCTTTTGGTGCTATTTGATCACCCCTGCGGTTTTTATTTTTTGCGCTATAAACAAAGAAAGAGCGACAATTTTGAAAAAAAAAACACATTATTATTTACTTTTTTTCTATAATAATTCCCCCAAAATATATAAACAAAAAAATTTTTTTTCCTCAGTTTAGGCCGATACGTATTCTTCTACATATTTTTGGTAAAAAAAAAAAAAAAAAAAAATTATTGATTGGTTTGCGCAAAAGTTATAGCGTTTACAAAATAGGGGATAGTTTTATGGCATTTTTATTAATATTTTTCTTTTTTTAAATGGTAGCGATCAGCAATTTTTATCATGACTGCGACAATAATGCGGACACATCAGACATTTTTGACACATTTTTGGGACCGCTGTCATTTATACAACAATCAGTGCTATACAAATGCACTGATTCCTGTATAAATGACACTGGCAGTGAAGGGGTTAATCACTAGGTGGCAGTGTAGGGGTTAAGCGTGTCCTGGGGTGTGTTTCTAACTGTGGGGGGGAGGGGCTGTGTGTGACACATCACTGATCTCTGCTCCTGATTACAGGGAGCAGAGATCAGTGACACTGTCACCAGGCAGAACGGGGAGATGCTTTTTTACATTAGCATCTCCCCGTGAGGCAATTGCGGGTATCCCCACGACGATCGAGTCCCGCGACCCGACTCATGGAGCTTGCTGCACGCGCGCCTCTTAACCACTTGACCACTGGGCACTTAAACACCCTTAATAACCAGACCAATTTTCAGCTTTCGGTGCTCTCACATTTTGAATGACAATTACTCAGTCATGCAACACTGGACCTATATGAAATTTTTGTCCTTTTTTTCACACAAATGGAGCTTTCTTTTGGTGGTATTTAATCACCGTTCGGTTTTTTATTTTTTGTGCTATAAAAGAAAAAATACAGAAAATTCTGTAAAAAAAATGAATTTTTCTTTGTTTCTGTTATAAAATTTAGCAGATTAGTAATTTTTTCTTCATAAATTTTGGCCAAAATTTATACTACAACATATCTTTGGTAAAAATAAGTGCAAATTGGTGGATATTATTTGGTCTTTGTGAAAGTTATAGAGTCCACAAGCTATGGTGCCAATATCTGAAAATTGATCACACCTGAAGTACTGACGGCCTATTTCAATTCTTGAGACCCTAACATGCCAGAAAAGTACAAATACCCCCCAAATGACCCCTTTTTGAAAAGAAGGCATTCCAAGGTATTTAGTAAGAGGCATGATGAGTTTTTTGAAGTTGTCATTTTTTCCCACAATTCTTTGCAAAATCAAGATTTTGTTTTACTTTTTTTTTTATTTTTTTCACAAAATTGTCATATTATCAGTTTATTTCTCACACAGCATATGCATACCACAAATTACACCCCAAAACACATTCTGCTATTACTCCCGAGTACGGCGATACCACGTGTGAGACTTTTACACAGCGTGGCCACATACAGAGGCGCAACATGCAGGGAGCGCCATCAGGTGTTCTGGAGCACCCAGGTCAATTCTGACATTTCTCTCCTACATGTAAAAATCATCATTTATTTGCTAGAAAATTACATAGAACCCCAAAACATTATATATGTTTTTTTAGCAAACACCCTGGAGAATACAATTGTGGTCGTTGCAACTTTTTATCTCGCACGGTATTTGCGCAGCAATTTTTCGAATGCTTTTTTTTGGAAAAAAAACTGTTTTGTGCTTAAAAAAAACAAAAAACAGTAAAGTTAGCCCAATTTTTGCATAATGTGAAAGATGAAGTTACGCTGAGTAAATCGATACCTAACATGTCACTCTTCAAAATTGCACAGGCTCGTGGAATGGCGCCAAACGTCGCTACTTAAAAATCCCCATAGGCGACGATTTAATTTTTTTTTACTGGTTATATGTTTTAAGTTACAGAGGAGGTCTAGGGCTAGAATTATTGCTCTCGCTCCAACGTTCGCAGCGATACCTCACATGTGTGGTTTGAAAACCGTTTTCATATGTGGGCGGGACTTACGTATGTGTTCGCTTCTGCATGCGAGCACATGGGGACAGGGGTGCTTTAAAAAAAATATTTTTATTTATTGTTAATTTTACTTTATTTATTTTAGTCTGACATTTTTTTCCCCAAAAATTAATTTTTTGATCACTTTTATTCCTATTACAAGGAATGTAAACATCCCTTGTAATAGGAATATGGCATGACAGGTCCTCTTTACAGTGAGATATGGGGTCAATAAGACCCCGCATCTCACCTCTAAGCTGGGAAGCCTGAAAAAAAACAAAAACAAAAAAAGATTCTGGATTTGATCGTATTGGCAAGTCGGTAGAAGCACCGGAGGGCGGCGGGAGGGGGGGGGGTGTCTATGGCTGGGTATTGCAAGGTATCACCGACTATGGCTGGGTATCTCAGAGTTGCAGAGCATTGCAGGATATTGGCGGGTGTTGCAGAGCATTGCAGGGTATTGGCGGTGTTGCAGAGCATTGCAGATTGTTGCAGGGTATTGGTGGGTGTTGCAGAGCATTGCAGAGTGTTGCAGAGCATTGCAGAGTGTTGCAGGGTATTGGCGGTTGTTGCAGAGCATTGCAGCGCGTTGCAGGGTATTAAAGAGTGTTGCAGGGTATTAAAGAGTGTTGCAGGGTATTACAGAGTGTTGCAGGGTATTACAGAGTGTTGCAGGGTATTACAGAGTGTTGCAGGGTATTACAGAGTGTTGCAGGGTATTGCAGAGTGTTGCAGGGTATTGCAGGGTATTGCAGAGTATTGCAGGGTAATGCAGGGTATTGCAGAGTATTGCAGGGTATTGCAGAGTATTGCAGGGTATTGCAGAGTAATGCAGGGTAATGCAGGGTATTGCAGAGTAATGCAGAGTAATGCAGAGTAATGCAGAGTATTGCAGAGTATTGCAGAGTATTGGCAGGGAATTGAGGGGTTAATTTTCGGTGAGCAGCGATGTGGGCACTGCAGATGCAGCCCACATCGCTGCTGACACCGATCTCTTCCCCCTCCGGTGTTCCGATCGGTACAGAGAGGGGGAGGGAGGAACCGGCGTCATAACATGACGCCAGTTTGTTTACAAGTGATCACTCCGTCATTCGACGGAACGATCACGTGGTAAACGGCCGCTATGAGCGTATATAGGCGTGAGGCGTCCGGCAAGCGGTTAATGCAACGCATGTTAGTATGCAGTATGTTAGTATGCAAAAAAACATGCATCAGCACGATTTTATTTAGTAAAGGATCAATACATTTATATTTTAAAGCTGAACTCCAGGAAAACCACTAAATACACAGATTAAATAAATATATGAGATCTGTATTACCTGCAAACGATTTGTATTTCTGTCCATCCAGTCCTAAGAACTCAACCACAAAGCACAGTCCTGTCCAACAGCTCAGGAAACCTGATTGATTATCTGCTCTAGTTTTACTTTTCTTCCCCAACCCCACCCTGTGACTGGACAATAAAAGGAGAAAAAAAAAATACTTCTCTCTGTCACTCTGCTCTCTCCTCCTATCAGCATAATCATACCACCCAACTTTTTGAGATGGGAATGAGGGACACCTATCAGCAAAAGTATGCAGGCATGGGACACACCCCCTAGTCACGCCCCCTTAAAGGAGAATTGTACAAAAAAACAAAAAACTGGTTAAACCCACAAAACTCTTTTTTTTTTTATTACAACAACTATTCATTTATATTAGCTTTTGGAATCTACAAATGCAGCAAGTTAGAAATCAGATGAAAAGTTTAGTGCTGGAAAAAAACGTTTTGATCGATAAAAAGTACATTTTATATACAACTATATAGATCAGACCAAAATGAGGGACAAATGAGGAGGAATGGGGGACAGAGGGACATTGCTCCAAATCAGGGACAGTCCCTCGAAATCAGTGACAGTTGGGAAGTACGGCATAATTCTTGCAATGCAGTAAAACTGATTCTTAAGTTGCCCATCCCCCCGTCATGCTCTGCCATACACAGACAGGTTATTAATCTGTTTGCATTTAAATAGATATATTTACTGATGTATAAATGATTAATTTATTTAATGTATGTGTTTATATCTGCCTCTAATTTAGCTTTAAATGAAGCTAGTGTAAATACCTAGATTTGTCTTCATATCAGCCTCCTATGAACCCCGGCACAACAACACTCAGAGTGGTAGAGGGAGGGCTACACTAGCAATAGAAGTCAATCAGATCACATGTGCTGACAGTGAACATGCTGACAGGAGGAGAGATCAGAGTGATCACTTGTCCCTTCTACACCCCTGGCCATTTCTATGCTCAGGAGGAAATTCATTCGGCTGGGATAGATTTTCCCTAGACAGTCTGCACCGGCAGCACTCCCCATCCCTCTCCCCTCTCCATAAACATATAACTTCACCTGATATGAACTTACATGTTTGTAGAAGGCTCTATCTATAGACATATTGTTTGGCAGCTGGGTTGTGCATGCGCAGGCGGACGACATCTAGTCTGCAGGTGGCTTTCATCTGATCGCACGTTGACTAATAGCAAACTCTGACTGATATTTTATCTCTACAATCGTGGATCAGGGAAGCCGAGTGATCTTAGATATTACAGATACCAACGAAGAGAGAATTTACAGAATCATAATGGATTTCAATAGCAAAGCTTTTGGCTAGGTTCACACCCTAGCAGTTCTGTGAGCAATGCTTGTGTGGGCATGGCAGCCCATTTATTTGAGTGAGATGCCCGTAAAAGTTTCCTGTACTTTTTTTTAAAATAAATTGCACCATATGATCATCCGCAACCAAAAACACACTATGATTTTTAGATGCATGGGGGTGCCGTTAGGAGTGAATGGCAGCCCCGCGGGTCTGCAAAGGAGCTGCACGGTTTGATTTTGGGTGGTTGCGGCTGTGAGAACAGGTGCGGTTTACATAGGGTGCCACCTTTTCTTCAAGTCAAACCCAAACACTTTCACGGTGCACAACATTTTTTTTTTTTATAGTATAAACTATACATATATTTTGCTATTAAATAACATTTCTAATCATATGAACTTAATAACAAGAGTTCCTCTTCACATCTGAGTCCGCAGAGCTCCCCTTTTACATCTGAACTCACAGAGTTCCCTTACACTGTAAGGGGGGACTCTGCAGACTCTGATGTAAGGGAGAACTCTGGGGACTCTAACATAAGGGATGCTCTGAGAACCCTGACCCTAGAGCAGAAAGCGGTGGCTGACAGTCATGGAGCACTGAGAACTGAGTGATCAGCTGTGTTTGATCACTCAGTTCTCAGTCTTAGAGCCTTTGGGGGACAGATGCATCGGGTCGATGCTGCATCCACCTAGGTAAGTATAAATCTGCAAAAAACAGAAACCCCATACTTCTCTTTTAACCCTTTTCAGCTTGCCCCAGTGTCCCTTTAAAACGTTTTGAATGTTGGGGGGGCAGGAAAGATTGATCATTCATGTGATTGGTTGTCACAATGGTCATATGATCGGGAGGCGATCCCGCTGGCTTCTGATCATTAGTGATGACCACAGGGACACACAGGCAACAATTGTTTCCTATGTGTCCCATTCACACTGCATTGCAGCCTAACGCTGCAGCGTGCTGCAATAAAATGTAGGCATGCTGCATTTTATCGCAGTACACTGGCCTGAATCGCACTATGAAAGAAGTGTATGTTTTATTAATTTCAAATAAAGCTCATACAAAACAAAAAAAGGGGAGCAGTGTGTTGCAATAAATTGTGTGCGACACTGCAGGCAACGCAGAGTGGCGGCAGCAGTGAATCATTCCTGCTGCTCTGGGTTGCTGTGTGAATTGGCTCTGAGAGCTGTCTTTCACAGCTTGGTCTCTGTGTTGGGAGCATGCAGTGTGCACACTCTCAGTGCAAAAACATTGGCCTCCCAGAGACACATATGTGTGTCATGTTGGCATTAAAGCCCACCCTCTTTTTTTCGAACATGCCTGAGCTCATCCCTAACTCACCTTTCACACTGGGGGCGCTTTGCAGGCGCTACAAGGATAAAAATAGCGACTGCAAAGTGCCCTGAAACAGCCGCCGCTGTCTCTCAAATGTGAAAGCCCCAAGGGCTCTCAAACTGGAGCGGTGAGCTGGCAGGATGCTCAAAAAAGTCCTGCTAGCAGCATCTTTAGACCCCTTTCACACTTTTTTTTTTTCAGCGTTTTGCAGGCGCTATAGCGATAAAAATAGCGCCTGCAAAACACCCTAAAACAGCTGCTCCATTCACTCCAGTGTGAAAGCCGGAGGGCTTTTACACTGGAGCTGTGTGCTCTCAGGACGTCAGAAAAAGTCCTGCCAGCAGCTTATTTGGATTGGTGAACTCACCACTCCTCCACCGCTGCTCCTCATTGAAATCAATGGGGCAGCGCTGCGATACCAGCGGCAAAACACCCCTTTTTGGCTGAATAGCCCTGCTAAAAATAGCGCTGCTTTACTGCTGATGCCAGCTCAGTGTGAAAGGGGTCTTGGAATGGTGAAGGAGCGGTGTATACACCACTCCTTCTCATTTAAAGGAATAGGACAGTGCGGCGCTGCCGCAGCAGCGCTTTGCAGTGGATTTTAACCCTTTATCAGCCGCTAGCGGCCGAATAGCGCCGCTAAGATGACAGTATTGCGGCGCTAAAGCTTTACTACTGACCCCGCCCCAGTGTGAAAGGGGTCTAAGACTAAGTTCACACCTAGCTTTTCGTGAACACACATTTTTGCGCTACATGCAATGGGCTGCCCTATACACAACAAATGAGCCAAAGCAGCTTGTGTACCTTTATGGGCATTGAGCTTTTGCTTACCACATTAGGGGCGACGTACGATTTCTGCATATTTTGTGAATGTGTGCAAAAACACGTGCCTTTTCACGCGCTCGTGAAACGCTCGGGTGTGAATGCAGACTAATGGTCACCATAACAGAGCCTCTGCAACCTGACAGGAATTCTAATCCTTCCCCAGTGACTATAGGTAATATCGTATTATAGTTATTTAATTAAAGCTCAGCTCAGGAATATTAGTTCTACTCTCTGCTGGTATGAAAAAAAAAATCCAAATACCCATTTACTTACCTGAAGCCATGGTCACATGATGGTCCTTCTCTTCTGTTTACTTCCTGGGGTCCTTCTTCTAGTGCCCTCATCTCTGCCTGCGTGATGTGGACATCCCTATTGGTGGGGGCCACACTTCCAGTTCCAGCAGTTATATCCACTATTTACATTTCATTTTGCTGGAGTTGGGCTTTAATATTATTGATTTTTATATTATAGGCAATGTGATGCTGATTTACTAAAATAAGAGTGCAAAATCTGGTGCAGCTGTGCATGGTAGACAATTAGCTTATAACTTCAGCTTGTTCAATTAACCACTTGCCTACTGGGCAGTGGGCACTTTCACCCCCTTCCTGCCCAGACCAATTTTAGGCTTTCAGTGCTGTCGCACTTTGAATGATAATTGCGTGGTCATGCAACACTTTTATAATTTTTTTTTCACACAAATAAAGCAAAAAGACTGAAATTTAAAAAAAAAATGAAAATAAAAATTTTCTTAGTTTCCGTCAGTTCAGTAAATTTTGTAAATAAGTAATTTTTTCCTCCTTCAGGCTGGGTTCACACTATTGCAAATTGGATGCAGGTTCCCTGCATCCAAATCGCAATAGCGGGAGATTTTGACCGGCTCACTATGGAGTCGGTTCACATATTTCCACTGCGGCTCTGGTGCGAATTTGCACAGGTGCCCTGTGCGTCTTTTGATCCATTTCAGATCCGAATTCAGCCCAAAATTTGGGCTGAAATCGGACCTGAAGCGGTGAACGGGACGCACCGGACCTCTGCTGTGAGCCACATGTGAACCCAGCCTCACTGATGTGCGCTGATGAGGCTGCACTGATGGGCACTGGTGAGGCAACAATGAAGGACACTAATTAGGTGGCACTGATGAGGAGGCACTAATATGCTACACTGATGGGCACTGATAGGTGGCACTGATATGTGGCACTTATAGGTGGCACTGGTGGGTAATGATAAGCGGCACTGATGGGCAGCACTGATGGGTGTCACTGATGAGCACCAATTGGTGTCACTGATGGGCACTGCATGGGCTGTACTGTAATCAGAGCACAGATGATCAGTGCCCTGATTACCTGTGCCTGTCTCCCCTTCAAGGAGATGCTGCTGATCGGCTCTCCTCGCCACACACTCTGTCAGTGTAAGCTGAGGGGAGCCAATAAATGGCACTTCTTTGTTTACATGTGACTGGCTGTGATTGGACACAGTCAATCACATTGGTAAAGAGCTGTGCCATTGGCTATTTACCAAGATCAAGGTCATGCTGTGTTCCTAGGACACGTGAGAGCAGTAGTTCTGGGCACCGTCATGATGTTGTCCTAAAAGAAGAGTTCATCCCGCCCGCTGTCATTTTACTATACGGCAAAGTGGTTAAAGTAGAATTATAGGCAAAACTTTTTTTTTTTTCATTTTGTGTAAAGCAAGGGAGGGTTAAAACAAGCGTCATATTTTTTATTTTTTTTCCATCTTTGTCCCATTGTGGAGATTTCCTTACCCTTCCTGCCCCATAGCCAAACAGGAAGTGAGAGGAAAATGCTGCAAATTAAGGGAATTTCTTGGGGACCCCTACGTCACCAGAAATAGTGTCCCCATTGGAAGGTTACCTTCTTGTTAGTTTTCTGGGGACAACTCAAAATGTGGGATTTTCTTTTACTTTCACTTTTGAGGATAACAGTAAACAGGACGAATAGCGAGAGTAACACAGACAGCCATAAAACAGGTGTTCTAATCCCTCTCCACTCCATCCAAAACTAAAAAAAAAAGTTTTGCATTTAACAATCGGTTGAGAATTGCTACTGGGCACCAGGCGTTGTTACATAGTTACATAGTTAGTCAGGTTGAAAAAGTCCATCTAGTTCAACCATAAATAAATAAAATAAAATAAAAAGTATCATACAATCCCATATACCCAATCCTATACCCACAGTTGATCCAGAAGAAGACAACAAAAACCCCCAGAAAAGTAGGATCTAATTTGCTACAGCAGGGGAAAGAATTTCTTCCTGATCCCAGAAAGGCAATCGGACTTTCCCTGGATCAACTTTACCTATAAATGTTAGTACCCAGTTATAATATGTATATTTAGGAAAGAATCCAGGCCTTTCTTAAAGAAATCTACTTGAGATGGCCAGAACCACAACTGGAGAGAGTCTATTTCACATTTCCACAGCTTTTACTGTGAAGAAACCTTTCCATATTTGGAGATGAAATCTCTTTTACTCTAGACATAAAGAGTGCCCGCTTGTCCTCTGTGTTGACCGTAAAGTGAATAACTCAACACCAAGTTCACTATATGGACCCCTTATATATTTATACGTGGTGATCATATCCCCCTTAATCTCCTCTTCTCAAGAGTGAATAAATTCAGTTCCTCTTATCTTTCCTCATAGCTAAGCTCCTTCATGCCTCTTATCAGTTTGGTTACCCTTCTCTACACTTTCTCCGGGTCTCCGATATCCTTTTGGAGAACTGGTGCCCAAAACTGAACTGCATATTCCAGATGAGGTCTTACTAATGATTTGCAAAGGGGCAAAATAATATCTCTCTCTCTGGAGTCCATACCTCTGTTAATACAAGAAAGGACTTTGCTCGGTTTGGAAACCGCAGCTTGGCATTGCTGCTATTATTAGGCTTATGATCTACCAAAACCCCCAGATCCACCTTCACCATTGATTTCCCCAGTTGTACTCCCCTTAGTATGTATGATGCGTACATATTCTTAGCCCCCAAGTGCATAACTTTACATTTATCAACATTAAACCTCATCTGCCACATAGTCGCCCAATTAGAAGCGCATTGAAGTCGGCTTGTAAATTGGAGACATCCTGTAAGGATGTTATTTCACTGCATAGCTTAGTGTCATCTGCAAAGACAGAAATGTTACTTTTGATCCCCGACCCAACGTTTATAAAGATATTTAAAAAGTAAGGGTCCCAGCACTGAACCTTGGGGTACACCACTGATAACCTTAGACCATTCAGAGTAAGAATAATTAATCACTACTCTCTGAATTCTGTCTTTTAGCCAGTTTTCTATCCATGTACAAACTGTTATTTCCAAGCCTGTAGACTTTACCTTACACATGAGCCGTGTGTGGGGAACATACAAGTATACCACGTCCACCACCACCCCTCTGTCCAAGGTTTTACTTACCTCCTCATAAAAAGAAATCAGGTTTGTTTGACAACTTCTGTCTTTCATGAATCCATGGTGTCTGTTGCTTAAAATATTTTTTTCCAGCAAGAACTCGTCTATGTGGTCTTTTATTAAACTCTCCAGTATCTTCCCGACTATAGAAGTTAAACTAACAGGTCTATAGTTACTTGATAAAGACTTTGTTCCCTAAAAATTAGATACAATGGCTTTGAAATTACAGAGCTCAATTCTTTTAGGATCTGTGGGTGGATGCCATCTGGTCCAGGTGCTTTATCCATGTTTATTCTGTCTAAATATTTCTGAACCATATCACTTTTGAGCCATTGTGGAGCTGTGTCACTACCTCCCCCATTATGGACATGAGCTCCCCCATGCTCATTTGTATACACAAAGCTGAAGAAAGTATTTAATACATTTGCCTTCTCTTTGTCCCAAGTCACCCACTCTAGATTATTTCGTAAAGGCCCTACATGCTCAGGCCTGACCTTTTTACTATTAATATATTTGAAGAATTTTTTGGGGTTTGTCCTACTATCTTTTGCAAACTGTCGACTTTTTGCGTCCTTGATTTCCTTTTTACATATTCTGTTATATTCTTTGTAACGTTTAAACGACACTAGTGTTCTTTCATTTTTATATTTTTTAAAAGCTCTTTTCTTATTGTTTATAGCTATTTTAACTTATAGTTTTAGCCTTTTAAACTTATTGCCCATGGGAATATACTTTGCAGTGAGTTCACAAACAGTCACTTTGAAGAATTCCCATTTCTGTGTCCACTGATGCCAATATTCCCTCCCCGTCTAAGTCCTGGAGAGCAGCCCTCATCCTTGGAAAATTTGCTCTCTTGAAGTTAAATGTTTTTATCTTTCCCGTATGTGTTTTATGCTTACAGCTAACATCAAATGAAATCTTGTTAGGGTAGCTGCTACCAAGATGTTCCTTTATATGAACATTAGTAATAAGCTCTGCATGGTTTGAGATTACCAGGTCCAACAGAGCATCATTCCTAGTTGGGGCCTAAATAAACTGAACTATAAAATTGTCTTGTAATAGGTTTATACATTTTTGCTCTTTAACTGTCCCAGCAGTGCCATTACTCCAGTCAAGTCCAGCTCTTCACTCCTGCTTGGGTTGGCTGCGCAAGGGACATCCTTAACCATCTCAAAGGCCAGCACGAACTTAGTGACGGTAAGCTTATGGTTAAGCCCGGGGTCTTTAGCTTTAATTCCCACAGAAATGTCCCCCCAGGTGTATTATTTATTCTCAGCCACATCATGGACTGATATGAGGAGGGAAGACAGGTTAACATCCTTGCTGTCCAAGATGTCCTTCCTGATGCTGGCTGGGATGAGGTGTGCAGAGAAGATCACAGTGCAGACCTCTCACATACCTGCAGGTGAAGGCGTCAGGGCGGCAATGGAGTCCAGCAGGGCCGCAGCCAGGCGCACTTTCAGGACTCCCACTCTGGCCTGGATATCGGTGACTGCTATGGACAGCGTGGTCACCATGGAGTGGAGCTGGGCAATAGCCGAGGAGATAGACTGCAGGGATTCCTGGGTGCTGGGCTAAGCTGCTACGGGCGGTGACAAAAGCAGCCTAAAGAGCCTGGCTCTCCTGGCTGTGGCGGAGTAAGAAATACCCCTACATGGCAGCTCCGCTGTGCGCTTGGGGATGGTCCAAGCCCTGAGGGACCGAGTGCTGCCACTCTCTGAACCCGTGGAGGCTGACAGAGGTGGAGAGGCAAAGTCTTCGCTGCCGGCCTGTTTCATGGCTTCAGCTAAAAGACAAGGAGAGCGGGAATGCATGTTGTTAAGATAAATCGAAAAGGCAGGAAGGCACAGGGAAGTGTCAGCCTGGTGACGTAATACCGCTCACTGGAACCAAAAAAGACCACCAGTGATTTTGCCACGATTGTTGGGTGGCAATCGAGGATAAGCGTACCTTTAAAAATTTGTGAAGCTTGTCACCCAAAAAGGAGCAGGAACTTGTTTTTGGCAACAGACACGCATAGAGCAGCCCATTAAAGTGTATGGCCTGCCCTATATGCGACACGCGGAATTGTGAAAATCTTCCACACAAAATCACGAGCAGAAACACAAATTCCCACTATGCAAAGTGTGAATGGGGCCTGTTTGCCTGGAGTTCAGCTGCCTAAGCTTAGCTGTAAGACAACTCACATGCCTCTACATCGGGAGCTCGGTGGCATTCGGCTACAGTGGATTACAAAGAGCTGTCACTACGTTTCTTTGATTTGTGAGTTTAACACAGCTGCTGTGTTTGCTGGATAGCCTGGAATAGGAAAAGAAGTTGAAGTCAAAGTCAACAGTTCGCAGAAACGATTTTGCGTGTCTTAAAAAAAAAAGTTATGGCTGCAGTGCAGTAATAGTTCCTTTTCTAGAATGGTTAACTGTAAAAAATTATTTACTTTTATTAACCTTTCTCACTGGCAAAATTATGTTATTTTTTTATTTTCCCCTGAGCTGTTCTCATTAAGTAAGGTGCTGAAAAAGCTTTCATTCAATCTTCTGGTTGCTGTTAAAGCAGCTTTTACTGCCCTGATTTCTTTATCTGCGGCCCCAGTCATGACAAAGCATACTGCCATTTCCTTGCTCAGCTCATAACTGTCTCTTCTCAGGGCTGAGATGTTTATTTTATCCGGTCTCCTCAGTGCCGGTTTATAGGATGCTATGACTGAGTGGCCTTTATGTCTCCATATTCTAACCTTTTTGATTTGACCTTAAGGAAACAATGGCCATGGCTTGCACTCAGCCTGAATCCTTCAACGCAGCGGGGGCAAGGTCCTCTCCCAGCTAGGTAAGGGGTTGTGTCCATTGACGTCAAAATGAAACCACCTTCCATGACTCGTATATTAACAAACATATGGTACACTACACACAGGAGTGGCAGCATAGCTACACATTAAAAAACATGGTTAGTGCAGTGCTTAAGAACAGCAATGCAAAAGACTCCTAGTAACCTTTAAAAGTTCATAGCCCAAGGGCCGTCATACTTGGTAAAAAAGACACAACGCTTGAAAAAACCCAACTTGTTTCACATTACATTTGTAATGTCAATGGAGGCAAGCCCTTTAAAGGGGTTGTAAAGGTTCGTTTTTTATTTTCTACATAGGTTCCTCTAAGCTAGTGCATTGTTGGTTCACTTACCTTTTCCTTCGATTTCCCTTCTAAATGTTTTTTTTCTTTGTCTGAATATCTCACTTCCTGTTTCTCCTCAGTAAACTTCTCACCATCATCCGAGCTGGTGGTTAGTCAGCCAGAACAGCTTACTGAACAGCTTACTGAGGAGGAACAGGAAGTGAGAAATTCAGACAAAGAAAACAAAAAAAAAAAACATTTATAAGGGAAATCGAAGGAAAAGGTAAGTGAACCAACAATGCACTACCTTAGAGGAACCTATTTAGAAAATAAAAAACGAACCTTTACAACCCCTTTAAGTGTATGTAAACCCTAGAGCCAGCCATAGATTGAGCGATTTTCTTTCCTGCAGGTGGTGTGTGTGGAATCTAACTGTCGCTGGGTCTTCACCAGGGATCCTAATGGCGGAGATGGGCTGGGAACCCTAGTGGTCCCGCTTCCCTTTGCTGCAAAATGACGCCAGGTCATGACCTGCAAGACCACCCCATCAAGGGAGTGGCTGGACTAGAAAGGCTTTGGTCTTTAGGGACAGTTCACAAGGGCTGTAAGTGTGGGTCAAGACAGGGGTCAAAGAAAGTGGCAGGTGAGGGACTAATCGGGTTCAGGTAAAGGTCTAGGTAGGCAGCAAGCAAGAGCATTGTCAGGTCCAAGCAAAGGTCTAGGCAGGCAGAAAATAGCCAGGTCTGGACAGAGGTTTAGGCAGGCAGTAAGAGCGTAGTCTGGTCTAGGCATGCAGCAAGCAAGGGTGAAGTGAGGTCAATCAAACAGGTAACTGGCAGGCAAGTATTATGGCTCTTTATAGCTGTGGTAACTGGGCAATAGAACACAACACCAGCCATTACAAAGGCTGGTGGTTAAATACCCTTATTGGTTGGACCACTTACCCAGTGTCATTACAGTGAACTCTGGAAGTCCTGATTGGGATTCTGCAAGTATCTTGGAAGTCATGGCAGAGATTTAAAAAAAACTTGAAGTGATTTGTAGAGTACCGTAACAAGAGTATGATTGGAGGAAGTGCTGTAGTAGAAGCACATTTCCTCTAACCCCCTGAGCGGCTCTCTGCAATCTGGTCTATTCTGCACTCTTATTAGTTTGCATAGTTCACTTATTTATTATTATTTCATTTATTCTCTCTGTGGACTACAGAAACTCCCCCTCCCCCACCATATTATGGAGAAGAGACATTATGGTGCACCACTGGAAAGTGGTGCGGGTTCACTTGGGTCATAGACTCTTATTGTCAATGGGCCTTTACCTGAGATCCTAATTGCGGAGATTGTAAGTATCCTGGAAGTCCTGGCAGAAAGAAGTCCTTTAAGTGATTCTTAGAGCACCGTAACAAAAGGAGTCAGATTGCTAAAAGTTCTGTAGTATAGGTTACTGGAAGTACATTCCCACTAATCCTGTGAGGGACTTTCGGTAATCTGGCCGCAGTGCCATTATACATAACCTATGTTAAGGCAAGCCAAGTGAACATTCTAATTTTATCACAGCTGAAGTTACACCGCACATGTGAAGAGCTTTTTGACGTCTGCCTACAGTCAGCAGCCATAAAATTACTGGACTTTCTGTCTTTATCACCATTATAGTGTAGTTCTTTAGACTGAATTACAAAATAAAATTAGATTGATAGTCAATGGCTTAATTTAAGTAGATATATCTGAATAATCAAATAACCATATTTCAAAGCAATAAAATAACTGTCTCCATGTATTCAACGTAAAATTGTTTCTATATTTCAGTGCCTTAAAGGGGAGCCATTATTTTGTCTCATAAAACATATGATGTAGTATCATTGCTTTTTCAAAAAAGATCAATTGCAAGAAGATGATGATAATAAATTCAGAGGTTATAGTAAATTAAAAAGCATTGTGCAAGTTTTAAATTAGGATACTCAAAATCCAATAGAAAAGTTGGAAAGCAACTGTTAGCATGCAGCGCCACCATCCCTCAGGAGAAGGCACTGCAAACAATTTATGGTGAATCATAGTAATTTTTCATTTTTGGCCATGTGGTAATACATGATAGCGATGATTAATAAAAAAAAAAAAGTATTTATTACCTATAGTAAATGATCAGATTCTCACTGTCATTTTAGAGGAAGGCAGATTAAACTTGTCAATTGTATTGACAAATTTTTATTTTTATATATAGTTTGTTAGGCAGATTGTAGAATTCACATATGCCAAGCTGATATCCTTTATCTTGCGTCTTCTGTTTGTTTTTGGGTGTGCTTGACCTCTGCCACCAACTCTTCTACTGGTGGGTCTACAGGCTGGCTTCACATCTCCTTTTTTGGTTTGGTTTTGTGGGTGGTCTGATCACCCCTCAGTTCAGGGGTTTGGCACCATGACATGCTCCTGATCCCCATAATGGGTGAGGCCCCTTTGAGGACCTTTTGTGGACTCTTTATTTGTGAGTCTTCTCCACATAGTCCTGTTTGGCAAGGAAATGCCCACCAGAGACATTGAGTTGAAAACAGCTTTGTAATTCTGCTCAGCATGTTTTGTGAGCTCTGTAATACTATATAGCCAGTAAAATAATCAACTTTTTCTCTATTCTCCCTAACCTTGTTCTGTATCCCCTGCCCATTCACATGACAGTATGACAATGATAATCTGTGGCCCAATAAGTATTTTGGAGGTTAACGTAGATAGGCAAAACATTTTTCATTTTGGATAAAGCAAGGAAGGGTTATAACATCAGTTTTTTTTTTCATCATCTGTGTCCCATTGGGGAGTTTTCCCTTCACCTCCTGTCTCATAGACAAACAAGAAGTGAGAGGAAATCCCTGTAAATCAAGGAAATTCCTTGGGGAACCCCAGGTCACCAGAACTAGTGTACCCATGGGAAGATTTTGCCTATATTACTTTTCTGGGGACAACCTAAAATTTGGGTAATTTCTTATGCTCTGTACACACGGGCGGACATTCCGACAACAAAATCCATCAGATTTTTTCAGACGGATTTTGTGCCAAACTTGTCTTGCATACACACAGTTGGACAAAGTTGTCGGCGTTGGATATGATGGGACTACGTAGAGGCTAGTAGACAATAGCTTTGGTCTCGTAATTTAATCTGAGCATGCGTGGCACTTTGTCCGTCGGAATTCTCTACAAACGATCGGTAAAAGTCCGATAAAGCCCACACACAATGGGATTTTCCGACAACGTAATCCGATTGGACATTTTCCGTTGAAAAATCAGACCGCGTGTATAGGACATTACTTTCACTTTCAATGATAATGGTAAACAGGACCAATAAAGAGGGTGAATCTCATTAACGGGGGCACAGAACACAATAAAAACTGGCAGGTGTTCTAATCCCTCTCCACTCTATCCAAAGCTAAAAAAACAAAAAAAAGGTTTTCCTTTCGTTATACATTAAGACACGTCAAGGAAAGGTAGCAGGAAACAAGCAACTGGTTGTGCAATGTGGTAGGCATTTGTGGATTACAAGACTGGCTGAATAGAATCCTCCATTGGCAAGTATAGCCTCACCTATTATGTATCTCCATTATGTACTGCGCTGCTTTCCTGGAACTTTGGAAAATGCTCATACATACTGTTGAATGGTAAAAAAAACAAAAAAAACAAGCCCATAAAAACACAACAAAACTCATAAAGGAATGTATCTAACACCATTGTTGATACCATAGGCTGTGGTTATGTCTGTTGAAGGGCATCTCCTGTTTTTGGTAGATCTAATGAATTGTCTTGTTCTGTGGTTTGTAATTGTGCAATAAAATATTTTAAAGTGTATTGTGTTTCTGTTGGTATAGTGCTGCCAAATCTGGGGGTTTTAAATAAGTGATAACGTTTCCTGATGTACGCGTATGGGGGGTTGGGGGTAAGGGAAATCCTTCAGAAACATTCTGGCTGCTTCCCTTTTGTAATGGAAAGCAAGATTTCCCTTCTTTGCTGTGCGTCACGCTGAAAGCTGTAGAACACAGAGGTTTTCAGAGTTAGGGATCCTTTACACTTGCTTTGTTCTCGGAAGAGCGATCCATGCTCGGATTGCTATTTAGACAGCATTTGACAGGCGTGAGGAGGCATTATACGTCACCACCTTCTTTAATCCCCCTAAACCCTGCAATAGCATGCTGCAAACGCGTGTATTGAACATGGTTGCAGGGTGTTTGCAGAGAGTTCCTATTCACTTGACAATTCATTAAGCTCTGGAGAAATTGCTCTTGCAGAGTGCAATCTATTTGCCTTTAGTAAATCAACCCCTTAGTGTATTAGACACCTTAAGGCTGGGTTCACACTGCAGCGATGCAGGAACGCCGTGAATCCGCGGCGGGTTCCCGCATCGCATGCCTCCCAGCGGAAGTTCACACTGCCCTATGCGAACTGCTGGGAGTGTCAGTGAAACGTTAATGACACCCCCAGATCAGTTCGCATATCGCAGTGCAATCTGCAAACTCGGACAGGAATCGGATCGCATGGTGTGAACACCCATGCGATCCGATTCTGCTGCGGACCAAAAAAAGGGTCCTGTGCGAGTTTGGGGCGGGTGCGATGCAAATTCAGCCATACTATCTGTATGGCTGAACTTGCATCGCACAGAGATCGCATGTGATTTGCACTTTAGTGCGGTGCGACTCACATCCAGTTCTCGTAGCCGCAGCAGTGTGAACCCAGCCTTAAATAGATGGTTTTTAATATCCACTTGCTCTATATGACAATATTGTTTTGAGCAATATTCACAAAAATAAAACTAATATTAATCATGGCCAGAAAAGAAACGTAGTCAGTGAAAATTGTAGTGACTCTTTTAGAGTGGAGGTCTGCAGTAAAGTGTTCATTTATATTGTTGTCCTGTGGAGAAATGCTCCTTTAGATTGGTTGTTGATGGAAAAGTAGCCCTTTAGATTGATGGTTGGTAGGAAAGTGCCCCTCTTACATTGGTGGTGAGTGGAGAAATGTCCCCTTGGTTTGGTGGTCATGGGTAAAATGTTCCTTTAGATTGAAGGTCGTTGTAAAAATTCCCCTTTAGATTGGTTGTTGGTGGGAAAGTACCCCCTTAGATGGGTAATCATTAGGAAAGTGTCCACCTTACATTGGTGGCCAGTAGAGACATGTCCCCTTAGCTTGGTGGTCAAAGTTAAAATGCCCCTTTAGACCGGAAGTCATTGGAGAAATGTCTCTATAAATTGGTGGTCAGTCATAACGTGTCCCTTTAGATTGGTGGGCAGTGTAGATACCTTTTACTTTGGTACTTATTGACAAAAATTCCCCCTTTAGATGGTCTGTAGGAATTTACCCTCTTAGATCAGCAATCATTGGAAGAAATGCACCTTTTACATTGTTGGCTGGTGAAGAAATACCCCTTTAGTTAGATGATCAGTAGGAAACGGGTACTCTTACAGACACCTAAAAACCTCACGGATGTTAGTTGTTACTTGCCAGAGACGTGAAAGGGAAAGCATCTGCCCCTATACCTCTGGCTCTGGGACTATAAAGGCAGTGTCAGGCGGAGGGTCAGTTCATCATTGCTCTGCTCAAGGAACACCCAGCAACCTCTGGAGAAATCCTGGCTTACTAAACAAAGATCCAGTTTACTGTGCTTCAGACTTAATGGGAGCCGGACTGTGGCCAGTGGAAGTAAACAATGTCCCTTTTTTGGTATTAGGGGGAATGTTAGTGCCCATCTTTAGTGTCAATGGGAGGACTAGCTATCCATTGTTGGTGTCAGTGGGAGGAAGAGTGCTCCATTGTTGGTGTCATTGGGAGGACTAGTTCTCCATCATTGGTGTCAGTGGGAGGACTAGTTCTCCATCATTGGTGTCAGTGGGAGGACTAGTTCTCCATCATTGGTGTCGATGGGAGGACTAGTTCTCCATCATTGGTGTCGGTGGGAGGAATAGTGCCTCGTATCAGTGGGAGAAATGTCAATGAGTGTCAATGTCAATGAGTGTCTCAAGGTTCGGGTAAAGGTACTCAAAGGGCTGCATTCAGGCCCCGGCTTGAAGTTTGGTGATCACTGGTCTAGGGAGTGGTGAAGCCATCCCTGGGGACAGTGTAATATAGAGGTTGTATCTAAGCAGGGAACTCTCTGCAATTGATGGTCGGGCTTAGACAGTTTACTTTCACAGCTAGAACCCTAATGTCTTAAGAATGTATACCTATGGGTTGTATTTTAGGTGGTGTTCAAGTGTTGAAGGACCATATGAAAGATTCTGTATAATTGGTGTTGTTGTTCACCCCATCCAAATACTACAACTCTGTAATATGCAGCTGCTCTTCCAGCGGGGCCTAGAAGTGGAGTTATTTATATCACTTTCCAGATTTTCTCCAAGGAATACATGACAAGTAAATCAGCCTGTAATTCTAAACATGAACCTGTTCTCTATATCCCAGAACAGTGTATTGGCAGATCCCCCTGGCACGTATCCCTCCACTGCAACATGTAATAGACCACTATAGTAATTGGATCCAGATAGTGCTTCTATTGGCCTCAAGGTTTCTGTTGAAAATACCTCTATGACTATGTAATGCTGCTGCCATATGAGAGAGAACTGGCGCAGTGCAGGGGTGAGTTCCGTCTACGTGTAAAACAGGAGCCTTTGATTTATACATAACAAACCCCATCCATGAATATATCATTTTTACAATGGTTTTTCTATTGCCAAGCCTTCATTTTCTCCCACTTGGTCTACTTACTGTTGTCCATGGAAAGTAACACTGCCTGCCCTCTAGAGGCCACACATGGTCATTTAGGGTGGATTTATCAAATGGATGATTTTTTTCTTCTGTAAGGAATATGGTTAGGTTAAAAGGTTATTAATATTAAAATGCTTCTGGACCTGTACACAAGTGCAAATACAGTAAGTCTGTTGTACAGCTTAAAGTGGTTGTACACGCTGTACAACCACTTTTACTTACAGGTAAGCCTATATTAAGGCTTACCTGTAGGTGCTAGAAATACTTACAATAAAGCAGTGCCCCAATTTTTAAGGAGCATGAGCACTTTATAAAGGACAGATCGTGCCGTTTCTAAAGGGGTTCATGCGGTGACTGGCGGCTCCCACGCGCATGCGCGGGAGTGACGTCACATGACTCCGGACACTCGCAGAGCTGGAGTTCACGGCCCCGGAAGGAAGAGGGGTGAAGATGGATGCTCGCTGCTAGTCGGGGCAGCGGTGACATTGCAGGCTTCATTTTCAGGTGAGTGACACATAATGGACTACTAAGTTTAATAGTAAAGCAAGGAAACTGTCAGGAACACCAGGGATTTGATGCAAAGGAAGTAATACAAAGAGAACAGGATAGTTCTTCATACAAGTACATGGTACAGCAGGCACATATCAGAAATCTGAAATGTTGGGTTTTCTATATTCTTTAACCACTTCAATACCAGGCACTTAGACACCTTTCTGCCCAAGCCAATTTGTAGCTTTCAGCGCTGTCGCAATTTGAATGAAAAGTGCGCGTTCATGCTACACTGTACCCAAACAAATTTTTTATCATTTTGTTCCCACAAATATAGCTTTCTTTTGATCACCTCTGTGATTTTTATTTATATTTTTATTTATATTTATATTTTTTGCGCAACTAATTAAAAAAGGCTGAAAATTTAGAAAAAAAAACGTTTTCTTTGTTTCTGTTAAAATTTTTTGTAAATTTTTTCTTCTTCAATGACGGGCACTGATATGGCTGCACTCATGGGCACTGATAAGGCGGCACCAATGAGGTGGCACTGATGATGAGCACTGATAGGCACTGATAGGTGGCACTGATGGTCACTCATAGGCGGCACTGATGGGCACTTATGGATGGCACTGATAGGTGGCACGGATGGGCACTGATGGTCACTGATAGGTAGGCACTGATGGGCACTGAGAGGTGGCACTGATGAGTGGCACTGATGACACTGATGTGTGGCATTTGCTGGGCATCACTTGTCTGTACTGATCCCTAATGTTGCCAGTCAGTGCCCATTTGTGGGCACTGATTGGCATGTATTGGGCATATTTTTTTCTATGTGGATGGTCATGGGGTACATACCTGGCCATCCACATGCTGGGGGCTTCCCTGGTGGTCCTGGCGCCATCACTGGTGGACCAGTGTGGGCATCCACGGGGGAGGGGAGGAGGGCTGTGCTGATAAACAAACCTGTCAGGAGAGCTGCCAATCAGCTTTCCTCTACTCGCATCTGTCAGATGCGAGTGAGGAAAAGCCAATCAACGGCTCTTCCTCTTTACATCGTGATCAGCCATGATTAAACATGGCTGATCACGCAGTAAAGAGCCTCCGTCGGAGGCTCTTTACCGAGATCGGTGTAGCGGTGTGTCAGACTGACACACAGCACCACCGATCGCCGCTATGCGCGCCCCCACGGACATGTGGCGGCTGTTATCTTGCTGGACGTCATATGATGCCAGCATAACTGAACCCCCGCCCAGCTGTCATTTTGCTATAGGCTGGGCGGTAAGTGGTTAAAGCGTAACTCCACTTTTGTTGAGAAAATAACATTCCCCTCTGGGTGATCTATGTACATTGCAAGGATTATAACAACCTTTGTTGCAGATTCCTACCTTTTTGTTATTCTGAAGAAATCCACTTTTGTGCCTCTGTGCCGAGTGGGTCTAATGGGAGTTGTTTCATAATTATCAATCAGCTGTGGCAGCTGCAGAGCACTTATGAGGAAAGCTGTTGAGCCTGCATCATTTTAAACGTGTTCCTATTGGGAGTCCTAGCTCACCAAAAATGACATTTTTGTTGCAAGGGATGCCTGAAATCTGACTTGTATCTTAGGCAGAATTCTAGGAAAATTGGTGAGCCAATCACACAAGCAGGAAATAGTTTTTTGGGGGTGCTCAGTTTTTAATAACAAAGTTCATTTTTTAATAGCACGCATATACAATTGCGACACAAGTCATATTGTAATTAAAATATTATCTTTTCTTTATTCCACGAAAGTGGAGTTACCCTTTAATTGTTTTCTAATTTACAATTTTATGTTTACAGGTTGTTCAGTTTCATTTTAAATTTTTTTTGATTCTTGTAACTCACCCCCTATATAGTGCTGGTGATGCAGACGGTCACTTCACAGTGTGTAAATTGTAATTTGTAAATTTCGTACCTTAACCTAGGATGGCTGTAAATGCATTTCCGTCTTGCCTCCAACCTCCGCTGCCTGTTCACAGATCTCAGAAGAGGAAACTGCTTGGAGTGTATCAGTTTACAGGAATCAAGTTGTAGCACTTTATATTTAATGGGTTGTAATAAAAATGACATTTAAGAACATCTGACACGTCTGTAGACAGGTAATAAATGACACTCAGAGAGCTCAGGGAAATGTAACAGTATCGGTAAGAAAAGAAAAAAAAGAGTTTCTAACACCAGGTCTGCTGTGTGAGATGGGTGAGAGACATACAGAACTTTTATCTTCCTATTTGTTGCAGAAAACAAATCTAAAAAAGATTAAGGCTGGATCCGCATCTTTTTCGCACAGTAGTGCGTTTTAAACCTGTGTTTTATATGTGTACATGCAATATATATGAGCATTGTGATGCATTGCGGAAAACATAAGTACGGTATATACAATTTCAACCAACGCACCTGCACTTCAATATTAAGAAGAGAACATTTACTGAAGTTTCTTGTAGACTACAGACTTAACAGAACAATAGTCTTCGCAGTTTATTGCTGACACCATTCCAGTTCATTCTAACTAATTCAGCTAATTCAGGCTGCTCATGTCATACCTCCAAGTAAGGGAGAGACCTTGTCTATGGTCCGTGTTCTGGTTCCAGTACCCCGACTGGGTACCCTAAAAAGGCAAACCACATATTTCTGTAATGCCCCGTACACACGATCGGAAATTCCGCCAGCAAAAGTCCGATGTGAGCTTTTGGTTGGAAATTCCGACCGTGCATATGCTCCATCTGACTTTTGCCAGCAGAATTCCCACCAGCAAAAGATTGAGAGCAGGTTCTCAATTTTTCAGTCGGAGAAAGTTCCGGTCTGTACCAATTTCCAGTGATGGTACAACTAGAGGTATCAATAGATCCAGTTAAAAGAGAAACATGGAGACTTAATGAAGCTTTGATTCAGGATCCTGAGATAAGGAACAAAATAGAGCAGGAGTGAGGCCGCGTACACACGCGGGGACTGTTCGCTCAACTTTGTTCGTCAAACAGTTTCAGCGGACAGTCCGCTCAAAATTAGCATGGACGGACTTGCCCACACACGACGAACGAACAGTCCGCTGAAACCGTGCGCGATGACGTGAACGGCACGTACGACGGGACTAGAAAACGACGTCCTATACACTGCAATGCAACCTTCGGCGTGTAAATTCTTTCTGAGCATGCGCGAGACTTAGTTTGACGAACAAGCCTACACACGGGCGGACTGTCCGCTCAAACCAAGTTTCAGCGGACAGTTTTTCGGAATTTCCGAAAAACTTTGTTCGTCAGAATGTCCGCTGAAACTGTCCGCTGAAGCCCACACACGAGCGGACTGTCCGCCGAAACACAGTTCAGCGGACAAAGTTGAGCGAACAGTCCGCCCGTGTGTACGCGGCCTTAGAGGAGTTCTTCCTCAGAAATGAAACCCCTGAGGTATCAAAAGGTATTGTTTGGGAAACTCATAAAGTATATATAAGAGGTATTTTAATAGGTATTGGATCGGAGAAAAAGGGAAAAGAATGCAGGATCTCTGTAGAGAAATAGCAGAATTAGAGCAACAAACAAGACCGAGGGGGATACCAGAGAAGTTGGAGCTGAAAAATAAAAAAGAATAGATGACCTCATGGATTTAGAGAGAAAACGAGTCTTCCATATGATAGATAAAGTAAGATATCAAGAGGGGAACGAATTGGGGAAATGGTTGGCAAAAATAGTCAGGGATAAAAGAAATGCGACCTTCATCGCCAAAATTAGAAATGAGAAAGGGTAAATTGAGTATACAACCCCGCAAATAGCAGCAGTCTTCCATAGTTTTTATAGTCAGTTATGTATGGTAGGGAATAGAAGAAATAAGAATGACATTCTAGAATATCTGAGGGAGTTAGATCTACCTGGAGTCTCAGAGGAAGAATTGGAGCTGCTGGAGGCTCCAATAACGGATGAGGAAGTAGCGAGGGCAGTAAGGGGGATGGCAATGGGAAAGAGCCCGGGCCCGGATGGATACCCTATTTTGTATTATAAGAAATTCGAGAAGATAATGGTACCCAAGCTATGTGAATACATGAATGCAGTAGCAGAAGGGGAAAAACTCAGGGGGGAGCATTAATGGCCCATATAACCCTGATATTAAAGGAAGGTAAGGATCCAGCGGCGCCAGAGAGCTCTAGGCCAATCTCCCTATTGAATACAGATATGAAGATATTCTCTAAGGTCTGTACCAATTTCTGACGTGCAAAATTCCTACGCAAGCTCGGAAACAATTCGATGCATGCTCTGAAGTATTGAACTTAATTTTCTCCGCTCGTCGTAGTGTTGTACGTCACTGCATTATTGCCACTCGAAAGTGCAGAGAACTTTTGTGTGACCATGTGTATGCAAGCCAAGCTTGAGCAGAATTCTGTCAGAAAAAACATCCAAGATTTTTCAGACGGAAATTCCGCTCATGTGTACGGGGCATTAGAGCTACTTCTTGCAGCAGGCTTCCTGCTAGTTCCCATGTGGAAGAACCTCCCTCCCAGGAGGTTACCTCCCCTTGCATTTATGGACCACTAGGGGCAGGACCATGAAAACCCAGCAGTTGGCAATCTTAACCCTTTTCTTCCTCCCTGGGCAGCCCTCGTACATAGAATCCACCAGCACAAACTTTATTATAATACAGTGCAATACAATAACATGAGGCAGTGTACACCCGAAAAGTAGGCAGCTGCCTACATGCCTGCATTGTAGTGCTCTGTATACGTTGGCATGTTTTCTTTTTTTTTTTTATTTATTGAGCCTTGTTAAAGTATGTCTGAAGTCAAAACTTTTTTTAGATTTTGATTGATGAGGGAATGGTTTGAACCTCTTATGCCGCGTACACTCGACCGGACTTAGGTCCGACAGACTTTCGATGGAGTTCTGACGGAATTTTCGAATGAACGGACTTGGCCACACACAATCACACCAAAGTCCGATGGATTCGAACGTGATGACGTATGACTGGACTAGAATAAGGAAGTTCATAGCCAGTAGCCAATAGCTTCCCTAGCGTCAGTTTTTGTCTGTCGGACTAGCATACACACGAGCGGATTTTTCGGTAGGAACTGGGTCCGGCGGAGTTCTGGCGGAAAAATTTGAAACATGTTCCATTTCTAAAGTCTGTCAGACTTTTGCGAATCAAAAGTCCGCTGCAGCCCACACACGATCGAATAGTCTGCCGGAATTGTTCCGTCGGACTTTTGATGTTGAAAAGTCTGGTCGTGTGTACGCGGCATAAAAGGTTTTTTTTTTTTTTTTTTTGCTGTGTTCTATTGAGATTTTTCTTTGTTTCCTCTCTCAAGACACAACAGGAAGTGAAAGCATAAAAGGAAAATCCGGATGGCTGCACACCGAACTGAGATCCAAATGCCTTCATTCGCATAAAACCATGATGAACATGAAGAACACTACATGTACAAGCAAGGGAGGAACGGCTTACATGTTTCACACACAAATTGTGCTTTGACTGTGCTATTTAAATTCCTGAAATAAAAAAAAATTCTGATATAATTTACACCGATCAGCCATAATTTTATGATCACTCCCCTAATCATTTAATATTGAGTAGCCCCCCCCCCCCCCCTTTGCTGCCAAAAAAGCCCCTTTTGAAACTGAAACAGCCCTAACTCAAGGCATGGACACCACTACACCTCTGAAGATATTCTGTAGTAGCCGCCAGTAGCAGATCATTTAAAGAGGAAGTAAAGGCAAATAAAAAAAAAAAATAAGCACACCCTGTAAGGCAAAGGCATAATGAGCCAGTATGCATAGCATACTAGCTCATTATGAATAACTTGCCTGAGAACAAAGCCCCCAAAGCGGTCCTCCGTCTTCCTCTTCGCCGCTGCCATGGATCCCGGAGCGACTTCCGGGTCTCGCGGCTCAGG
This sequence comes from Lithobates pipiens, assembly GCF_037356315.1. Taxonomy (NCBI): domain Eukaryota; kingdom Metazoa; phylum Chordata; class Amphibia; order Anura; family Ranidae; genus Lithobates; species Lithobates pipiens. The sequence goes on from NW_027507785.1 coordinate 82,391,803, forward strand.
TGCTGTGATTCGCCGGAGCCCCGATGACTTCACTCCTGCGCATGTGAACAGGAGCCGACACTCGCGGCATATCGCCGCAATCTTGTAAGGGTTTACAACCACTTTAAGTCCTGTAAGTTGTGAGATGGGACCTCCATGGATCACACTTGTTTTTTCCAGTAGATCTCACAGATTGAGATCTTGGCAATTGGGAGGAAGTCAACATCACAAATTCTTTGTTGTGTTCCTCAAACCATTCTTGAAACATTTTTGCAGTGTGGCAGGGCACATTATCCTGCTGAAAGAGGCCACTGTTATCAAAGAATACTGTTACTTTGGAGGGATGTACTTGGTCATCAACAATGTTTAGGTAGGTGGTTTGTGTTAAAGTAACATCCACATGAATAGCAGGACCCAAGGTTTCCCAGCAGAACATTGCCCAAAGCATCACACTGCCTCCGCCAGCTTGCATTTTTCCCATACTGCAGCCTTTTGCCATCTCTTCCCCAGGTGAGCAATGCACATGCACCTCTCTGACCATCCGCATGATGTAAAAGGAAACATGATTTATCAGACCAGGCCACCTTCTTCCATTGCTTTGTGGTCAAGTTCTGATGATCACATTCCCACAGTAGGCACTTTTGGTGGATACGCAGCCCCATGCATAACAAACTTTGATGCCCATTTTTTCTGCTTTTAACAAATCGATGATGAATAAAAGAACAACAAAAAAAAAATACTCACACTAGGGCACAATCTATAAATAAGTAAAAGCAGCTGGCACAATTTGCAGGCAACAAATTAACCTCTAACGAAAAAGTGGTCAAAAACTGGAGTTATACCCATTGGTTAAAGCCAGACTCCAGTTTACATTACTTGCTCCACTACCTCCAGTGTCAGGATTGAGTCTCCTCTAAACAGCAGTATCACCCCCAAACATGCAGGTCATAAAGAACGCAGAACCATCTCATGGTGTAGTAAACTCCAAAAACTGGACTTACATGGAAAAAAAGGAAACCAGCATATCAATGCAATTATGTTTCAAACCAACAAGATGAAAGGAAATAAACTGAAACGTGTTGGGTGAAGGACAGTACTGGATGCTTCACTATGATTTTGGTGTTTCTGGACACAGTTTTGAATACAACCCATGCCTGTGTTTAGATGCAATATTTTTAATATACCTTGCTAAATATACTCTTTTCTACTCATATATATTGGTTTATACATGTCTAAATATATAAACGCCTAAAAAGTCCGCCTAGAGTTATTCAGCTCTTTTCTAAAGATTTTGGAAGTGGCACTATTACAGGATACACTCACCAAATCTAATTTTTCAAACCAACAAGATGGCCGCCGTTAGTTTTGGTGCACGATGACGTCATATGCCATGGCTCAAACCAACGCATTTCATCACCATGAGACATCACCAATATGCTGGTTTCCTTTTGTTTCATGTAAGTACAATACTATGACTAAATCAGTTTTCTGGCATTTACTACAATATGAGATCGTTCTGCTTTCTCTATGACCTGCATGTTTAGGAATGATACTACTGTTTAGTGGAGAATCGATCCTGACACTGGAAGGAGAAGAACAAGCAGTGTGAACCAGAGGACTGAATATACACTATAATACCAAAAGTATTGTGATGCCTGCCTTTAGGGTCCTTTCACACGGGGCGGATCAGTTCTGATCCGCCCCGTGGATGTCCGTTTGCTCAGCGGGGATCACTCCGCCGATCCCCGCTGAGCAGGGAGATGACAGCTCCGTCTCTGCACACTGCGCAGGGACGGACCTGTCACAGCGCCGCTCTCCCCTATGGGAGATCGGATGACGACGGACCGCAGTGCCCGTTGTCACCCGATCCGATCCGCAGACGGATGGAAAAATAGCTTTTTCCTCCGTTACACTTTTTCGGATCGGAGCGGGTCGGATGTCAGCGGACATGTCACCGCTGACATCCGACGCTCCATAGACCTCTATGGAGCACCCGTTCAGGTCCGCCTGAAAGACTGACAGGCGGGCCTGAACGGGACATCAGTGTGAAAGAGGCCTTACACGCACATTTACTTTTTTAAATTTTTTATCAAAAAGCTTTTATTGTAACAAAAGCAAAAAGCACTTCCAAAACAGATATGTAAATATACAGTCCATATATAGAGCGGAAACAACCTCACATACAAGGAGCGCAGATAGCAAGGATAACTTGTCACACATTTGTAGCAGTATTGAATTGTAAGTCTTGTCAACTTGCTGCACATCTTCCCTGGCAAGTTGTACACTTGCAGAGCACTTGAAGCACAAGTTCTAGTTGACAATTTTCAATTTGTAGCAAATTTGTGTGGCAAGTCTCTAGCAAAAGTGAAGTTGCAGTGGTGAGTCTTCAGCAAGAGCCCCGCAAGTCTCAGCAAGAGCCCCGCAAGTCACAGCAAGAGCCCCGCAAGTCGCAGCAAGTGCCCCGCAAGTCTCAGCAAGAGCCCCGCAATTCTCAGCAAGAGCCCTGCAATTCTCAGCAAGAGCCCCGCCAGTCTCAGCAAGAGCCCCACAGGTCACAGCAAGAGCCCCACAAGTCTCAGTTTTTGGCAAGAAAAAATAAGCAAGCAGCGCAAATCTATAATCCCACGATCTGGTGATAGTGGCTGTCAGGTAAAATCTATACAAAGGAGATCGGTCTTCACAGCTGTCCCTCCCGCCGCACCAATCATTCCCGGGAGATTGGGAGGTGCTTGCGGGTGTGGGGGAGTGCCCACAGAAATGTGGGAGACTCCTGCACCTTGTGGGAGACTTGGGATGTCTGAATTTATATAATATACAGTATAAAAACGAAATGAATACTCCCAGATAGCAAGTAACTGTGCTGCAAGTTTGAAAATGACTTGCTGAGCTCTTGCTAGACTTGCCAAGCTTCATAAGTTTGTTGCACAATTGCAGCAAGTCTGCATTGCATGACTCCAGGTCAACTTTCTTTGCAAACATTCTGCAAGTTTGCTGCAAGTTCTGATTCAGTTATGTTGTGTAAAAGTACTTATCTCACCACAGGGGTCACTGTGGCTGAATTTTCATCATTTTTGCTGCCTAGCTTCTTGAATTAGTGCACTTTATCGTTTCCCAGCATTATCGCATATTACTGCATTTTATCGTAGATTACTGCAATTTTTGTGTTGTACTTTTTTTTCTAAATTAGGGATAGGCATTCATACATAGTTATCTAATTTTGCTGCTTAGCTTCTTGAATTATCGCACTTCCTCATTGTTTCACATAATATTGTTTTTTTTTTTTTTTCTTAAATGAGGGATAGTCATTCATGCATGTTTGTTTCATTTCTGCTCTATAGCTTCTTCAATTAGTGCACTTTATCATTGTTTCACAACATTATCACATATTACTGTATTTTTTTCTTAAATTAGGGATAGTCATTCCTACATATATATCTAGTTTTGCTGCATAGCTTCTTGAAATAACGCACAATTTTGTATTATGATTATTACATATACACAAATACACAGGGCATCCCATGATGGGAATCTATGGGGTTTATTTACTAAAGGCAAATCCACTTTTCACTACAAGTGCACTGCAAGTGCACTTGGAAGTGCAGTCACTGTAGATCTGAGGGGGGACATGCAAGGAAAATAAAAAAAACAGCATTTTACTGCTATTAACCTAATCTCTTACTGTACGCGTGTGAAATACATTCACTCCAACAATCATACATAATGATAAACCCTGTGTCATTGCATAAAATAATTCATCTATCATACAAAATTATTAGTTTCTATGAAACAATCCCAGATAGCAAGTCATTGTGCTGCAGCAAGTCCACATTGCATGACTCCAGATCAACTTTCTTTGCAAACATTCTGCAAGTTCTGGTTTAGTTATGTGTGTAATAGTTACCCCACCACAGGGGCCACTGTGGCTGAATTTTCATCATTGCTCCATGCTGTATGTAGGGTTTTTCTTTAATTGGTGCTGGGGCAGCCACTTTGAGAGTGGTGTGCAGAGAGGTGAGTGGTAACCATTAGATCTAATATGGAGTTCAGGGAGGTAGAAATCAAGGAGTGACTATCCTGAACATCTCATTGGTGTAGCACAATTTGGAATGTTTTATATTTCCATGTTTATATGCTGAAATTTAGCAGAAAATGTGTGTATTTAACTAGAGGTGGAAATATAAACCTCAAAGGGGACCACAAATCCCAGCAATACAATATCGATGCAGCATATCACCAACTATAGGGGGTGTATATAGAGATATGACTGCACTGTACTGTGTTGTAAAGAGATCCATGTACTGTATACAGAAAGACCCATGCATTGTGCTGTATACAGAGAGATCCCTTTCATGGGAAAAGGTGGATACTTTTGTCACCATCTATACCAGGGTCACCTCACTCTACAGTGGGCTCAGGTCACATGACCTTTCTGGTCTAGGCACGCCTTATATCCCTGATAGTAAAGCAAAGAGATGAGCGGAGGGTTCCCCCACTATTGGTTCCTCTATTGTGCTGTATTAGGCTTGGTCTATAAATGGCTAGATTTGTCTCTTACATTGTGTGCGTCTACCATTTCCATCTTACATTCTGTTGATGTCTTCTGTAGCTTTATTCCTGGCTGGCTGTTCTCTGCAATCTCTGTATTTATGCATCTGTTGCCCCCCTCGATCTGAAAACACAATGGGGTTGATTTACTAAAGGCAAATACACTTTGTACTAGTACAAGTGCACTTGGAAGTACAGCCCGTTTAGATCTGAGGGGAAGATCTGAAATGAGGGGAAGCTCTTCTGATTTTATCATCCAATCATGTACAAGCAAAAATGCTGTTTTTTTATTTTCCTTGCATGTCCCCCTCAGATCTACAGTGACTGCCCTTCCAAGTGCACTTGCAGCGCACTTGTAGTGCAAAGTGGATTTGCCTTTAGTAAATAAACCCCATAGATTCCCATCATGGGATGCCCTGTGTATTTGTGTATATGTAATAATAATAATACAAAATAGTGCGTTAATTCAAGAAGCTATGCAGCAAAACTAGATATATATGTAGGAATGACTATCCCTAATTTAAGAAAAAAATACAGTAATATGTGATAATGTTGTGAAACAATGATAAAGTGCACTAATTGAAGAAGCTATACAGCAGAAATTAAACGAACATGCATGAATGACTATCCCTCGTTTAAGAAAACAAAAAAACAATATTATGTGAAACAATGAGGAAGTGCGATAATTCAAGAAGCTAAGCAGCAAAATTAGATAACTATGCATGAATGCCTATCCCTAATTTAGAAAAAAAAAGCACAACACAAAAATTGCAGTAATCTACGATAAAATGCAGTAATATGCGATAATGCTGGGAAACGATAAAGTGCACTAATTCAAGAAGCTAGGCAGCAAAAATGATGAAAATTCAGCCACAGTGACCCCTGTGGTTAGATAAGTACTTTTACACAACATAACTGAACCAGAACTTGCAGCAAACTTACAGAATGTTTGCAAAGAAAGTTGACCTGAAGTCATGCAATGCAGACTTGCTGCAATTGTGCAACAAACTTATGAAGCTTGGCAAGTCTAGCAAGAGCTCAGCAAGTCATTTTCAAACTTGCAGCACAGTTACTTGCTATCTGGGAGTATTCATTTAGTTTTTATACTGTATATTATATAAATTCAGACATCCCAAGTCTCCCACAAGGTGAAGGAGTTTCCCGCATTTCTGTGGCCGCTCCCGCACACCCGCAAGCACCTCCCGATCTCCCGGGAATGATTGGTGCGGCGGGAGGGACAGCTGTGAACACCTATCACCTTTGTATAGATTTTACCTGACAGGCACTTCTTCTTCTCTCCCTCCCGTGACTGTCAGCTAATAATATAATGCGATCATTTTTGTGCCGCAGACACTGACACTAGGAGTCCAGCTTCTAGTATTTGCTCCCATTGTTCTTCATAATTAGGACCAATGTCTTTCCCACTTCTCCCTGCAAGGCAGGAGATCAGGCGCCTGTACATGAGTCAACAGTTGTGTATAGGTTCTAGAGATAATAACCTTTTTTTTCTGTTTCCTCGTATACAGATTCCAAAAAATAAGACTTCACCAGAGACTAATAGTTGCTCTGACATCTAACCGCGTGGCTCAGCTAAATATACTGTTAGTGGAAATTCCCTAATAACGGAAACGCCTCTTTCAGTTTGCCACACGATTTTAGACCAGAATCATAAAAAATTTGATGCAGATATTTAACTCATATGTTTGACCACTAAGTTTGGCTATCTCGGTGTAAAATCTATTCTGCCAAATTGGTGTTCTGGAAAGGAAGCCATTTATTCCTATTCTTCGCTTTATACTGTACCATAATTTTTTTAAGAGGCAAACTGTAGGGCATTGAGAAGGGGCTGTGGGGAAGCCCATCTCCATATGGGATAGGGAAGAGTACGTCATATGAGGATTATTAGAGTAAATCATTAGAGGGATCTGGTACATTGGGCAGATTCCATCCTGTGAAATGTAGTTGTGCAAGGAAAAAATACATTTGAGCATGAGGGACAGCCATTCCTCCTTGATCCTTAGGGTACTATAGGGTAGTTAATTTTATTCGGGCCACCTTATTTTTACAAATTAAGGTTCTAAACTGGGAGTCTACATGTAGGAACCAGTACTTTGGTATCCAAATGGGCATTGTGAAGTATATACAACAATTGTGGGTTCCAGTCCAGATCATCTTAGCTCTTCCTGTGACTGTCAGTGGCAATTTACACCAGGTTATACACTTGTTTTTACATTTCTGTTGTAATGGTTTCAGGTTAAGAGTTATATAGTCCTTAGGGTCTTTTGTCACTACTATTTCCAAATACCTAAAGGTTGTGACTACCTGTATCCGGGACACACTATCAGGCAGAGCTGCAGGCAGCTCATCCAGCAGAAGGAGCGCCGATTTGTGCCAGTTAATGGCAAAACCAGAGAACTCTCCAAACAACTCAATGAGCAATGAGAACCAGCCTTCTCCCCTAGATATACAATAGTGCATCATCAGCTTAACGCAATATTTTAGCTTCCCTTTGTCCTTGTCTGAAACCCATAATATCAGGTGATGCTCTGTATGCAGACATCTCAAGTCTCCCATGAGGTGTGGGAGACTCCTGCATTTCTGTGGCGGCTCCCACACACCCGCAAGCGCCTCCTGATCTCCCAGGAATGATCGGTGCAGGGAACAGCTGTGAAGATCCACTTTGTCCCCGCAGATTTCTGTGCAAACAGCTTCCGCTCCTAGCATCCCCATCAACACTAAACAATCCTTCTAATTACAGCTCCGGCTGGCGGCCATTTTGTGGTGGAAAAAATTGCATTGGTTTTAATGGGAGAATTCTCAAACGCTAGAGAACAAACGTTCTTTTCGTGTTGAGTCTCCATTTTCCTAAGAAAAATACCTCCTTATAACATAGGGCATAAAAATATACACACACGCGTACACACTGTTATGCCTTGTACACATGGTCGGGCATTCTGACAACAAAATCCGTCAGATTTTTTCAGACGGATTTTGTCCTATACTGGACTTGCATATACACGGTCGGACAAAGTTGTCAGAAAATCCGATCGTTCGGAACGTGATGGTGTTCATTCATTATGATGGGACTACGTTGAGGCTAGTAGCCAATAGCTTTGGTCTCGTAATTTGATATGAGCATGCGTGGCACTTTGTTCGATCGGAATTCTCTACAAACGATTGGAACAAGTCCGTCGGAAAATTTTACATCCTGCTCTCAAATTTTTTCAGTCAGAATTTCGGACGGAAAAGGTCCAATAGAGCCAGCACAGTGGTGTGGTGGGCGGCACAGTGGTGTAGTGGTTAGCACTCTCACCTAGCAGCAAATAGGGTCACTGGTTCAAATCCCAACCACAACACTACCTGCCTGGAGTTTGCATGTTCTCCCTGTGCTTGCATGGGTTTCCTCTGGGTCCTCCAGTTTCCTCCCACACTCCAAAGACATGCAGGCCCTAGTATATGAATGGGTACCTTGGATTGTTGGCTCCTTTAGGGTAGGGACCAATGTGAGTGTGCAATGTACAGGGATGAGGACAATTGTAGACACTCACTCAGGTTGAACTGGATGGACTGGTGTCTTTATTTAACCTTACTAACTAAATAACTATGTAACCATGTAAGAGCCCACACACAATTTAATTTTCCAACAATATAATCCGATCGGATCTTTTCCATCTGAATTTCTGTTTGTTATGTTTTTTACTTTATTTCAGAGCAGATATAATCTAAAAAAAAATAACAATTGTATGTGCTGACATCTCACCAAAGCCCTCCAAAAAATCTAAAAGAAAAATTCAAAAAAAATTCAAAAGTGTCAAAAAATAAAATAAAACAATACTGACACCACTCTCCCCTGCCCTACCAACACTACCCACTGCCCCGACCCCTCCTACCAAAAAGCATTGTGAAAAAAATTCAGAAACAAATTAAATTGTAAAAAAAATCAATTATTTAAAAAAAAAAAACTGACACCGTCCACTGCCACATACCACCCACCGCCTTCTCCAGAAGCACTGTGGGAAAAAAAGATTAAAAAGGCGATCTAAGTCTCCCCCCCCCCCCCCCTTAATGCCCTCACTTACTAGCCTACATAGGTCCAATGAAACTTTCCCCCTTTTTTAGGTTGGGAGGGTCTTGTGGCGGACCTGGATTAGCTACAAAATATATAGGGCGGGGGAAATATGGCTCTTTGACCTCCGAATTGCTACAAATTGGTAATAGACCTGTGACTGTTTGTTATGAATTATATTGTATGTTGCCATTTGTGGCATACTGTTCCTTTTGTCTAGCACCGAATTTCGTAGGTGGATTTATGTGTTATAAAGTTGCATTGTTTATACCGCATTCCTTAAATAATGATTAAAAAAAAGAAAGAAAAAAAAGGCGATCTAAAAAAATATTTTGCCGCGTTGGGCAGGTGTTGTGGGCACGAAGCGCCACCTCCCTGAAATGAGTTTACAACCTCCATGAAACGAGTTTTTGCAGGTTGGGATGTCTATGTATGACTACTTGAGAGGCCTATTCAAAATAAATATGCTGTCTAGCGCAATATGTGATGTTGTACATGAAAACTTACACAGAGATGTGTGAACTGACACCTAAAACTTATTCAACCCAAACCTGTATAATAAATAATGGAAGTACTCGAAAAGGTGTTTAGGAAACAAAAGCCTGAATCATCATTTTTGTGTTTCTTCACTTTTTTCAGATCCTACAAGAATGACTTATGTCCCTTTACTGCTGATAAAACAGAATGCGATGTGATAAAGCTTTCAGCAGTGACCCAGCCTGGGAATATTTGTTTTGTCCTTTCCCGGTGTCTAGTATTCCCAGTATTGGTAAATGCTGCAGCCCCCTTCCAGTTAGCTCATGTCAGATCCCAGTGATAAGATGAGATCTGTAATGTTAGTAGCTGGCTTTTATAGTGGAGCAGAGAGAGGAGACAGCTTGGCTGCAGTCATCAGCAGCGATCAGTCGAATCCTCTGAGCTAAAGAATGCAGAGGTTTCCTTACAAAGATGCTACAGTGTCATGTGTGTCTGCAGGGGGGCTCTTCACACACTGCAATAAATTACATTGAAAAGCAATTGCAATGGAATTTTACTATGAACTTTGTCTTCTGGGCTCTGTAACATTTTTCTCAGTAAGAAATTTAAATTATTTGAAAGCTTTCATAATGCCATTTTAAGGAACTTCAGCCCATGTTTTCCCACTTTCCTCTAGTTTAACCACTTCAGCCCCGGAAGGATTTACCCCCTTAATGACCAGGCCATTTTTTGCGATACGGCACTGCGTCGCTTTAACTGAGCGACGTGGTACCCAAACAAAATTTAATGTGTTTTTTTCCCCCCAACAAATAGAGCTTTCTTTTGATGGTATTTGATCACCTCTGTGGTTTTTATTTTTTGCGCTATAAACAAAAAAGTGCGACAATTTTGAAAAGAAAAAAAAACAAAAAAAAAACTATCGTTTTTAGTTTTTGCTATAATAAATATCCCACATTTAAAAAAAAAAAATTTCTTCATCAGTTTTGGCCGAGTTATATCCTTCTACATATTTTTGTTAAAAAAAATAAAAAAAATTAGCAATAAGCGTATATTGATTGGTTTGCGTAAAAGTTAGCATGTCTACAACATAGGGGATATAGGGGATTTATTTTCTTTGCATTTTTTACTAGTAATGGCAGCGATCAGCGATTTTTATTTATTTATCCAGGGGCCCCCTTATTAAAGGGGGCTCCCGGATTCCGATAAGCCTCCCGCCCACAGACCCTGACAACCAACGGCCAGGGTTGTCGGGAAGAGGCCCTTGTCCTCATCAACATGGGGACAAGGTGCTTTGGGGTGGGGGGCCGTGCAGCCCCCCCTTCCCCAAGGCACCCCCCATGTTGAGGGCACACGGCCTGGTACGGCTCAGCAGGGGGGGGCAGCTCGCTTGTCCCCCCCCTTTCCTGGCCGGCCGGGTAGCGTGCTCGGACAAGGGTCTAATTTTTTTCCGGCGTTGGGGTTCCCCTTTAAGTCCATACCAGGGGGCGGGGCCAGCGACGTCTCCTTTGCAGGCCCCGCCTACCTGGAGACATGCTCAAAATGAGCGGAATTTCCTCCGCATGTGTGGGCGAGTCCGTTCATTTCAAAAGTACGGCGGATAGTCCGGCGGACTTAGCACGCCGTATTAGTCCGCTGAAAAAGTGCCATGTGTGGGCAAGTAGCCCGTTTGGAAAGTCCGGCGGACAGTCTGGCGGGAAGTCCGCCGGACTAAGTCCGCCGGATAGTCCGCTACGTGTGTACGCGGCATAACATGCATGAAATACACTAAATGCACGTATAATCCTATGGGAAAATTGTTATTGAAATGAATGATCCAGTGACAGGGTCTTTTTACCAATTCCAGCCCGGTCAATAGCAGATTAACGTCCGGGAAGTGGTTCTGTTATCCTGACTGGGCCTCATATGACGTCCTTCAGGATAACAGCCACCGCCCGTGGGGGCGCGCATCGTGGCAATCGGTGGAGCAATGTGTCAGTCTGACACACTGCTCCACCGATCTCTGTAAAGAGCCTCCGGCGGAGGTCCTTTACCACGTGATCAGCCTTGTCCAATCACGGCAGATCACAATGTAAACCGGAAAAGCCGTTGATCGGCTTTTCCTCACTCGCGCCTCACAGACGTGAGTAGAGGAGAGCCGATCAGCGGCTCTCCTTACAGGGGGGTCAGCGCTGATTGTTTATCAGCGCAGCCCCCCTTCAGATGCCCACACTGGACCACCAGGGAAGGGGGCAACATGTAGATGGCCAGGTATGTACCCCATGGCCATCCACATGTACAAATGACAGCTCAATCTGTGCCAATCAGTTCCCACAAATGACTGGCACCATCATGAAACAAGTTAAATCAGCAATGCCATCCATCAATGTTAACAGTGACACCCATCAGTGTCCAGCAGTGCCACCATCAGTGTCCAGCAGTGCCACCTATCAGTGCCCATCCATGCCCATCAGTGCCCACCTATCAGTGCCCAACTGTGCCACCGATCAGTGCCACCCATAAATACCCATCAGTGCCGCCTATGAATGCCCATCAGTGCTGCCTATGAGTGCCCATTAGTGCCACCTATGAGTGCCCATCAGTGCCACATACCAGTGCCACCTATCAGTGTCCATCAGTGCCACCTATCAGTGCCCATCAGTGCCGCCTATCAGTGCCCATCAGAATCACCTCATTGGTGCCACCTCATCAGTGTCCATCAGTGCCGCCTTATCAGTGCCCGTCAGTGCAGCCATATCAATGCCCAATATTGAAGAAGAAAACTTACTTATTTACCAAAAAAATTTGCAGAAACAAAGAATAACTTGTTTTTTCAAAATTTCTGTACCATCAAAAAAAAGCTCTATTTATGGGAACAAAATGATAAAAAATGTGTTTGGGTACAGTGTAGCATGACCACACAATTGTCATTCAAAATGTTACAGCGCTGAAAGCTGAAAATTGGCCTGGGCAGGAAGGTGTCTAAGTGCCTGGTATTGAAGTGGTTAAAGATAATTTTTTTTTTTTTTTTTTATGGTTTAATGTCAGCAAAAGTAAATATTTCTTGGGGCAAAACCTAAGACGAAAGTATAGACATTCAAGGGCCCTGGCTTTTTATACTGTTTATTTCCCAGGCGTAGATTCGCATCGCTCAGATTAATGTCTCCAGCGGCACCTCAAATGACACCGAAGAAATTAATTTTGAAATATTTATTTTGTAATCCACGGTTAAGGCTCACGGCTGGCTCTTTTCTCCTAAGATAACGAATGTTTAATTATGATGTAATATATTCATTGTCTAATGATAGAAGTGGAGATAATGCAACAAACCGCCAATAAAATCACATTGAATATATATTCTCCACATCACAGGCGGAAAAAAGTTTTCTTCAGTCCATCTGTCTGTATTGACATAAGCAGTAAATTGGTTTCTATGTTCCAGTTGGGAGGTTGTAAATCTCGCTGTTTCCACAAGTGAGCTGGAACATTTTACTTACAGTATCCAGAGCTGGAATAGCAGGGAACCAGTGAAATGAATCTAATGTTACATTTCCTAGCTGTATTTATTTTCACATTTCTCTATATCCAAGTGTGAGTTCTAGGCATTCCGACGAGGGGAATCAATGATCTTGGTGTAGATTATAATTACAGTTCAAGATAATTCCTTGTCAAGGGAACTCTCCAGTTAACTATAATGGTTTTGGGAGTGTTTTATTTTTTCAGTTTATAAAATTTTAAAGCGTTTCTACCAGGGATGTGCGGTGAGGTCAATGGCTGAATGACTTGTATAGCGCTACCTATACGAACTGAATCGCCTCAGGGCGCTTTCTTGCCACCGGAGTCCATCTGCAGCTTTTATGCGGTCCTTTAACCTGTAGGGTCCCAACACACTTACAACATTGACATACACATATATTATGGCCAATTTTTTTGGACAGGGTCTAATTAACCTACCTGCATGTCTTTGGAGTGTGGGAGGAAACCGGAGTACCCGGAGGAAACCCACGCAGGCACAGGGAGAACATGCAAACTCCAGGCAGATAGTGTTGTGGTCGGGATTTGAACCAGCAACCCTATTGCTGTTAGGGGAAAGTGCCAACCACTACACCACTGTGGCTGGTGAGCAAGATACACACAGGTTACATACGCCACGATCATTAGACTAGACCAGTGGTCTCCAAACTGCGGCTGTGGCCCTCTGCTTGTTTTTATCTGGCCCTTGGGGCACTGTTTCTTTTACTGATAGCAACAATGGGGCACAATTCTTCCCAGTGACACCTACAATGGGGCACAATTCTTCCCAGTTACACCTACAATGGGGCACAATTCTTCCCAATGATACCAACAATAGGGCACAATTCTTCCCAGTGACACCTACAATGGGGCAAAATTCCTCCCAATGACACCTATGATGGGGCACAATTCCTCCCAATGACACCAACGGTGGTGTTTTTCCCAATAACGTCGGGACCTTTTCTATTCCCAATAGTCTGGCCCCTCTAAAGTCTGAAGAACAGTAAACTGGCCCTTTGTTTAGAAAGTTTGGAGACCCCTGGACTAGACCTTCTCTGTAACTCTAGTCTGTAAAAAAAAAGGTAAAGCGTCACCTATGGAGATTTTTACGTACTGAAGTTTGGTGCCAAAGAGTGACATGTTAGGTATCTATTTTTTATATTCATGAAACAGTTTTTTTCCCCCCAAAAAAACCCTCCCAACTTTTTGAGGGACACCTATCAGCAAAAGTATGCAGGCATAGGACACACCCCTTGACACACCCCTTAAAGGAGAATTGGAAGAAAAAACAAGATGGGTTAAACCGACAAGTGCTTTTTTTTTTACCACTATTATTGCTTCATATTGGCAATTTAGAAATCAGATGAAAGGTTTAGCACTGGGAAACATGTTTTAAAAGATAAAAAGTGCATATTATATACATCTATATAGATCAGACCAAAATGAGGGACAAATGAGGAGGAAAGAGGGACAGAGGGACATTGCTCCAAATCAGGGTCAGTCCCTCGAAATCAGGAACAGTTGGGAGCTATGGGGTTCTGAGTAATTTTCTAGCAAAAACATTATATGTAGCAGAGAAGTGTCAGAATTGGCCTGGGTTGTAAGGGGTTAATTACTATAAGTAATATACAAATAATTATTATATATTGTTTTTAAGGTAATTTACCAAATTTTCAAAAACTGTACTGAAGCAGATGGCTTAACAGATAATTTACTGAAGTTTGAAGTTTTAATTTACAAACCAATAATATGTCGGTAAATAGATAAATAATACATTATTATCTTATACCATACAGCATAATAATATATGATTTAGCATGATTATAACAGTACTTTTTCAACAGCAGCAGATTCTCTTTCTCCCTCTTAAAGTGGAGTTCAACCCATTAAAAAATCAGCAGCTACAAAATATGTAGCTGCTAACTTCTAATAAACATACACTCACCAGTCCCACAGTCCAGGGATGATTTCACATGAAGCCTCGCTTCTTTCCCCATCTTCTCCGCAGTTACGGCATTGTGGGCGCCACTTTGGGGTCTCTGTGACCTCAGGTCACCAAGCTACGACCCTCAAAGCTCAATTTTTAACCACTTGCTGACCGCGCCGTAGCCGAAAGACAGCTACAGCTACAGAGCGGTCACGTTTTTCTGGGTGGACGTCCATGGACGTACTCCCAGAATGTTGGTCTCGCGCTCCTGCAAACATCCGTGACCGCCGGGTTCGGAAGACCCGGCGCATCACGGATCGTGGTAAACATCCGCTGGTAGCGGCCGTATACCATGTGGTCGCTCAGTCAAATGACGGAGCGATCACATGTAAACAAACCAGCGTCAAACCGTTGTCATGACATGACGCTGTAGCCGCTGTTCCTCCCTCCCCTCTCTGTACCGATCAGTACAGTGCGAGGGGAGAGGGGGAGAGATGGCAGCAGAGCTGTGGGCTAGATGTGTAATGCCCACAGCGCTGCTCTATGCCAATACTCTGCAATACTCTGCCAATACTCAGGTTGAACTGGATGGACTGGTGTCTTTATTCAACCTTACTAACTGTGGCAGTTTGGGGGATGGTCTATGTGGACAGCTTTACGCCAGATGCCCACTTACTTAGTTGTGCCTCTAACCACTTCAGCGTCGGAAGATTGTCCTCCTTAATAATTGGGCCTTTTTTTGTGATACAGCACTGTGTCGCTTTTACTGACAACTGCACGGTCGTGCGACCTTGTACCCAAACAATTTGATGTCCTTTTTTTCCCACAAATAGAGCTTTCTTTTGGTGGTATTTGATCACCGCAGCAGTTTTTATTTTTTTGCGCTATACACAAAAAAAGAGCGACAATTTTTGGTTTGCACAAAAGTTACAGCGTCTACAAAATAGGGGATTTATGGTATTTTTATGGCATTTTTATTATTATTATTTTTTTACTAGTAATGGCAGTGATCTGCGATTTTTAGTGGGACTGCGACATTGCGGCAGACAGATCAGACACTTTTGACACTTTTTTGGAGCCATTGACATTTATACAGTGAGACATTTATACATCAGAGCTATAAAAATGCACTGATTACTGTGTAAGTGTCACTGGCAGAGAAGGGGTTAACACTAGGTGCGATCAAGGGGTTAAATGTGTTTCCTCATGAGTGTTTCTAACTGTGGGGGGGGGGGTGGGACTGACTGGAGGAGGAGACATATCGCTGTTTGTAATTACTACGAACAGCAGATCTGTCTCTTCTCTCCTGTCAGAATGAGGATTTGTGTTTACACACACAAATCCCAGTTCTGGCTCTCGTGCCCGCGATCGGGGGTGGCTGGTGGTGATCATGCCCACCTTTCCTGCACATCGGGTCACCCCGCTACGGCTCTTAAAGGAGCCGATATATGGATACGGCGTTTTGTGGGAAAAAACACTTTGCCAACGTATATGTGTGTGAGCCCTTCGTCAAGTGGTTAATCATTAACCATGTGAGTTGCTAAATGTTGTACCTTCATTAAATGTAACCATATTGCTACACTTAGAGGCGCCTCTCTTCTCTTTTTTACTCTGTTGTGACATGACGCTACTTGTATATCAAGACATCGCTTGTATATTAAGTCAAAATTTATTTAAATACTTTGCTTGTCTTGCAAAACACTCTCAAACCAAATTACTCTTAGACCAAGGTTTTACTGTAAATGCCTTTTTTTCCCCCTTTTTATAAGTGATCACCTTCCCTCTGTTCTCAGCTGATCAAGAGCTGGTGGGAGAGGAAGCAGCAGCACCTTGAGCTTCCCAGTGAATGGCGGTGCAGGAGGAGTGTGTCAGGACAAATCTGATCAGACTTTGGATGAGAGCACACTGAGTTCCCAGCATACCTAAAGAACCCACCATGGTCCTGCTTAGTATGGTCAGTTTTTAATAGGAGAGACTGGCAGGAGCACCAGGGATTTCTCTCAAAGGAAGCAATACAAAGAGAACAGGAGAATTTCTCATACAAGTACATGGTACAGCAGGCACATATCAGGAATATGATATGTTGGGGTAATAAATGCTTTAACCACTTAAGGGCCTCTTTTTTTAGATGTGTTGTTTACAAATTAAAAAAGTTTTTTTTGCTAGAAAATTACTTAGAACCCCCAAACATTATACATTTTTTTTCCTAACACCCTAGAGAATAAAATGGCAGTCAATATTTTCTGTCACACCGTATTTGCGCAGCAGTCTTACAAGCAAACTTTTTTTTGGAAACAAATACACTTTTTTAAATTAAAAAATAAGACAACAGTAAAGTTAGCCCAATTTTTTTTATAGTGTGAAATATGTTATGCCAAGTAAATTGATACCCAACATGTCACTCTTCAAAATTGTGCCCGCTTGTGGAATGGCGACTTTTACCCTTGAAAATCTCCATAGGCAACGTTTGAAATTTTTTTACAGGTTGTATGTTTTGAGTTACAGAGGAGGTCTATGGTTAGTATTATTGCTCTCGCTCTAACGATCGCGGCGATATCTCACATGTGTGGTTTGAACACTGTTTTCATATGCGGGTGCTACTCACGTATGCGTTCGCTTCTGCACGCGAGCTCGGCAGGACGGGTCGCGTTTAAAAAATGTATTTTTTTTTCTTATTTATTTTACCTTTTATTTTTTATTTTTACACTTTCAAAAAAAAATAAAAAATGTTGTCACTTTTATTCCTATGGCAAGGAATGTAAACATACCTTGTAATAAAAAAAAAAGCATGACAGGACCTCTTAAATATGAGATCTGGGGGGGGGGAAGAAGTGACGTTTTGACATTGCTTCCGCCCTGCAATGTCATGGAGATGGGTGGGGGCCATCTTCCCCTCATTCGTCTCCATGCTCAGCCACAGAGAGGACCGGATCGCCTCCGCCAGCGGCTCCGGTAAGCGGCGGAGGGCACCGGAGTGCGGTGGGAGGGGGGGGAGGAGCTGACCTCAGGGTGAATAAGCCGCAGAGACCACTTTTATCTTTTGCCGGACTGCCGGGTGAACATGAGGATACCGGGGTTGTGGCAGCTAACTGGTGCCATAACAACTATATCCCTCCTCAAAGTAGGGACGTATATTGGCGTGCGGTGGTCCGGAAGTGGTTAAGTTACGAAAACTCCCATACGATAGAACACAACTTCGGAAGTGATGTAATGTGTTGTATTGTATTGTAATGTGTTCAGTCGCTTCCAAGCTTGCGCAGTCTTGGTCGGTCGATTTTTACTTTTTTTTTTGCGAATATTGTACCAATTAAACGAATATCGTACGTTTTGGTATCGTGCAAGAAAAGTGGTATTTTTCGTCCTATTTTCTGATTGTGTGTACTAGGCTTTGGATGAGTATTGTGGCAAAAGTTGCTGTCTTTACAGATGCAAGAGGCACCATTTTTTTTTTTTTTTTTTTAATGAAGTCCTGGAGCTTCACTTTAAGGACCAACAACAGACAGACTTGTACTAAGCCCTTGCACACACGGTCGGACATTCCGACAACAAAATCCGTCGGATATTGTCCGACGGATTTTGTCCTAAACTTGTGTTGCATACACACGGTCGGACAAATTTGTCGGAAAATCCGAGCGCTCAGAACGTGATGGCGTTATTTCGTTACGACGGGACTACGTTCAGGCTAGTAGCCAATAGCTTTGGTCTAGGAATTTGATCTGAGCATGCGTGGCACTTTGTCCGATCTGAATTCTCTACACGCAATCGGACAAAGTCCGATCGGATCACGTTATCGGAAAGTTTTATAGCCCAGCTCTAAAACTTTGTTCCGTCGGGTATTCCGACGGAAACAGTCTGATGGAGCCCACACACAGTCGGATTATCCGACAACGCGGTCCGATCAGACGTTTTCCGTCGGAATGTCCGACCGTGTGTACAAGGGCTTAGACTACAGCCTTTACTATTGCCAGATGGTCTCACAGTATATTTATCAGCATACTTGAAACGCAGTTCAACTGACAGCCGCTAGCTCTGTCATTTGTAACCCTACAAGCACAGTTTATACAAGGACTGCTCTTTATTGTGGATTGGTGGGGACCGCTACTATCCAAAGACAGAGGGCTTTTTCAGTTGGGACACATTTGTTTTATATTACGAGAATATTTCCTTCATATTATATGACTGCTCAATAGAAAGCAGCATTACCGCCCATATCAAATTATTCCTGATCTATTTCATGGAGAAATAATAATGAAAACGTCAAATGGACGTGTTTGCTTGTACTGTTAAGCAAAGCACAGACTGTTTTCTTGTCTGTTAATAGTTTTCAGATGGAACTGTGCAGCAGAAACATGAAGGCAATAATCCTCATCCCCAGCAAGTCCCCATCCTCTAGAGAACCAGTCTGAGCCTCTCCGACAGTCCAGGAATATGCCTGAACTTTACTGATGTCTACTGTGATATCACTGTCTCTGAAAACTTGGATTGCTCATTGGGAACAATTAAGCCAAGTCTCTGTGTGGCGCAGTTGATTACAATATTTCTATTAGCAGGCTGACATAGAAGATTGCGTTTCTGATTAGCTGCTGCCACCATGATTAAAGATTTTTTCTTAACGAAACATCCAAAAAAAGAAGGCCACCCAATTGTAATTGTAGAGCAAAAATGTAACACAAGGTTTATCTTGAAGATCAGTTGGCTAAAATCCATCAAAAATATACAGACTGCATTAGAAATATTGTTTCTTCCAAGAAAGAGGTGAGAAGTTTGGGTCTGCGATTGGTATTTCAAACTAAAAATCCAGGAAATATAAAAAGAAAAGGCAGAATGCAGTTATAACTATGTGTCAAAAGATGTAATATGTTATTTTTTACATGGTTCTAGCAAGACATCTGTCTTGATATCAGATTCCTGTACTCCCACCTACAGCAGCACCAAAGTTGGCCATACACTATGTGAATTTCATCAAGAATATTCGCTACATGGGAGGCCCTGTCAGCCCCCTCCCACCTTACATTCATCAACTGAAAAAGCAATGGTTCTGGATGTAAAACTTTCCACTTAACATTGGCTGCATCCAACCAGATGCAGCTGCTGTTTGAGTGATGTGATAGCTGCCTGCAGTGGCTGTCAGGGTACAATAAGCACAGCAGAAGATTTGTTCATCTATGCTGTGTAACGTGGATGGAGGAAGTTGGCCATATACTGATGGATTTTTTTTTGACCCTAACAAATTTCTCCATCCATGCTATACAGCGTAAATTGACAAATCTGTAGTGCTAGCTTGTAGATAGATGCAGTCTATTTTCTCCACTGTAGGTGGTGCTTGACAGCAGTGGCATTGCACTTGGAGGGAAAGTCAAGAGGAACGTGGTTCCTCTATGGTTTCCTGGGTCACAGGGGAAGCTATCCTATTGGATTCTGTGGCCCCATGTGACTCTGGCAGCTATTTTGGGTCAGGCAGAGCTTAATTAAGGCCCTGGCTCCCAGGCTTGGCACACATTTCGTATGTGGGTAGTGTAGGGTCAGACCACCCGTCTGGCAGGGACAGTGATTAGTGGCAGGGAGAGGTTCCAAACAAGTAGGGAAAGTATAGGGACACATCCTGCCTGGAGACCTCCCCAGTTGGGCATGGACCGGCCAGGCTGCATTCTGCTCCTCAAGACAGGTGCTGTCGGTGCTTTCATGATCTGCTCTGCTACACATCACTATTGTATTCTGTGAGTGTTCCCGGTTGGTTGCCTTTCTTTCGGACTTGTAAATTTCCAAAATTTTAATACAGGTTCTATTCTCTGCAACTGGACTTGAATACCCGAACACTAATTGAAGGTCAAGTGAGAGGGTTTAAAGAGGGCCACCTATTAAGCGAGCTTTTGCAGGTTTCTCAGGGAACCTGTCAAAAGTTGCTCCGCCTCAGGGACCAGCAAGGATCAGGTAAGTAACATATGGATCAGAAAAGACAAAGTAACAGGATATGTAGTCAAACGGGCCAGGTCAAGAACAGATGGTTAGGTACAGGCATGGACAGCAGGCAGAAGAATGGTCAGGATACAGGCAGAGGTCAGATGGAGCAGGCAAATCAGCAAGAGGCAAGCAGAATCCAAAGACAGGCCAAGGGCAGGGCACGTAGCATTAAAAGCAAAAAATACCATTCCTGCCTCCACACTGCCAAACAGACCTACATTATCACTCATTAACACCCTCTCATGCAGTCCCCGTCAACTCTTTTCTACCTTTACCACTCTACTTTGTCCTCCATTACCTCCACCCACTAACTTACTCACTGGCCAGGAGATTGCTAATCACTTCAAAAATAAGATTGAGACAATTTGTCTCGAGATCTCCACTCTACAGATATCTCCCTCACTTTACACTCCTTGTCCTCAATCAATACTTCCCCCTTTTAACCCAGCTACCATAGCAGAAGTCACTGAACTTTTTTTCTAAAACCCACCTAACCTCCTGCCCCCTGGACCTTGTTTCTTCTCAAATACTACGGTCACCATCTGACGCTATCCTACACTCTTTTAATTCATATCTTCAACCTCTCACTCTCTACTGGCATCTTTCGTAACCCTCTAAAACATGCGCTAGTCACTCCCATACCAAAAGGCCTCACTAGACCCCACTAGACCCCTTAACAACCCTCTTTACTCCTTTTTGTCTCCAAACTCTTTGAACGTTTAGTCTACAATCGACTGAGCGACCACCTTATTGACCACCTCATTGAGAATAACCTTCTTGATCCCCTTCAGTCTGGATTTCGCCCAGAGCACTCCACAGAAACTGCCCTCCCAAAACCAACTGTCATTATTCTGTACTCTTACTCTTGGACCTTTCCGCTGCCTTTGATACAGTTAACCACCCTCTCCTCTTCAAAAAACTCAATTTGCTTGGTCTCCATGACTGCACTCTCCATTGGTTTGAATCTCATCGCACCTTCAGTGTCACTTACAACTCCACTTCCTCTACAGCTCCACTTCCCGTTGGGGGTCCCCCAAGGTTCTGTCCTTGAACTTCTACTATTCTCGATCTACAAGTCTTCCCTGGGTCAGCTGATAGCTTTCCATGGCTTCCACTACCATTTATATGCTGATGACGCCCAAATCTATCTCTCTGCCCCTCAGCTCACCCCATCAATCTCCTCACGCATCATTGATTTACTAACAGACATATCAGCCTGGATGTCAAACCACTTCCTCAAACGGAATCTATCTAAAACTGAGCTCCTAATATTTCTTCCCCCACATGCCCCTTCCCCTGACATCTCTGTCAAGATCAATGGCACATCTATCAGTCTGTCCCCACATGCCAGGGTGCTAGGGTTAACCTTAGACTCTGAACTGTGCTTTCAGGCCCACATACAATCCCTGTCCAAATCATGCCGCCTTAGCCTCCGCAACATCTCTAGAATATGCCCCTTTTTAACTAATGACACCACCAAGCTTCTAATTCACTCCCTGGTCATCTCTCGCCTCAACTACTACAACTCCTTCCTCATTGGATTACCTTTACATAGACTATCCCCCCTTCAGTCCATAATGAATGCAGCTGCAAGACTCATCCACCTTACCAACCATTCAGTGTCCTCCACGCCTCTCTGCCAATCCCTCCATTGGCTTCCACTTACCCAACTAATAAAATTCAAAGTACTAACAATAATTTACAATGCCATCCATAACTCTGACCCCAGCAACATCACTAACCTGGTCCCAAAATACCAACCAAGCTGCTCTCTTCGGTCCTCCCAATACCTCCTGCTCTCTAGCTCTCTTATCACCTCCTCCCATGCTCGCCTCCAGGATTTCTCCATAGCTTCTCCCATCCTTTGGAACTCCCTACCCCAATCTGTCCAACTGTCCCCTAATCTCTCCATCTTTAGACGATCCCTGAAAACCCTTCTCTTTAAAGAAGCCTATCCTGCTTCTAACTAACACTTTTTTACTTCCTCCATCAGCTGATCCCCCACAGCTATTACCTTTTGTATCAATTGAGCAGTACCCTCTGATTCCTCTTGTACCAAATTGTAATGTAACTGTAATGTCTGCCTTTATTTTGCTAAGCGCTGCGCAAACTGTTGGCGATATATAAAACCTGTATAATAATAATAATAATAGACCAGCACTGTAGTCTGCTGGGAGGTCTTGCTGCGGTCGGTCTCGGAAGTCTAATAGTGATCATACTGCAATTATAAGGCATTTTAAACCACTTTCAACTAGAGTTTACTCACAAAAACTATGAAATAGATAAATACAGCTTACAGCCAACTGTTTCCAGTCACACTGTGAAGTGTTCTGAAGTGTTATTGATAGTATCATGCCCTGATTCATTCAATTGTTTTTGAACTTAAAGCTGGCTGAAAGGTTGAAAATGGTTGAACTTGCCTAAAAATTGCAATGTTTGACTAGTTCAAAGTATATGTCTGAGCAAAAAAAGTACATATCTGCAATACATCTACATTGCCCTATCTTTTTTCTCGCTAAAGTACAGAAAAGTACCAGTTATTCCTGCTAGAATTCCAGCATGCTCTACATTCTTGTTTCAGCTGACAACTCTGCCTTTGCTGCACTGAAATCTCAAGCAGTGCCATCAACTCTGCCAGGGCCCTCTTTAATATTGATTGGACTCTGGGCAAAACTTGTCTTGGCCCCCCCCCATGCAGTTTCACTCTCCACCTGCTCTGAGACATACAATAAATAGCAGCTAGACTTAAAATCAGTTTACTGAATAAGATTAGGCGGCTATTGCAATTGTTTGCCAGAGGTTACAGTGTATTATTACCGCTCACTGACTGGTTGCTAGAGGTTACAGCACACATTACGGCTCACTGATTAGTTGCTAGAGGTTACAGCACATTATTTTTGCTTGTTGATTACTGTGGATATGATCTCAGGGGGCATGATATACATATCAATGCCGCCAGCCACCGCTATTTACATATGAATGCCGGTAATTTACATGTAAACACAGGCTCTGCAGGTGATTCATCTGTACACAACAATAGGGCAGAGCTGAGCAGCATTAGTAGCAGCACTTCACACTGAGATATTGGGACACAGCACAGGACTAAAACCTCAAGGGATGAGGGAATTTAAACCAGTATAGTTGGCAAGTATTAGGCAGCTGCTTTGGGCCCCACAACAATGACAGTGCCCATGGCAGCTGCCCCTTATGCCCTGCCTTAAAAACAGCCCTGAACTCTGCTGGACTACAGAACAATCCTCCTTCTCCTCGCCTCCATAACATAAGGGCTATGAGTTCTGAATTTCACAGTGAAGAACGGGCATGAATTATATGATATCACTCCTTGGGACCTCAGAGGCAAAGGGAGATGGAATTCTGTATTTTTCTGTACTTGCAGCATTTTTAAATGTATGTTAGAGAGACGTAATGCATATGTTTTTTTTTAATTTGTCAAAGCAAACATTCACTATAAGCCTAGGTTAACACATGTGCAGGTAAGGGACGTGTGCATAATCGCGCATGCTCCATACAATCAGGCAAAAACACTGCATTAACTCCTAACGGCATCCCCAGGCATCTGCAAATGGGACACCGTTTTATGCGGTTCCTTGGGTAGCACCCTCCTAAATAGGTGCTAGGAATTAGATAAGTTAGAGTTGAACTATATTGTACACTATACTGACATCCCAGATTTAGTCTGTAGGGTTCAATATTGAGTTGGCCCACCCTTTGCAGCTATAACAGCTCCAACTCTTTTGTGAAGGCTGTCTACAAGGTTTAGGAGTGTGTCTATGGGAATGTTTGACCATCCTTCCAGAAGCGCATTTGTAAGGTCAGGCACTGGTGTTGGACAAGAAGGCCTGGCTTGCAGTCTCCTCTCTACTTTATCCCAAAGGTGTTCTATCGGGTTG
The DNA here is from genome assembly GCF_037356315.1 of Lithobates pipiens. Taxonomy (NCBI): domain Eukaryota; kingdom Metazoa; phylum Chordata; class Amphibia; order Anura; family Ranidae; genus Lithobates; species Lithobates pipiens. The sequence goes on from NW_027507785.1 coordinate 82,416,158, forward strand.
AGGTCAGTTCAAGTTCTTTCACCCCAAACTCCCTCATCTGTGTCTTTATGGATCTTGCTTTGTGCAATGGTGCGCAGTCATGTTGGAACAGGAAGTGGCCATCCCCAAATTGTTCCCACAAAGTTAGGAACATGACATTGTCTAAAATGTCTTGGTATGCTGACGCCTTAAGAGTTCCCTTCACTGGAACCTGAAAGTCAACTCCAAACCATAATCCTCCCTCCACCAAATGATTTGGACCAGTGCACAAAGCAAGGTCCATAAAGACATGGATGAGCGAGTTTAGGGGGGAGGAACTTGACTGGCCTGCACAGAGTCATGACCTCAACCCGATAAAACACCTATGGGATGAATTAGAGTGGAGATTGTGAGCCAGGCCTTCTTGTCCAACATCAATGCCTGACCTCACAAATGAGCTTCTGGGATAATGGTCAAGAATTCCCATAGACACACTCCTAAACCTTGTGGACAGCCTTCCCAGAAGAGTTGAAGCTGTTATAGCTGCAAAGGGTGTGCCAACGCAATATTGAACCCCACGGACTAAGACTGGAATGCCATTAAAGTTTACGTGTGTGCAAAGGCAGGTGTCCCAATACTTTTGATAATATAGTGTAGTTGTGTTTTTGATAGGTCGATTTAGTTGCCACACTGTAGTCGGTGTGGCTGTATTGGTTTGATAGGTAAAAGCATATTCTGTTTATTGTATTTAGTGAAGCTGTAATCTGCTCAGTGTGTTTAGCTGCAGCCAGTCTGGTTTTTGGCTTCCTTTGTATCCAGGAAACTGGAGAAGTTTCTGGATGATAGGAATGAATCTATGCAGATGCCAGCATGACTCTGATAGCATGCTGGGTAACTGTAGAGTGCCTTGAAAAAGTATTTCTACCACTTGAAATTTTCCACATTTTGTCATGTTACAACCAAAAACTTAAATGTATTTTAGTGGGATTTTATGTGATAGACCAACACAAAGTGGCACATAATTGTGAAGTGCAAGGAAAATGATAAATGTTTTTTCAAAATGTTTTACAAATAAAATTTCAGAAAAGAGTGGCGTGAATTTGTATTCAGCCCCCTTTACTCTGATACCCCAAACTAAAATCTTGTGGCACCAATTGCCTTTAGAAGTCACGTAATTACAGATGGGACCCGCGGTTGGACTCTCGGAGCTCGCGGCGGGCACATGCGTGCGCCTGCTATGCAAGCCTCACGAGATCACGTACAATAACGTGATTTCCCGCAGCGGAGCCAACCTGCCCCAGTAAAACTGAGGTGGCTGGTCCGCAAGCGGTTAAAGATGTACCAATTTTCCAGGCATTATCTTTTTTTCTAATCCATATGGGTTAATTGTATAATATTTTGAATACAGACATTGTGAATATGTGAATAAAATGGTTATCAATTTTACGCAGCATTGAAAAGTTGCTAAAATCATGCACGCTTTGCCTTTGGCTTTTCAAAGAAAGGTATGAAATTGCTCTAACAGAGTCACCAGGCTGATGAAGGCGTAATTCACACATAATGTAGATGCCCTGAGGTTATTAATAAATGAAGCATATGCAGAATTGGTTACTGTTAGGATGCTAATTGACACTATGAATTTATTAGAGTTGAAATTATGGGCAAAATAAAAAGGTGACATACTGTATATAATGCAGTCTATCATTAATACAGCAGTTCTTTTTTTTTCACCCCGTGACATGGATGTATCACATGTTAATTCTGCCAGTAGATCTATTATTTTCTACTTCCTTTAACAGGGTGACAACGCTGTTTTTCCTGCAGTGAAACTGCACAGCAGCGTGGTCACTCTGTGAAAGGGGTGGTCATAGATGGACATATAGTTTTAAATGAACATTAACCACTTTCAGACCGGACCAATTTGCTGGTCAAAGACCAGACCACTTTTTGCGATTCGGCACTGCGTCGCTTTAACTGACAATTGCGCGTTTGTGCGACGTGGCTCCCAAACAAAAATGAAGTCCTTTTTTTCCCACAAACAGAGCTTTCTTTTGGTGGTATTTGATCACCCCTGCGGTTTTTATTTTTTGCGCTATAAACAAAAATAGAGCGTCAATTTTGAAAAAAACGCATTATTTTTAACTTTTTGTTATAATAAATATCCCCCAAAAATATATAAAAAAACATTTTTTTCCCTCAGTTTAGGCCGATACGTATTCTTCTAAATATTTTTGGTAAAAAAAATCGCAATAAGCGATTATTGATTGGTTTGCGCAAAAGTTATAGCATTTACAAAATAGGGATAGTTTTATAGCATTTTTATTAATAATTTTTTATTATTTTTTTTTACTAGTAATGGCGGCGATCAGCGATTTTTATTGTGACTGCGACATTGTGGGGGAGCCATCGGACATTTTTGACACATTTTTGGGACCATTGTCATTTATACAGTAATCACTGCTATACAAATGCAGTGATTCCTGTGTAAATAACACTGGCAGTGAAGGGGTTAACCAGTGGGTGGCAGTGTAGGGGTTAAGTGTTCCTAGGGGTGTGTTACTAACTGTGGGGGGGTTGGGCTTTCATTTAGTGAACACTGATCTCTGCTCCAATCACATGGAGCAGAGATCAGCGTCACTAGTTGCTAGGCAGAATCAAGAAATGCTGTTTACAACGGCATTTCTTCATTTGGCCGCTCCGTGAGACGTTCGTGGGGATGCTCGCGGCGATTGAGTCCGCGGGTCCCGCGACCGGACTCACGGGGGTCCCGGCCAGCGCAGGGCAGCAAATTTAAAGGGACGTACATGTACGCCCATTTGCCTGCCTGTGCCATTCTGTCGACGTACATCGTCGTGCGCTGGTCGGCAAGTGGTTAAAGAGAAGCTGCAGTTTGCTCACATAATTTATAATAAAAAAAAATCTTTGCCATTCTGAAGCTTCCCTCCAACCACTTTGCATATTATTTTATATATTCTGTGATTCTGTACTTGCCAAATATGCTACAGAAATCTCCCTCCACTGAGTCTGGCTGCATCCATTTTAACTGTGGGCAGCTGAAGCTGCTGCCTGTTCACTTCCTGGATTTAAAAGACACACAGAGGCACACCTCCAGCTCTGCAGCTCTCATTGGCCCTCTTATGACTGCCCCCCCCCCCCTCTCCTTTCCTGGCTTGATGTCATATATCCTATGCGTTTTACCAGACAACAGGAAGTGGCTCTATAATGTAATAATTTACTATAATGATAATTTACTGGCAGAAAAAAAAAAGTTTTACTATCCAAAGTTTAAACAAGAGCAGATGATTTAATAGATGGAAAGATGAAAAAAATGTTCACTTTAACTAAAAGAAAGCCTAACCACGGCTAACATGTTTAAGCAATTACAGCAACAAGCTAATTTTTCTTTTGGAAAAGGGGTTTAAGTCATATGAATAAAAGCTGAGTATTGTGACCTTCTCGGTAATACATGGTTTATTCCAATGGACCCTGTAGCTGAACATTTTGCTGGAAACCTTTGCCTATTAAGAGACGTTGGAAAATAACTGATTTACTCAACAAGCTATTAAAAAAAAAACTATTATTGCTAGTGATGGATCATCAGCATCATATAACTCATTTTTGATTTTGCACAAAGTTACATTAAAAAAAAACAAAAAAACTCAGAAATAGGGGTGGATTAAACCCTTTTGGTCGCAACGCTGAGCTATGGATCGCATAGTCTATGAGATGCATCTAGTGGGGGGAAATTGAGAGGAGTTCGGGTTTTTTTTGTGTTGTTTCTTTTTTCCTCCTCTGGGAGGCACAATAGAGAGATGATTGATGTCATTAAAGGAAGAGGATATGTTATGTTATATTAGTAAATTAGGCACGGGATGGGCAACGCGTAATGGAATCACATAAAGAAGGGTAGATTGAAATGAAAGTTGGAGAGGTATAAAAAATGAAATAGTAGAGTGAGATTATAGCGAATTAAAACACTAAACATAATAGGATACGAAAATAGTAATTTGAAATTATACACTTTTTTTATCTTTATATATATATATATATATATATATATATATATATATATATATATATATATTGTGGCAGCAGGCAGGTAAAGTCACCTGGTTGTATCCAGGATGGGAAATATGTGTGCCCTAGATTCAGGCTTTATGCAGACTTGTACAACTAGAGGAGAAGAGTTAATGAGCCCAGCTGAAGTAAGTGGGCTCATTAAGACCTCTACAAAAAACCCCAGCATGCTTAGGGAGGTGCTCCATCCTGGAACCAGTTTTGTGTTGTATAGACTGGGGAGTGTGACACTTGTTCTGTGCGGTGAGTTAACGCTTGTGTGGCAAACCTCTACAACAGAGACAGGGACTGGTGCTGCACAAGGCTGCACTCAGTTGTTAGATAGGGAATCTAAGTGTGTAATTAGAGGTCAAGCTGACCAGGATTTATTTTCATGTTTTATTTTTGTTTGGCTGTTATATGTTTCACTGCATGTAGCATAAATAAACCACATCTTTTGTTTTTTTGCACCTACAACGCTGTCTGCTGTGCCTGATTTTGTGTTGTGAACCCATCCAGGGGGTCACACACACCCGCTGCCGAGCTAACCCCTCACAATATATATATATATATATATATATATATATATATATATATTATTACTTATTTGATTTATTTTTTTGTGTTGTAGGTTGTTTGACACATGTAATAGGGCACTGTAAAGCCCCCTTCTTAATCATACTTTGAATAAAGTTTTGCACAAATTGAGTCTTGGTTATGGGTAGGTAAGTGAGTGGGCTTTTTCCTATACAGATTGCTCAGTACTCAGTAAATACAGTTTGCTCAATACTGCAATGTACAATGCATAAATGGACTTTAAATCAAAAGTATTATTACACTGTAAATAATGCAGAAAAAACCCTACATGTTTCGGAAACCACAAAAAAAGATTTTTTCCCTTTTGTAGAATATCTACTTCCTTCTTCAGGGATTGGATAAGAGCTTGCTGATATATTTCTATCAAGAGAAGTATATATGTATAAATACATATACATATTCATATACATATATACTTCTCTTGATAGAAATATATCAGCAAGCTCTTATCCAACCCCTCAAGAAGGAAGTAGATCTACAAAAAGGAAAAAATCGTTTTTGTGGTTTCTAAAACATGTAGGGTTTTTTCTGCAGTATTTACAGTGTAATAATTCTTTTGATTTAAAGTCCATTTATAGTGCAATAAAAATGCATTGATTACTGTAAAAATGTCCCTGGCAGTGAAGGGGTTAACACTAGGGGCAATCAAGGGGTTAACTGTGTTCTCTAATGTGTGTTCTAACTGAAGGGGGGAGGGGACTGACTAGGGGAGATGACAGATCGCTGTTCATACTCTGTATGAACAGAGGATCTCTCACTTCTCCCCTGAGAGAACCAGTAAACACAGAGCTTCCAGTTCTCACCGTGTTACGAGCGATCATAAGAGCCGGCGGTCATCAAGACCGGTGGCCACTCATATCGGCTCCGAGGCCGAGCAGGGTGCCTAGTAGCCGCCTTTGGAACCGACGTAACATGACGGTGATTCCCCTGCCCGTGCCAGTCTGCCGCAGTATAAATGCGGCGGCTGGTCGGCAAGCAGTTAATGAGAGTACTAGTATTAATGAGGGTGATGAAGTAGGCTTGTTTGGCAGCATGGACGGAGGAATTGTATTTAAGGAAGGCAGATTTATATAGGGTAAAGGCTTACAGAGATTTTTAATTTTTTTGCCACAATTGCTCTAGTGCTATGTCTTTTGAGATTTCCCGTGTCATCAGAGTGCCAAAGTTATAGTCAGGGCGTGATTCTGTATGTAGTGAGTGGAACAAGTGCATCCAGTGAGGATGAGAGTTAACTGTTGCAGGGGCATACCAAGCGGTTGCAAAAACCGCTTGGTATGCTCGAGGGGCGCAGGCCAAGGGGGGGCACCAATTGGCAGTGTTTTTCACTTCAGCACAGGCACAGCGGGCTGGCGGCGCCAAGCACGGCTGCTTGCTGCTGGGCTAGTGGGCTGGCCCAGTGGCGTACTAAGTGGGGGGCAGGCTGCCCCGGGTGCCACACACTAGGGGGGTGTCAGGCCAGCGCCCCCCCTGACTGAAGTGGAGACAGTGTGCAAGTTTGAGCAGAAGCACAGAGCGCGGGTGTGATGACAGGCAGTGGCAGCTAACACACACACGGAGAGCCTGGTTTTGCAGGGGGGGGGGGGTTGCAAGGCGCACCTGTGACACCAGTCGGCACACCTGAGAACCAGCCGCAACGATCCCCTTCTCTCACAGCCGAGCAGAGTGAAGCCACCTCCCCCTCCTCCGTTATGTCTACATGTGCTGACTGTGCATGTCCCGTGCTCATCATCTAAAATCCAAAGACATGCAGGTAGGAGAATTGGCTTCTGTCAAAAATTGGCCCTAGTATATGAATGGGGACCTTGGATTGTGGGCTCCTTGAGGGTAGGGACAGAAATGAGTGTGTACAGGGATAGGGACAATTGTAGACACTCACTTAGGTTGAACTGGATGGACTGGTGTCTTTATTCAACCTAACTAACTATGAAACTATGAAACTATCTGAGCTGAGGGGGGTCAGCATTGTAGGATGGGTCTGCATTGTAGAGGTGTCTGTACTGTAGGAGGGGGCTCTGTGCTGTAGGGGGTGGTCTGCACTGTAGGGGGGTCTGTACTGTAGGAGGTGGGGTCTGCACTGTGAGGGGTCTGTACTGTAGGAGGTGGGGTCTGCACTGTAGGGTGGTCTGCGCTGTAGAAGGGTCTGCACTGTAAGGGGGGTCTGTACTGTAGGGGGGTTTGATTTGCTGCAACCATGACAAAAATGGAAGCCACTGTTGCATTCAGCAGGCAGTACCACCATTGTGTGCCACCCATTGAAGCGGGGGTCTCACCATAACTGCCCTGCAACCATGTACAATGCAATGCGCTTACAGCATAGTAGATCGGCTTTGTCAGGGTTAAAACAGGAATGTGAAATATCACTTTCCATCTGCCTGTCAACCACCCTCTGAAAAGTGTTCCACTGTGAATCAGGTGGGGCGGTAAGGGCTGTCATACATCAGAACGAGCCATAAAAAGCCTATAACTATACCATGTGCAGCTCATAGTTTTAGGAGGTACTTGATGGCCTTACAAGGTTGGATGCACTGTCTACATTTTACAACGTAAGATTAACTATGTCTATTCAGCTAAGGCATTTAATTAATTGCAACTGATACTGTGCAGTGATCAGAGAGTCCCCCAACTGCCCCTTGAGAGCTTTCCCTGCTGACCGCCCAGGTGCTAACACACCCTGCTGGGAAACGGCCTTGGAAAAATAGATAGAGCGAAGCTTAACATAACAAGAAGTAATTGGGTGACTCCTGAAATATGCTGCGACCTGGATTTTCACTCAAGTCCACTGTTTTGAAATAGGCAGCAGATCTAGGCTATCTAGAGTAGAGTTACAAAAACAAGAACAAAAGGCACACATGACTGTAATAGATAAAACAAATGTAAAAAAACAACAACTTTAAAACGGTTTATTCTTTTTATTTTATTTTATTTTTTATAATAACAATAAGGAGATTGCAAGTTTTATACTGTTTTTGTGCAACATTACCAATGCTAACATTTCAACAGCAGGAACAAATGGATTTTTTTTTTCCTGTGCTACAATTAGTCCCCTCTAGGTGCTGCATCTAAACTGAGCCACATTGAGGGTATGTGGTTCTAAAAGTTTGCCAGCGCTAATAAGTGTTTTAGCTCGGAAACTGATGATTTATTTAAGTTTTGTCCTCCAAGGTACTTTTTACATTATCAGAAGGGGAAATAACCACTCTCTGCACATGGTGCTGTTGCTAATATGGCTATCAAAGGCAGCCAAAGTACATTTGCTGTCATACATTGGTAATTTTTTGCCATCCCTCCCTATCCATCAAAAATTGCTAGAATGCAGGAAGCCAGGCCTCACAGCATCATTGGTTGTCAAGATGCAGGCAGCTGGGCTGCTTGGCATCATTGGTTGCTATGTTGCAGGTGGCTGTCTGCCCTATAACAAACAATAATGCTGTGTGACCAGGGTGCTGAACATTCACAGGGCTGAATATGCACGGAAGACAGAGTCTCCAGTATAAACACTCCAGCCACAGTGTTGTCCCCACATGGTTGACGTTTTTTTGATTGTACTTCAGCATTTTATGTAATAAAGCCCATGTCCTGCTGATTTGTACCGTGGTGACGGCTCTTTTTGTGGACTCAGTACTGATAAGTAAGGATGAGCTCCGGCATGTTCACATGGTCCACATGCAGAGCCCGCCAGGAAGCCGGCACTGCTCTGTGCTAATCACAGACAGTGAGACATTGTCCCGACGCGCGGCTGCAGAGATCGGGAAATGGCTCACTGCCTGTGATTAGCGCAGAGCAGTGCCGACTTCCTGGCGGACTCTGCACGTGGGGTGTACGAACACGCTGGAGCTCATCCTTACCGATAAGACTTCAGAATCCTATGCCTGAGCACTGGTACTACAGCCACAGGTGGATTTTGTGAGGTTGTAGCACTGAATTTTCTACCTGCCCCCACCATGCCTCCATGAGTGCCCCCTGATGAGGCCACCTCAAATGGCCTCATGAATGGCATGGTCCAGCCAACCATATCTCTTCTTCCCAACAAGCTGTCTTCAGCCTTTTGGGTTGACTGATACCCAGAACGTCAGAGGAAAGACTGTGAGTGCAGCATATTATTGTTCAGCCCCCTGAGTAGGACACCCGGCATTCCTTGTTGAAGAGAGTGGTGCTGATATCATCACCATATCCTCGCTGATTTCTGCTCTGTTGTGGTCCTTTTCCAGTGCCCATCGTTGGGAAAGGACAGGGGACAGAGTGGGGTTGATTTACTAAAACTAGAGAGTGCAAAATCTGGTGCAGCTCTGCATAGAAATCAATCAGCTTCCAGTTTTTTTTTTGTCAAAGCTTAATTGAACAAGCTGAAGTGAGAAGTTGCTTGGCTACCATGCACAACTTCACTGGATTTGCACAGGAAATTTGCAGAAGTCATAGTAGTCAACTGAGACCTTAAAATAAAAACACTAATGCGCAACCAAAAATAAAAAAATCAATGAGTGGCCGCCTACCTGCCAACATGTGTTCCCACAAAATAAAGAGTAAATATAAGGTGACAATGTGGCGTTTACTCAATATAGGATAAACAACATAAAGTGTAAATGCACCAAGAAGGTAATTAAATCAGTACACATTAGGGATGAGCCCACGGTTCGAGTTAAACGTAAGTTCGACTCGCACATCGGGTATTCGTTTGTTCTAAAATGAACCGACATATGGGGGCATTCGTGGAAAATTCGGAAAACCCCATAATGCACTGCGAGATCGCAGTGCATTGCTGTATGATGATTGGCCAAAGCATGCACCTAACCTGCATGCTTTGGCCAATCACAGCACGCTCTGTTGAGAGAGCCATAATTAGCCAAAGGGAGGGTGCCTTTGGCCAATCATGGCTCAGGGGGGGCTAAGTCCATGCCCCACACTATACAAGGCTGCTTACATAGCGGCCATGTGTAGTGTTGTTGGCGTGGACAGAGCGATAGCTTGAGTTTAAGTAGGCAGGTTATTCAGTGAGTGGCAGTGTATTTGAGATATGTATGTATGTATGTATATGTATATACGGTGGTGTATAGTCTCTAATACACTTCAGACGGTGTACACAGTATATAATACAGTGTAGTGTGGTGTTGCAAAACAAAAAATACATCATGTCTAGAAGGCCACCAAGGAGAGACAGATGCTCATAGGCCACTAAAAGAGGGCAAGCAGCTTCTGTGTCTACAGTCAACATTGGTGGTTGTGGACATGGTGCATCCTCTGCAGGAGCAGGCTTATCCTTTTTGTCTTCTGCTGGCGATGTTATTGAGCCACAACATGCAGAAGAGTTGGTGGAGTTTATAACAAAGCCGTCCTCATCCTTCTCATCCTCTGTCACCCAGACTCAGAGTAGTTTGCCTTGAAATGCCGCTGCTAAAGCGACTTATTCTACCGCCCCCTTGTCCACAGTCACTCCTTCCGTGGCCCCACCATCATGCACGGAGGAGTCCCCAGAATTATGCAATCATGGTGTCAGATATATGCTGCTGGAGGATGGGCAGCAATTTGAAGGCTTCAATGTTGGTTCACAGGTTGAGGAAGGGAGTAATGTGAGCCTAGAGAGAAGGGGTGCCACAGAAGGACAAGAAATTGGTAGTCATTTACCCCCAGCTGCAGCACACTGCCAAGTTTGCTCCAGTGACGAGGAGGGAGGGTTTGATGAGGTCACTGACTGTACTTGGGTGCCTGATAGAACAGAGGAGGAGGAGGCATAACTTCCACGAGGCAGGATGTGCTCTAGGGGGTAGCTTAAGGGCAGCCACCCTATTGCATCACACTGCAGAGATCCGCAGGTGCAGGGCGCTTCTAACTCCCCATTGACTTTTAAAAGTTTCTTGGTGTGGGCATTTTTCGACACATGTGCAGCAGATTGCCATTGCTGTTTCAAACCTTTTTCTGAAGTGGATCAAGTGTGGCCAGAACAGAAGCCGCTTGGGCAACACATGCTTGATCAGACATATGACGACCTGCCATGCAGACCCACATCATAGAAAAAAGCGGACATTTCCTTGCTCTGGATCTGTGATCTCCAAACCTACTATAACTCCAGTCCTCTCAAAAACCTGCACTGAGAGGAATGAAGGTATAGCATAGGTGTCCCAAGTACTTGCAGCCAATCTGCTAGCAGTACACCACCAATTGATTTTAGCAGGCAAATTTCCCTACCCCAGTTGATGGACTATAAAAATAAATTCAGTCCCAGCCATCCACATGCTCAATGTCTAAATGCTAGCTTGGCCAAATTGCTAGCACGGCAACTGCTGCCTCCTGTTGTGAATTTGTGGAATGTGCTCTACCTCAGTGGCAGGTTCCAAAACGGCATTTCTTTTCACAGAAGGCCATTCTGGCTCTCTACCGGCATGTGGAAGGCAATGTTTTGGCCCCGTTGGACAGGGCGGTCAGCAGTAAGGTTCATATTACCGCTGACTCATGGTCCAGCAGGCATGGGCAGGGATGTTACCTTTTCTTCACCGTGCACTGGGTAACTCTGCTGGCAGCTGGGAGGGATGCAGGGCAAGGTTCAGTGGTGTTGGAGCTTGTTCCACCACCACGTCTCCAAAATGCTAGTGGTGATTCTGCCACAGCTTTCTCCTCCGCCCTCTCCTCTTCTTCTTCCTCTGTGGCCTTTTCTACAGATTTGTCCTCTGAACCGGCAGTGCTCCGTAAGTGTTCAAGCGGCTACGCAAGCAATCAAGCTAAAAGATGCCATGCAGTGCTTGAGTTGGTCTGCCTAGGGGACAGGAGCCATTGATTCTGTCAGCTCTGCAGGGACAGGCATACACCAGCTTCAGCCAGAAATGGTAATATGTGACAATGGCAACAACCTTCTCTCCACCCTCTGACAGTTGACCCATGTTTCATGTTTAGTACACATTCTGAATTTGGTGGTGCAGCCGTTCTTGACCAGGTACCCAGCCTTACAAGATCTCCTGAGGCAGGCCAGAAAAGTCTGTGGTCATTTCCACCGGTCATACAATGCCAGTGCTTGCCTGTCTGACATTCAAAGGGAATGCAACCTGCCCATCAACCGCCTCATTTGTTACATGCCCACAGGTGGAACTCAAATTTGGCAATGTTGCAGCGGCTGCACACACAGCAGAGGACCATCAATGAGGACATATGCGAGTATGGCACCAGGACAGGGTCAGAAGAGCTTGGCTTCTTTTCACCACGCCAGTGGCTACTGATCAAGGATGCATGCACTGTTGTCTCACCATTTGAAGAGGCCACAAGGATGGCGAGCAGCGACAACGCATGCATCAGTGACACTTTCCCTCTAGTCTTCCTGCTGGAGGACCCCTTTATCCAAATAGCATTCCTGCGGGCCCACCAAACACACAGGAAGAAGAGGAGGAGGAGGAGTGTGTCAGCAGGGATGTAGAGGATAAGACTCAGCAGCAGACTTCAAGGGATAGTTTTCAGTCCCCAGAAACCCAAGGAGTTATACGTGGCTGTGAGGAAGTAGTTATGAATAATGTGATCCTTAGTGACCTAGAGGACTCAGAATTCGAATGCCTCTGCAAATTTACGCTGCATGGCCTCCCTGATTCTGCAAAGCCTGCGAAAGGACCCTAAGATTCATGGTATCAAGGAGATGGATCATTACTGGCTGGCAACCCTTCTCGATCCTCATTACAAGGGTAAAGTTGCAGAACTCATCCTGCCTTTGCAGAGGGAGCAGAGGATGAAACATCTTCAGGAGGCCTTGAAGAAAGGTTTGTGTAATGCATTTCCAGACCCTGAGAGGTTACCATTTCCTGGTGCTGGACAACATCTGGCTGAGGCTTTGTCCAGTCAGAGGAAGAGCAGTGGAGAAGGTGGTCCGGTTGACCCAATGCCTTTAAACTATTTTTCAGTCCTCAGCGCCAAGGTCTGATCAGTTCAAGCAACCATCGCCAGCATCTGCATCATATGGTGCAGGAATATCTAGGGGCAAGAGCAGACTTGGAGACCTTTCCAACAGAGCATCCACTGGGTTAGTGGCTCTTGAGGATGGACCACTGGCCAGAACTTGCTCAATATGCGGTTCGAGCTACTGGCCTGTCTCGCATCCAGTGTGCTTTCTGAGCGCACATTCAGTGCTGCTGGAGGGTTTGTAACAGATCAAAGAGTGCACCTGTCTACAGACTCCGTTGATAGTCTCACATTCATAAAAATGAATCAGTCTTGGATAAACAGCTATCAAGCACCTGATGCTGATGTAACTGATTGAATTTGCTATGGATCTGGGTTCCCTTGAAGACTGCCTATGCTGACTATCCTATTCCTCCTCAATCTTGATGATGCCAGCTTCCAACAATATTTTTGGTTTAGGGCACCTCCACCACTACCCAAGGTCCATTTTTTTAGGCCCTATTTAACAGGGGCATGTAATTACAATTTTTGATATAATATTTCACAGCAGGGCCCATTCCTGTGCCCAGCAAGAGTATCTGTGAGGGGTTACAGTGTTGTGGCACCACCACCACCACCAAAGGCCCAATTTTTCTGCCCCTGTTTAACAGGGGCATGTAATTACAGTTTGTGATATAATATTTCACAGCAGGGCCCGTTCCTGCCCCCAATAAGAGTAACTGTGAGGGGTTACATTGTTCTGGCGTTACCAAAACGAAAGGCCCAATTTTTCTTCCTCTGTTTAACGGGGCCATGTAATTACAATTTTTGATATAATATTTAACAGCAGAAGCTCTTCCTGCACTCAACAAGAGTAACTGTGAGGGGTTACAGTGCTCTGGCACCACCAACACCTAAGGCCCAATTTTTCTGCAGAGTATATAGGGCAGGCCATATAGTATATGTACTGGGGGGCCCACGCCATTTAAAAAAAAAAAATTGGTGCAGGGTTCCCCAGGCACGATATTTAAATGAATAGTTCATTTTTATTGTTTCACTTTATTATTAAAATCACTGCTCCCAAAAAAAGACTGTTTTTAAAAAATTTTTTTGCATTGATACATGTCTCCTGGGGCAGGACCCAGGTCCCCAAACACTTTTTATGGCAATAATTCGCATATAAGATTTTTCACGTTCGTGTCCCATATACTTTAATGGTGTTTTGCACAAATTGTTTGCCTGTTCGCATGTTCTGCTGCCAACCACCAGGGGGGTGTTTGGCTTAACCCTAGTACACATAAATTGATAATGAAAAACACGTGCAAAGGTTGCAAATGCCGCAAAACTGTATAGAAAAGACAATAATAAATGCTTAAGATAAATAACATGGTCAGTCCAAAAGTATTCAATACAAAAAATATAAGAAATAAAGTGCTTGTGCAAGAATCCTTGGTGATAAATGTTTCATCAGGTGCAAAAAGTTCAGTTCAATTAAGTGATAATAACTTTCACCATTTGTAGTACACCAATAGTGTGCTCCAGCCTCTCACCTCAAATTGAGACCCCTACGCCTCTGTTGTTAAATATCCTTGATGGGCAAAACAGCAGACACATTTCCTTGGAGCATCCAGCCAGATAAGGTATATTCCAGTTGTTGGAAAGGAAACTCCACTGTAAATATTATGCTCCTTTTATATCCTTCACTCTCCTCTATTCAAAGTTGGAAGCAGGAGGCTCACTGGCTCAGTCATCGGTTTCCAGAGCGTGCACTTGTTGTTTATCTTATATTGAGTAAGCGCCACATTATCAGCTTATATCAATTGAGACTTTTAGCTAGCTGGTATAGGTCAGTGGTCCCCAACCTTTTTGGCATCGAGGACCGGCTGCGTGGAAGAAAATTGTGCCAAGGCCCGGTTGGGGGGGGGGGGGGGGGACCCATAGGGGGTAAGCGATTTTCCGTGGCCGGTTTGTCAGCACTTTATTTCTATTATTACATTGTAGTAATTAATAAAATAGTACAACTCACCATAATGCAGAATTAGTGGCAGCCCTGAGTGTGTTTCTTGCCATGTTACCTGCCACCAGATGCGGAATGTCACTTGCCATGTCACCTGCCACATTGCCTGTCACTAGATGGGGAATGTCACTTGCCACGTCCTTTGCCACCAGATGCGGAATGTCACTTGCCATGTTGCCTGCCACAAGATGCGGAATGTCACTTGCCATGTCACTTGCCACGTTGCCTCTCACCAGATGTGGAATGTCACTTGCCATGTCACCTGCCACATTGCCTGTCACTAGATGCAGAATGTCACTTGCCACATCACCTGCCATGTTGCCTCTCACCAGATGCGGAATGTCACTTGCCATATTGCCTGCCACAAGATGCGGAATGTCACTTGTCACGTCCCCTGTCAGGATGCCTGTCACCAGATGTGGACTGTCACTTGCCACACTGCCTGCCACTGCATTGGTGGCAGCACTGGTCCATCTAGCACAGAAGGGCACCCAGTGAAGGCAGGAGAGCAGTGAGAGATGATGTCATCTGCTCCCTGCTCCATTTCCGACATTAAGGGTGATAGGACGGGAGAGCAGCGATGTGGGGGTCGGAGAGATGATGATGTCATCTCTCTGCTCCCCGCCGCACTTCCGACATTGAGGCTGACAGGGTGGAAGAGCAGCGAAGCGGGGGGCGGAAAAAGAAGATGTCACCTGTCATATTGCCTGCCCGCTCGCTATCTCTTCCACCCGGTGCTTATATGCTGGCCGCCCGGCTGTCTCATGCTGCCTGGCCGTGCCCGCGGCCCCGCTGAAGAAAGGCCACGGCCCGGTAGTGGGCCGCGGCCCGGGGGTTGACGACCCCTGGTATAGGTGGTGGTGGTACCCTTATAGACAGTTGGGGGGCTGCCATTTCTATGACATCCGGTGTATAGGGTTAATATATGGTCACTACTTGTTCATACCTTGCTATATACTAATTTTAGCAGGGGTTGATTTACATATTGATAACAAGGATAAGTACATTCAAGTATTGATTGCTAATAGTAGATAGTGATATACTGTTCTATAACATTCTATAAGTATGATAATAGTTAGTATGAGGATACATCCTCCGTTTTATATTAGTGATTAAGATGGCTGCTTTAGATTGTGTGATAAACAACTTTTGGGGACTTTCCTGACATTAGGTCTGTTGTCAACATGTAAGTTGGCAATATGTAATATGGCAAAGAGGGTGATATGTTGGGTGGCAATTTGCCTTAGCCCTTGTACACACGGTCGGATAATCTGTCAGAATGCGTCTTATTGGACCGTGTCGTCAGATAATCCGACTGTGTGTGGTATGCATCGGACTGATTCCGTCCGAATCTCCGTCCGACCCAAATTTCCAACATGTTGGAAATATTTCCCGACCAACTGGGCCAGACGGACCTAATCCGATCATGTGTAGAGCATTTTCATCGGACCAAGTGCCACGCATGCTCAGATCAAATTCCTACATCAAAGCTATTGGCTACTAGCCTGAATGTAGTCCCATCGTAACAAAATTACGTCATCACGTTCTGAAAGATTGGATTTTTCGCCAACTTGGCCCGACCGTGTGTATGCAACAGTTTCGGACACAATCCGTCTGACTAAATCCGACGGGCAAAATCCGACGGATTTGGTTGCCAAAATCTCCGACCGTGTGTACGTGGGCTAAGGTATGGCATGTGTATGAAGATAAGATAAAGTGATGTGCCATGGACACATTTTGCTTTAGATAAGAAGTCCTATAACTAGCTCTCTGATAACTGTCATATCAGAACATGTGTGTGATGTATACTCTATGATCCCCACGGTGGGAATAAAATATCGATTTGGAACTCATATCGCATCTGAAGGTTGATTTGTTTCCTTATAAAAAACGGAACACTCAAGATAAAGATCTCTACTCACCAGGAAGTAGGCGTGTCTTTTTAAAACAAGCATTTGAGAAAAATATTTTTGGCGCTATGGTTCCTTGTTTACTCGTCATCTTGAGTCTCTGGCTAACTAGAGTATGGGTGGTTATTTACTAAAGGAAAATCCACTTTGCACTGAAAGTGCACTTGGAAGTGCAGTCACTTTAGATCCGAGGGGGACATGAAAATAAAAAAACAGCATTTTATCTTGCGCATGATTGGATGATAAAATCGGCAGAGCTTCCCCTCATTTCAGATCTACCCCTTAGATTTACAGCGACTGCACTTCCAAGTGCACTGAAAGTGCAAAGTGGACTTGCCTTTCGGAAATAACCCCCATGGTCAAAACTCTAGAAAGCAGATTGTGTCTTATTTTATCCAACACAAAATACCAAAAAATAAAAATAAGTGTCGGGGAATGTCAAGTTAGTTATCATAGTCATATGTTTAAAGGTTTCTCTTCATCTGTAAGCAATTTTTTAGAGACTGAGTAATAGACAAGTTACAGGAAGCCCTGACCTTCAGAGCAAGATCGCACAAGTTCTAACTGGTGGTGTTTATGTATTTGTTTGTATGTTGGTCATAAAATATAGTGGGCAATCAATCTTTATCTTCTTTCACATGAATGTCCCTTGAAATGGATCTGTAGTGTTTTTAACAACTTCAGCTCTCACACCTGTAAACCCCCTCTATAGACAAGAGCAACTATTACATTTCTGTCATGGGCCTATTGATTCGGCAATAACTTTGTCATTACTTAAAGAGGGAGTCCACTCGAAAAAAAATGATTAAAAGCCAGCAGCTATAAATACTACAGCTGCTGACTTTTAATAAATGGGCACTTACCTTTCCTGGGGTCCAGCGATGTCGACAGCTGAGGCCGATCGATCGCTCGGCTCTCGGCTGCTGCCGCCGCCATTCTCGGTGAGGGGATCAGGAAGTGAAGCGTTGCGGCTTCACTTCCCAGTTCCCTACTGTGCATGCGTGAGTCGCGCAGCGCAATGGGAATGCTCCGCGCTGTCTCTGGGACCTGTGTGTGTCCCAGCAGACAGCGCGGCAGGATAGGAAGAGGCGTAGACTCCCGTGGGAGTCTATGCCCGGAAGTGGGTGCAAATACCTGTCTTAGACAGGTATCTACACCCCCCCTCCCCCCTGAAAGGTGCCAACTGTGGCACCGGAGGGGGGGAGGGTTTCCGATTAGCGGAAGTTCCACTTTAGGGGGGAACTCCGCTTTAAACTGTTACAAGACAGAGGACCCTGTATTCGCTATATCTGCTCTCCCACAGTACACAGAACATGGAAATGCAATTATATTAGTAAATATAAACTGCTAAATACCTTTTCTCGTCAGCAGTTACAGCAGTCTTGTGACTTCTATCAGTGTCTGGTTAAAGCTTGCAGGAGGAGTTTTTATTCTCCTATGATTGTCTTATGAGGCTGCAGGACCCCTGACCCTCTGTCTGGACAGTGCCGATTGGCCCTGTGCTGACACATGCACCCTCCCAAGAAAAAAAAAAGTCTTTAGCATTACACACCAAACTGAGCATGTGCAGCTTGTCCTCAAGCCTTTGTACTATCAGGCAATATATTGGGGACTCTGGAAGAAGGGGAGGATCAGAGGAGACAGAATCAAACAGCCTTTTTACACAATGTGGAGGATTAACCCCTTAGGTTCCACAGTGAGTATAACAAGCATGATTTACTGCATATATAGATTATTTTTACTGTTTACTGGGTTTAGTAACACTTTAACCACTTGCCGACCGCCTCACGCCGATGTACGTCGGCAGAATGGCACAGGCAGGCATAATCACATACATGTACGTGATTTGCCTCCCGCGGGTCGGGGGCCCGATCGGGCCCCCGCCCGGTGCCTGCGGCGGTCGGTTTTCGTTCGGGAGCGATCCCGGACGAGGGGACGGCCATTCATTCATGGCCACCCCCTCGCGATCGCTCCCGACGAATGGAAATCCCCGGTGACATCACTTCCTCTCCTGTAATGTAAACACAGGAGAGGAAGTGATGTATTCTCTCCTCCGTGTCGGTATTTTTCATTCCGACACGGAGGAGAGCGGATCAGTGAGTTGCACCAACACATCCCACACACAGTAGAACATGCCAGGCACACTCACACCCCCCCTTTACCCCCCGATCACCCCCCCAATTACCCCTGCCCCCCAGTCACAGTGACACCAATGTCATTTTTTTTTTTTTTTTTTTTTTTTTTGCATTGGTGTCATTTGTGACTGTAATAACTGTTAGGGCAGTTAGGGTTAGCCCCCTTTAGTTCTAATGTACCCCCCTAACCCCCCCAATAAAGGTTTAACCCCGTGATCACCCCCCGTCGCCAGTGTCACTAAGGCTGGGTTCACATTGCAGCGGTTTATGAGAACGAATGTGATTCGCACCGCACTGCAGTGCAAATCACATCCGATCTCTGTGCGATTCGAGTTCAGCCATTCGCCGCACCCGCCGCACCCGCCACACCCGCCGCACCCGCCGCAAATTCGCACGGGACCCTTTTTTTGGCCCGCAGCAGAATCGGATCGCATGGGTGTTCACACCATGCGATCCGAGTTTGCAGATCGCACTGCGATATGCGAACTGATCTGGGGGTGTCAGTAACATTTCACTGACACTCCCAGCAGTTCGCATAGGGCAGTGTGAACTGCCGCCGGGAGGCATGCGATGCGGGAACCCGCCGCGGATTCGCGGCGTTTCCGCATCGCTCCAGTGTGAACCCAGCCTAATAAGCGATCATTTTTCTGATCGCCGTATTAGTGTCACAGGTGACGCTAGTTAGGCAGGTAGGTATTTAGGTTCGCCGCAGCTTTTTATAGCGCTAGGGACCCCCATATACTACCGCATAAAGCCCCCTGATTGCCCCCTAGTTAACCCTTTCACCAGTGATCACCATATAACTGTTACAGGTGACGCTGGTTGGTTAGTTATTTTTTTATAGTTTCAGGGCACCCGCCATTTATTACCTAATAAAGGTTTAACCCCCTGATCACCCGGCAGGTGTCATTTGTGACTAATAACTGTTAGGGCAGTTAGGGTTAGCCCCCTTTAGTTCTAAGGTACCCCCCTAACCCCCCCAATAAAGGTTTAACCCCGTGATCACCCCCCGTCGCCAGTGTCACTAAGGCTGGGTTCACATTGCAGCGGTTTATGAGAACGGATGTGATTCGCACCGCACTGCAGTGCAAATCACATCCGATCTCTGTGCGATTCGAGTTCAGCTATACAGATAGTATGGCTGAATTCGTGTCGCACCCGCCGCACCCGCCGCAAACTCGCACGGGACCCTTTTTTTGGTCCGCAGCAGAATCGGATCGCATGGGTGTTCACACCATGCGATCCAAGTTTGCAGATCGCACTGCGATATGCGAACTGATCTGGGGGTGTCATTAACATTTCACTGACACTCCCAGCAGTTCGCATAGGGCAGTGTGAACTGCCGCCGGGAGGCATGCGATGCGGGAACCCGCCGCGCATTCGTGGCGTTCCCGCATCGCTCCAGTGTGAACCCAGCCTAATAAGCGATCGTTTTTCTGATCGCTGTATTAGTGTCACAGGTGACGCTAGTTAGGCAGGTAGGTATTTAGGTTCGCCGCAGCTTTTTATAGCGCCAGGGACCCCCATATACTACCGCATAAAGCCCCCTGATTGCCCCCTAGTTAACCCTTTCACCAGTGATCACCATATAACTGTTACAGGTGACGCTGGTTGGTTAGTTATTTTTTTATAGTTTCAGGGCACCCGCCATTTATTACCTAGTCTCACTAGTGTACCCCTAAATTTAGGGGTGTCTACTTTCTAAAATGGGGTCATTTGGGGGGGGGGGTTTGTGCCATCTTGGCATTTTATGGCCTTCAAAACTGTAACGCCCTTAGAAAGCCTGAAGGCGGTGCTTGGTTTTTGGGGCCCCGTACGCGGCTAGGCTCCCAAAAAGTCCCACATATGTGGTATCCCCGTACTCAGGAGAAGCAGCAGAATTTATTTTGGGGTGTCATTTCACATATGCCCATGGCATGCGTGAGCAATATATCATTTAGTGACAACTTTGTGAAAAAAAAAAAAAGTTTGTAATTTTCCCGCAACTTGTGGCAAAATATAAAATATTCCATGGACTCAACATGCCTCTCAGCAAATAGCTTGGGGTGTCTACTTTCTAAAATGGGGTCATTTGTGGGGGTTTTGTGCCATCTTGGCATTTTATGGCCTTCAAAACTGTAATAGGTAGTGAGAAGTGAACTCAAAAAATTACGCCCTTAGAAAGCCTGAAGGCGGTGCTTGGTTTTCGGGGCCCCGTACGCGGCTAGGCTCCCAAAAAGTCCCACATATGTGGTATCCCCGTACTCAGGAGAAGCAGCAGAATTTATTTTGGGGTGTCATTTCACATATGCCCATGGCATGCATGAGCAATATATCATTTAGTGACAACTTTGTGAAAAAAAAAAAAAAAAAAAAAAAGTTTGTAATTTTCCCGCAACTTGTGGCAAAATATAAAATATTCCATGGACTCAACATGCCTCTCAGCAAATAGCTTGGGGTGTCTACTTTCTAAAATGGGGTCATTTGTGGGGGTTTTGTGCCATCTTGGCATTTTATGGCCTTCAAAACTGTAATAGGTAGTGAGAAGTGAACTCAAAAAATTACGCCCTTAGAAAGCCTGAAGGCGGTGCTTGGTTTTCGGGGCCCCGTACGCGGCTAGGCTCCCAAAAAGTCCCACATATGTGGTATCCCCGTACTCAGGAGAAGCAGCAGAATTTATTTTGGGGTGTCATTTCACATATGCCCATGGCATGCATGAGCAATATATCATTTAGTGACAACTTTGTGAAAAAAAAAAAAAAAAAAAAAAAGTTTGTAATTTTCCCGCAACTTGTGGCAAAATATAAAATATTCCATGGACTTAACATGCCTCTCAGCAAATAGCTTGGGGTGTCTACTTTCTAAAATGGGGTCATTTGTGGGGGTTTTGTGCCATCTTGGCATTTTATGGCCTTCAAAACTGTAATAGGTAGTGAGGCGTGAAATCAAAAATTTACGCCCTTAGAAAGCCTGAAGGCGGTGCTTGGTTTTCGGGGCCCTGTACGCGGCTAGGCTCCCAAAAAGTCCCACATATGTGGTATCCCCGTACTCAGGAGAAGCAGCAGAATTTATTTTGGGGTGTCATTTCACATACGCCCATAGCATGTGTGAGCAATATATCATTTAGTGACAACTTTGTGTAAAAAAAAAAAAAAAAATTTTTTTTTGTCATTATTCAATCGCTTGAGGCAAAAAAATAAAATATTCAATGGGCTCAACATGCCTCTTATCAATTTCCTTAGGGGGTCTACTTTCCAAAATGGGGTCATTTGGGGGGGTTTTGTACTGCCCTGTCATTTTAGCACCTCAAGAAATGAGATAGGCAGTCGTAAACTAAAAGCTGCGTAAATTCCAGAAAACGTACCTTAGTTTGTAGATGTGACAACTTTTGCGCAAACCAATAAATATACAATTATTGACTTTTTTTTTACCAAAGACATGTGGCTGAATACATTTTGGCCTAAATGTATGACTAAAATTGAGTTTATTGGATTTTTCTAATAACAAAAAGTAGAAAATATCATTTTTTTTCAAAATTTGCGGTCTTTTTACGTTTATATCGCAAAAAATAAAAATCGCAGAGGCAATCAAATACCATCAAAAGAAAGCTCTATTTGTGGGAAGAAAAGGACGCAAATTTTGTTTGGGTACAACATTGCATGACCGCGCAATTACCAGTTAAAGCAGCGCAGTGCCAAATTGTAAAAAGACCTCTGGTCATTTACCAGCAAAATGGTCCGGTCTGAAAGTGGTTAAGATAACAAAGTAATACATGTATCATTCTTAGTAAGTAAGGCTTTATTTTGGTGATATTGTCCTGCAAAAATGATTTTATATTTTATGCAATCCATAGAGAAAAAAAAGTACCAAAACTACAAAAATTCAATTTTTTTTTCATTTGTTAGGTAAAAAATAAATTAGATCAAATTACAAATGTTACTCTACCATTTGTTCCATTTAAAATGATACTAAAATTAATGATTATTTATAAAAGTACAACCAAAGCATTTTTGTTTTTGTTTTTTTTACGTTTTGTGCTTTTTTTAATGCAAATGAGCAAAAGGAATGCAAAAAAAAAAGACTGAGGATTATTTGTTAGAAAAATGTGAATTAAAAAACAGCAGGAAAATATTAGTTAGGGGGAGAAGGGAAAGGAGTTAATTATAGCTAATTAGGATAAAATAAGTGTTAAGACTGAGACACGTGTAGCGCTACCCCCGCAGGAGCCGCTTGAATATTGTTGATTCCTTTCTCTGCCTCTTCAACCCCAAGAACAGAACCAACCCCATTGGCACACCTGGTGATAATGTAGTGTAGTAAAAGGACACATGTTATAGTGAACACAGTGAGTGACTTTACTGTGTACTTGCTTAAAGTGTAACTCCACTTTTGTTGAGAAAAAAACATTCTTCCCTGGGTGACCTATGTACATTGCAAGGATTATAACAACCTTTTCCTACCTTTTGTTATTCTGAAGAAATCCATGTGTGTTTGTCTGTGTCTCTGTGCTATTTGAGTCTAATGGGAGTGGTTTCATAATTATCAAGCAGCTGTGACAGCTGCAGGGCACTAATGAGGAAAGCTGCTGGGCCTGCATCCCTTTAGACGTGTTCCTATTGTAAATATCTCACCAAAAATTACGTGTTTGTTGCAGGTGATGCCTGAAATCTGACATGTATCTTAGGCAGAATTCTGGGAAAATCAGCGAGCCAATCACACAAGCAGGAAATTATGTTTCTGGGGAGTGGTCAGTATACATTCTATGTACAGAACAACTCCATGTAGCCATATTGCTTTGCATTTATAGAAAATTACAGCGGCTGCAGATTGAAAAGGAAAGGTAATTTTTAATAACATTCACTTACAATATGACTTGTATTGCAATTATATACGCTATATTATTTTTTCTTTATTTGCAATTTTTTTCCCCACTAAAGTGGTGTTACCCTTTAACCACTTATGGGCCGCTCGCCGTCGTTATACATCGGCACTTTGAAGAAAGATATCATTGTTATGGCAGCAGCTAGCTGCCATACTCCAGTATTCTCCTCTTCAGTGGGCGGTCCGCTTTCAGAAAAAAGTGGTCTCATCGGCGGATTCACCGCAAGAACACTTTTATCGGTGGTGGGAGAGGGCTCCCCCTTGCACTGCGCTCCGGTGCCCCCCTCTGCTTTTGCTGGCGGAATTTCCGCCAGCAAAAGATTGCGAGCAGGTTCACTATTTTTCCCATGGAAAAAGTTATGATCTGTAGCAATTCCGACGCGCTCGGAAACAATTTGACGCATGCTCGTAAGCATTGAACTTCATTTTCTCGGCTCGTTGTAGTGTTGTACGTCACTGCGTTCTTGACAGTCGAAAGTTCCGAGAACTTTTGTGTGACCGTGTGTATGCAAGCCAAGCTTGAGCGGAATTCCATCAGAAAAACCATCATAAGTGTGCACCCCTGATAATGTCAGACCTTTGACGAAACGATCGTCGGGTAGCCACGCTCACACCCATACCACCATTGTGCATTTGCGATCGCAATACATACTCAAGTTGATGAGTTTTTTTATTTCTGTTATCTTTGCTAGCATTTTCGTTCGTTTTTTAAACGGCATTTGTACTTTTTTCTTATGACTCGGTGGAGTCGTTTTAAGCGCTTGAGTATTCGGCTTAAAAATAAATTTTGTTGAAACCATATCACACGATTTGGCGCATTTCTGTTTTTTTATGGTGTCACATCGTTTGGAGGCGTGCTGAGAGCATCTGTGTGGATCCGAAGATCACGGGACATCCGAACGATCGGGATAATCTCCGGCATCTGGTATCGGGACGTTTATGTGATCGGTGATTGAATTTGCGCAGTTTGACCTCCCCTAGCAGGGGGGTCACTGGGGATCTGGTAAGCCTCCATCTATCAGTGGTGTTTAGAGGTGACGGGTCCACATGGTCAAGTACAATTTCATTGAACAAACAAGTTTCAGTTATTTTCACAGTTATTTTTTATATACACTGGACATTACTTATATTTTTGTATTCATTTACATATGGACATTTGAACTCACAATTTGTTTTTTATATTATTTTATTGGACACTTGAGTTTATAAAAAAAATTTTTTTCCATTTTTTCACAGCATTTGTGTAGTGTATTCGGTTTCACAGCTTTTTTCTGATATAAATTTTTTTGCACATTTTTTTAGGTCACATTCACATTTAGTGGCCAAGCGCTGCACTTTTTTTCTTTTAAGTGTGCACAAGGCCTTACAGCTTTTGTATCTACACAGAAACTCCCTGCTGTCATTTTGACAGTTGGGAATTGCTGGCAAAGGCCAGGGAGAAGCGGCAGTGGAGCAGAACGAGAGGCATACTAAATACATCCTGTGTACTTCAATAAAGGTTTTTGAGCATGTGTGGTACACCCAGTGCAGGGCTGCTGTTAGAAATACTAGGACCCTGAACAGCCTACCTGACAGACACCCCCCCCCCCCCCAAAAAAAAATAAAGAGATTTTTGCAGAAAATATATTAAGATTATTATTATCAGACACAAACAACCTAACTTGAAAAATATCTGCTAAATCTAAAAGATAAAACTGTATTGAATTAATAAGTAAAGCTCTGTGCATGAATTAGGTCTTGGGGCTCATTCACACAGATGCTGTGGCATGTACAGTGTGAATCAGTGTTTTTTTTATGTGGCTGGAGTTGTGTGTAGCCAGGCTACACTATGGGGATGCAGCGCCTGTATGAAACGCATTTGTGGATGGCCCCGAACACAGACAGTGTGCATTGTGTACCACTCATCCACACCTGACACATTAGGACTTGCATTCTGTCCTCATAGAGTAACAGGGGGCTCCAGTTGCACAAAATGCTCATTCATCCTGTATTTTTTCCATTTTTAAAATTGTTTAATTACCCCTGAAATATTTGGGGTTTAAACAGACCGCTGATTTCTCACTTTTGAGACAAAGAAAGGAACTGAGGGTATAAATTCCTCAGTCCCTTTTTTTGCAGTCTCAGCTGCTCTGTAGAGAGGCTCCTGTTCATTTACAAACTGTAAAACTGTGTTTACTATGCTTCAGTTATAAATGATCGGCACCAATCACACATTTTCTTTATTCAGGAAAGGAAGGGACTGGTAAATATAACATATTTACCAGTCCCTTCCACTGCTATCCATCAGAAAACATGCATGAAAAGGAGGATGGTGCACAGGGAGTGTGATCAGTGCGACAGGGGTGCAATTACAGCAACTGATCCCCTGTATGACTCTCTCTGCAGCAGCTGAAAACTGGCTGGAGGGAGAGGAGAAGAAGCCAGCTTTCAGCTGCTGCAGAAAGAGCCATACAGGGGATTGTTTCCTGTAACCCCCCCCCCCCCCCCCCCACCCACCATGTCATTTACCCTCCTTGTCCTGCCCACACCCAATTCCCCCATTGCCTGGGCACCACTGCTGGCCTAGGTCCTGACCCAGTGTCCACAACTGATTAATGCTTTTTAAATAAAGCGTACATGGGAAAACAATGTGTGTTCAACACACAGGCCATGTTTCCTGCTTAGTAGCTCTGCACAGTGACTGCGCTTTGCTGATTTTTTACAATATTGGGCTTGTCTATCTAAAAATGACTATGCAGTCCCTGAACCAACCACTATATTCCTGGGATCTTTGCCTACACTTTAGGACGCACACAGAGCCTATGTTCAATATCTTTTTCCCTTGACAAGGAATAATAATGCAAATGAGTAATTCTGACACATGCTCTAGTACTACTGTTCCATGTAAAATGTAGAAATGATTAAATTTACTTACTTAGTATGGAAGTTTAAAGGATAATTAAACCCAAGAAAAAAAAGTAATATATTGGAGTTTACCAGTCTTAAGATGTGGTGATTGCATTTGTTTTCTTTTTTCAGGCTAAGAACACCTTCATTATGTACAGAAAATACCCATTGATCTAGCTATAACTGCAGTGTCCTCGTCACTTTGTAAGTAGGACAGAAAATAAAACAATCATATTATTCTTATGTAAATTCTGGTCCCATAAGTGCAGCTGGGTATAACCATGGCTGTCTCCACAGATACAGTAGAGGAAAGACTGTAGCCACCAAGGAATGGAATTTGTGTCAGTCACAAGATTACCAGGTAAAAATAAATGTAACTGCTTCAGGTCTGCCCTGTAGCAGTTTTACTGCTACAGGGCAGCACCTGTGCACCGCATCATGTATATATACGTGATCCGGCTCATCTGGGTAGGACGCACGCATGCACTCCACTGGCAGCTCGCTCCCACTGTGACCATACAGAGCGGAAGCCAAGCAGTGGGTACTGTTGACTCAATGTCCACCGGCACCGATTGTTCAGTGCACCGATTGTTCAGTGTTCAGTACACAGGCAGAACGGCAATCTGCCTATGTAAACAAGGCAGATCACCAATCTGTCAGCAGGGAAAGCATAGATCCTGTGTTCCTACAAAACAGGAACATGGATCAATGCTTTCCCCTAGTAAAAGTACATTCTGCAGTTTAGAGAAACACAGGTTAGGCACACATTTAACCCTTTGATCGCTCCTGATGTTAACCCCTTCCCACCAGTGTCATTAGTACAGTGACTGTGCATATTTTTAGTGCTGATCACTGTAATTATGTCATGGGTCCCCAAAAAGTTTTAAAAGTATCAGTTAGTGTCCAAATCATCCACCTCAAAATCGCTGATCGCTGCCATTACTAGTACATAAATGAATAAAATAAATAAATAAATCCCATAGTTTGTAGAGGCTATAACTTTTATGCAACCCAATCAATATACGCTTATTGGGATTTTTTACCAAAAATATGTAGCATAATGCATATTTGCCAACATTTCTGAAGACATTTTTACACTTTTTCTTACTGGATATGTTTAATAGCAGAAAGTAAAAAATATATAGTTTTTTTCTCCAAAATTTCATTTTTTTTTTGTTTTTAGTGCAAAAAATACAAAACGCAGAGGTGATAAAATATCACCAAAAGAAAGCTCTATTTGAAATAAATACATTTTATTTGAGTACAGTGTTGCGTGTCCATGTAATTGTTAGTTAAAGTAACACAGTGCTATATCGCAAAGAATAGCCCTTGTCAGGAAGGGGGGTGGATAATTCCTGTGATTAAAAAGCCTAAAAAATAAAACAAATGCAGGCACCCCATCTAAGGATTTCTAAGCTGAAATATATTTAATTTTGTTTTGGGTTTAAATATGCTTTAAAAACTACCAAAAATATTAATTTTCCTTTATTGATTTCAAGGCATTTCCCCAAATGGCAACAATTTGCCAAAATTTTCTAATT
Source organism: Lithobates pipiens (assembly GCF_037356315.1). Lineage (NCBI taxonomy): Eukaryota > Metazoa > Chordata > Amphibia > Anura > Ranidae > Lithobates > Lithobates pipiens. Next base: position 82,443,966 of record NW_027507785.1, read on the forward strand.
TGCATTTGCATTTTTATGAACACTCAACGGTCCAAAGAATAACAGGTGAAAATAAAGGTAAAAATCCTAAAAGTAAGAAAACTAATGCAGGCACATCACCCCAAGGGCTGGAAGGTGCAATATATAACAATTTTGTTAAAGGGGTTTAGATATGTTCTAGGAGGAACCCCCAGGGTTCTTCCAGACGTTGCTAAGGGTTCCTTGAGCAATGTCAGATTTGTCTTCCACCTATGATGACCTCCATAGGTAATTTTCCACTGGCATACAATGTAAAGGGGTCACTGCACTGACTGGCAGTGTAGGGGGATAGTTCATCCCTGACCACCCATCTAAGTGGACACTACAATTTACAAAGCCTGCGTTTCCTATAGGCCATTATTATTATTCATTTTATGTTAAGATTATCATTGTCTTATATGGCAGAGGTATATTGTAAAGTGATCTGCTCTGGGTTTTAAATATTCTAGCCCACAGATACCGCCACAATCTTCTTTCACTTTCTACAAGTTACTGATTTTGCTAATGTACCATGATCCATGAACTGTAGATATAATCATTTTCAGCAGGGGTTCCCTGAGACCTAAAAAATATTTCAAGGGTTGCTCCAGGGTAAAAAGGTTGAGAAAGGCTGCTTTAAAATGCTCTCCATTATTGGTCAATGTAAGTTATTAAAATTGCAAGCTTTGAAGACTTCAGTTCCTTCCTCAAGAATTATAAAATTGCATAATGCCTGAGGAAGGGGCCTAAGTCCTGAAGCTTGCATCTTTAAAAACTTAAAAAGTGTTACTAAACCCTCAATAGTAAAATCTGTCTGTATATGCAGAATAGCATGCTTGTTATACTCACTGTGGAACTTAAAGTGTTACTAAACTCAGTAATATGAAAATAGTTAATCCACCCTCCCCCCCTTCAACTTTGCCCACAGCTTATAAATCTTCTTTTTGCATTTAAATACTGCCACTATATACCTTTTTGGGTGATCTGTATACCACGGTTATATGATAAAATGCAGTTTCTCCAGTGCTGAAAGTTCAGGAAGGAGGAGATTTCCACTGCAGCCTGTATACACTCCCACATGTGTGATGTCAATATCATGGGACCTGGCTTTCTCTGAGAACAAGTAACTGTTCTCTCCAGCATAAAAGACACAACTGAGCATGTGCAGGTTGGCTACTCTGCCTGTGTTAGCTGGCCTTCCCTAGATAGACCATGCAGGAGTAAAGGATTGTGTGCATACAGGATAAAACAGCCTTTTTAAACAATGCAGAGGAATTAATACCTTACGTTCCACAGTGAGTATAACAAGCATGCTATGCTGCATATACAGACTGATTTTACTGTTATGGGTTTAATAACACTTTAAGGGGTAATCCTCTGCATTGTGTACAAAGGCTCTTTGATCCTGTATGGACAGATTCTCCCCCTCCTGCAGGGTCTCTCTTGGCAAGGCCAGATAAGACACAGCGAGGATAGTACTGCTGCACATGCTTAGTTTGGTCTTTACTGCTGGAGAGAACATTTCCTTGTTGATCAGAGCTAGCCAAGTCACATGATATTGACATCACACACGTGGGCGTGTATACAGATCCTAAATGACAGCCCAGTCCCTCCCTCCTCCTCCATGACCAATAACTAAAATGAACTATTTTCATATTACTGGCTTTAGCAACACTTTAAGTTTGCCTATAAGAGTAAACTTACATCTCCCTCTATGTACCGTGAGGGAAAGTTATTATTTTTTTTTTTTGTTAAAGGTTCAAACAGATTTAGTTAATTAGCAATAAATGTCAATGAGGAGAAACTCCTTTCATTTAACAATAAATAAAAATCTAGTATTGTTCAACCAACTGAAACACTAAAACCCCAACCCCATGCGTCATAATGTCCCCTAGTAACCGTGAACTGCAGAGATAAAATCAATAGAGATGGCCTGAGTCCATAAAATCTCTCCCACATCCTTCTTTGTGAGCAAAAATACATAAATAAAAAGAAATGAAAACTAAAATCATCTGCAGAGATGACTGAACTTTTCAGTACAGGCAAAACAATGAGTAAGCAATATTAGGTTATTGCCGGTTATGAAATTAAATAAGCTGAATTGGCTAAAATGGAAATAGAGCAACGTGCAGATGCTAAAGATTTTAAATATACATATTTGAATATAGTTAACTATTTGATTTTGCAGTTTGTTCTACCGTTAATACTGACCGGAAAAATCAAATGGCCATTTCAAGTTGGTCTTTGGGCAGATAAAAAATAATATTATTTAATGCTGTTGTATAGTTTTTATAGTTAGTTAGGTTGAATAAAGACACCAGCCCATCCAGTTCAACCTGAGTGAGTGTCTACAATTGTCCCTATCCCTGTACATTGCACACTCACATCGGTCCCTACCCTCAAGGAGCCCACAATCCAAGGTCCCCATTCATATACTAGGGCCAATTTTGGACAGAAGTCAAATAACCTACCAGCATGTCTTTGGAGTGTGGGAGGAAACCGGAGTACACGGAGGAAACTCATGCAGGCACAGGGAGAACATGCAAACTCCAGGCAGGTAGTATCGTGGTTGGGATTTGAACCAGCGACCCTTCTTACTGCTAGGTGAGGGTGCTAACCACTACACCACTGTGCTGCCCAATTTCTTTACAGTCTAAATGTAGCTAAAATTTAAAACAGAAAAATCAGCACAGGGGACATAACGTATAGTCAGTAAGATGTGTCCCTTGTGCTGATTCCTTTTCTGTTAGTAGAAATCTTCCTCCGTTCATGCACCCTCCCACCCTCCTGCCATAGCCTTCCGCTGTAATGGAGGTTAATACAACTAAGGGGCTCAAGATTGCCTGATTATGTCTGCCCCTTCTGCCCAGCTTCTCCATTCATAGAAGCCATAATACAGCTTCAAAGGGGCAGGCATAGTTGGGCTCTCTTAATGAGAACCTGTGACAGCCCCTTAGATGTATTAACCCCCATAAAACTGGAAGGGTACAGAGGTAGGGGTGGGGGAGGGCATGAAAGGGGTAAGATTTCTACTCACAGAAGAGGAATCAGCAAAAGGGACACATCCTCCTGACTATAAGTTATGTCCTTTGTGCTGGTTTTTGTGTTTTTTAATTAGCTAGACTTAAACCAGCCATAGATGGAGTAATTTTCTTTTCTGCAGCCAGTCAGTGTTGATGGGGGATTGCCTCTTGTGAAGCCATTGTGTGGAGGGGCTTGGGAAGCCAGGAGAACACACAGATATTACTGCTAGCGGCTTTAATTATTGCCGCTAGCAATATTCGCATGTGAAATCCAACAGGCTGGTGTACCCAAGTGGATCAATCGATCAGCTTGGGTACATTCAGCCTGCCTATACATGGTTCGAATCTCGGCTGGTCCCTGCTGAACATTTTGAGATTGGAACCATCTATGGCCTGCTTTAGGCTTTAATAAGCATTATTTTATTTGTTCAAACAGAAGGCTGATATCGGACTTCTATTATCCCATACACAGCAACTCTCAGGCTGGAAGGGGATGGGCCTCACTAGGATACAATCAGGCTCTACAGCATGCCAATTTGCTAACTGTGGGAGAGAACAGAGCAAACAACATTAATGACCTATTGCTAGAAGTGTAGCATTTCCAAATCCTTGCTAAAATATAAACAGAAGGGTGGGTATTCTCAATTTGTGAGATTGTATTTTTTTTATACTTTCGTGGACATGCCATCTGTTGCTGAGATCTAATGAAGGTTACACTTTTTGAAGCTGTATATTATTTATTACAGTTACTTAAATAGCTCCATCAATTGACATGGCGCTTTACATATATTGTACATTCACATCAGATCCTGCCCTCAAGGAGCCTATAATCTAAGGTCCCTAGCATCTCATTCATACACATACGAGATCCACTTTAGACTGGAGCCAATTAACCTACCAGCATGTGATTGGGACATGGAAGGAAAGAGGAATTCCCATTGGAAACCCACATAGGCACAGGAAGAGCATGCAAACTCCAGGCAGGTAGTGCCATGGTTAGGATTCAAACAAATTACCCTAGTGCTGCCCTTTTCTGAAATTAGCTTGAAGAAGATTTTGTTCTGCAACTGCTTCCTATTTTCAATTCTTATTAATTATAATTTATAAAATCAGCATCCATTTGTCAGGCTGTGGTTAGGGGTGTGGGGTTGACACCAGTGTATGCCAGAAGAAGCGGAATCACATTGCGGATTACATTTTCTGGTTGCATGAGTCACAAAAATGGCTTAACAGACTTGTAATTTCTTGGTAGATAAGTCAGTTCAGATGTGTCTTTCAATTTGTGTATTTATGAGTTTACTTGGAGTTCCAAAGTTGAACTCCGGGAATTAGAAAACTGCAAGGGCAAATGCTTGCTTAGTCTAGGGGTGCAGGCAGGGCAGGACTTAGGGTGGTGGGGGCCCCTGGGCTTGAGTCACTTTTGGGCCCTACCTTCTATATATTACCATATTTATGGGCAAATAACACGCACCCCAAGTTTAAGAGGGAAGTTTAAGGTAAAAAATTTACATTTAAATGCCCATCAATGCAGCCTTGTCCAGTGTCATTTGCAGCCCTGTCATTGCAGTCTTGAAGTTTAAAAATGGTGTCGCCAAGATACAGAGTCCTGTGTATCTTGGCGGCTCTCCTGTCCTCTTGGCAGCTCTTGGCGGCTCTCGGGTCCTCTTGGCGGCTCTCGGGTCCTCTCACAGTCCCGAGCGGAGCCGAGTGTACTCGGCTCGGCTCACAGTTATGCCCATTCCCTTTGTTATGTCCATCATAGGGTGGGACTGGGCGTGACTGTGAGCGGAGCCGAGTACACTCGGCTATGTATCTTGGCGGGGCCCCCTATTGGGCGGGGCCCATGGGCTTGAGCCCAGTCAAGCCCAATGGTAAGTCCTGCCCTGGGTGCAGGGTAAAGGTGCGTTACTTACCCTATCCTTTAATCTGACAAGCCTCAGCACTGTTCTCTTCTTTGGTCTGGCAGGCTCCAGCACTGTTCTCTTCTACCTGAACCTCCAGGTGGCCCTTCATCAGCATCACATTCAGTGCAGGGATATTAACCCCGCATTGTACATTTGGGAGGCAAACATGCGGCATTGGCTCGTAGCACCTTAGAAAGGTGGCAGTGCTGGATGGGTTGCATGGATGGAGGCTGAAACTAGGATTAAAGTAAGTATAACATCTTATCTTTGCACCCTAGACTAAATGAGCATTTAACCCTTGCAGTAGTAGTAGGCTACGCTACAGAATTCAGTTTTATTTTTTCTCCAAATAATGACACCTTATAATCAGAGATGAGCTTGGAAATGTCTCAATGCCTGTGATCAGTGTGCAGTGTCGGCTTCCTGGCGGGATCAGGCACGTGGGATTTTCGAACATGCCCAAGCCCATCTCTACATTATAATCAGGTTTTTGGAAAAGCCCTTCAGTATACACTACCATCAAGGCCGTCTTTAATATTGATTGAACCCTGGGCAAAAATGTTCTTAGGGCCCTCCTCCCCCATGCAATTTCGCTCTCCACCTTCCCTGAGACATACAATAAATAGCAGCTAGACTTAAAATCAGTTTACTGTATCAGATCAGGCAGCGATTGGTTGACAGAGGTTACAGCATATCATTACTGCTTACTGACTGGTTGCTAAAGGTTACAGCACATAATTTCTGCTTGTTGATTGGCTGCTAGAGAATACTGTACAGTAATAATGCTCACTGGTTGCTATAGGTTACAGAACATCATCTCCTCATATGGCATGAGATACATCTGAATGCTGCCTTATATTTACATAGCAATGCTGTTGGCCTCAGCTATTTACATATGCATGTCACTGATATTTACATATGAATGCCGGTTATTTACATGTAAACACAGGGTCTGCAGGTGAGTCATATGTACACAACAATAGGTCAGAGCTGGGCAGCATTAGTAGCAGCACTTCACACAGATATTGGGACACAGCACAGGACTAAAACCTCAATGGACAAGGGAATGTAAACTGGGATAGTTGGCAAGTATAAGGCAGCTGCTTTGGGCCCCACAACAATGACAGGGCCCAGGGCAGCTGCCCCTTTTGCCCTGCCTTAAAGATGGCCCTGACTACCATACACAGCTGACTTAGTCCACCTTCACTGTTTTTTTTTTGTTTTGTTTTTTTAACTAGGACTCTTCTCTAACAATCCCATTATATGGTAGATCCGGAAACCAGAATGTAAAAATTCTATATTTAAAGATGTTCTAATATCAGAACAAAACACAAGGTTTATTTGGAGCTCCATCTGCATATTTCAGCTTTAGACTAGTAAACAGCTATATCTTCTTAATTCCTTTTCTACTATAAGTAGAACCATCTGTGGGCTTCCTGCTGGTATATCGCCATGTTAATCAACTCTCAGCAGGGGCCTGTGTACCCTGCAATGTTAGAGTTACTGATGTGCTGAAGGGATAGAAAAGCTCAACAGTGCGTTCTGCAAGCTGAAGTGGGGAAATGTGTGTAATAGGGAGAGCTATGGCACTTGGGTGGAACTAGGAGTTTTGAGGGATTACTGTATTTTATCCAAGAGATACTGTGTAATTCTGCTTCCCATCAGCAGCATCAAACTGAAGCTTTAGGTTTGTTTTATTTTCTAACCTTTCACTGGAAAATCACAGCTCAAATAGTTACATAGTTACATAGTAGGTGAGGTTGAAAAATGACACAAGTCCATCAAGTCCAACCTATGTGTGTGATTATATGTCAGTATTACATTGTATATCCCTGTATGTTGTGGTCGTTCAGGTGCTTATCTAATAGTTTCTTGAAACTATCAATGCCCCTCGCTGAGACCACCGCCTGTGGAAGGGAATTCCACATCCTTGCCACTCTTACAGTAAAGAACCCTCTATGTAGTTTAAGGTTAAACCTCTTCTTCTAATTTTAATGAGTGGCCACGAGTCTTGTTAAACTCCCTTTTGTGAAAAAGTTTTATCCCTATTGTGGGGTCACCAGTATGGTATTTGTATTTTGAAATCATATCCCCTCTCAAGCGTCTCTTCTCCAGAGAGAATAAGTTCAGTGCTCACAACCTTTCCTCATAACTAATATCCTCCAGACCCTTTATTAGCTTTGTTGCCCTTCTCTGTACTTGCTCCATTTCCAGTACATCCTTCCTGAGGACTGGTGCCCAGAACTGGACAGCATACTCCAGGTGCAGCCGGACCAGAGTCTTGTAGAGCGTGAGAATTATTTTTTTTATCTCTGGAGTTGATCCCCTTTTTAATGCATGCCAATCTCCTGTTTGCTTTGTTAGCAGCAGCTTGGCATTGCATGCCATTACTGAGTCATCTACTAGGACCTCCAGGTCCTTTTCCAATCCTAGAGTCCCTTACTGTTTTTTTCCCAGTGCAATGAGCGTGCCCTAAAATATAAAACCACTTTAAATGATCTGCTGCAGATGGTGCAGAAGATTGTTTAAGGTGATTTCACACCTTGTTTTGTGTGTTTGAAAGGTTAGGGTGCACGTCTTGTAATGGACAGGTGACTTCTCCTCCATGTATTCCCCATTTAACTCATTGGGCGCCAAGTGTACGGGTCACACAGGAGGCCTACCCTGGGGTGGATTCTTTTGGGCTATACCAGGCAACCAGAAGAGTCATGTGTCGTGGCATCAGGTATACACCTTGCCCAGAAGTGTGCTAATCATTGCTGGGACCCAACAAGGGTTGCAGTCATGTGAAGTATGAAACAACATGGCAGTCCTGTCAATCAAAGGTAAGCCAGATGCGTGCAGTGTCATGTCATGTCCCTACACACTTGTATAGGTGTATATGGTGCATTAGGAGGCAGAGTTTATGCCCACTCCACCAGTTAGCATACTCTGCCACCTCACTCCCAGTAGCAAAATGGGGTCCTGCCACAGACCTCATGTTTTCTCACTTAACCCTTTGTGTTCTGTACCAAGTGATCAGGCTGTGACTCTCTGTTACGCTAGTCAGCTCCTGGGGACTGACGGAGACAGACAGCTAGGGAGGGAGCCATAACACCAGACCACCTCGCTACCGAAGAACCCGTCACCCTTCTAGGTACCACGCCAATGACTGGTTGCAGTTAGCCTTTTGTTGCAGAGATGTCATTAGAATCTTTAGTGTAATGGCACAGGCTGTTGCAGACTCAGAACCTTGTGTGTGTGCGCCAGGACCCCAAGTGCACCCCTTGAGTAACTTCAGGCACATTGCGGTTAATAACTTTTACTAAAAGTAGGGCATGATAAACATAACAAGCCAGAGCGTCCTTTCCCTATCTAACGTTAATAGTGGCTGCCACAGGGTACCTGTGCAGGTTAAGCCCTATATGGTCCATAGCTGGCATACCTTGATGGGAGAAGTTTAAGCGTGGGCGAATTCTAAAAACTGGTATTCTATAGAAGAACGGCAGGTCTCAGCACAGACCCGATCTCTTGTCACTGACCCAAACTGATCAGACCTGAACCTTGAGATCCAAATCTCTGCCTTTTATATATCACAGGCTAGGAGTCTGGACCCCAAATGCAAAATGTTAGCAGCAACAGACTTAACCCTTTCTCTCTCCAACCTGGACAGCCACACCTAACTCAACAATAACAAAGCAACCTGGCTACACGTTGTGTTAACACATGCATGTTAATGTGTATTGTGTCACATAAACTGCGTTGTGTTAAAGTGAAAAAATAAAAAATTGCCACCACTTTGAATGACAATTGCTTGGTCATCCAACACTGTACCCATATGACATTTTTAGAATTCTTTTTCACACAAATAGAGCTTTCTTTTGGTGGTATTTACTCATCACTTACTTTTTTATTTTTTCGCTAAACAAACAAAAAAGACAGAACATTTTGGAAAAAACAAAACAAAACGCTTTTCATATTTTGTTATAACATTTTTCTCCTTTACTGATGTGCGCTGATGAGGTGGCACTGATGGGCACTGATAAGCTGGACTAATGGACACTTATGAAGCAGCACTGATGGGCTCTGATAGGTGGCACTGATGAGGCAGCACTGGTAGGCACTGATCATAAGGCACTGATGAAGCTGCACTGGTGACTGGCACTGATGTGGCAGCACTGGTAAGCACTGATCAGGTGGCACTGATGAGGTGGCAATGATAGGTGGCACGGAGAGGTGGCGATGATAGGCGGCACTGACAGGTAGCACTGATGGGCACTAATAGGCACAAATAGGTGCTAATAGGCAGCACTGATGGGCACTGATAGGTACTGGTATGTATGCGTTTCGTCACTCCAAAGACGTGGTCATGGGTATCCCGTGACCATGTCTTTGGAGCGACGAAACGTGTAGAGAGGAACGGCGTGCTGAAGTCACCGCGTTCTACGCCAGTCCCGGAACTAACGGGTGGTAGTCGAGAGCCGGCTGGCTCATATGTTTTTATGTCTTTTCTTGTATTCGGATAATGTGAGTTTACATCGATGCACTACACAAATAAATTATAAAGGTTTTACGCTATGCGAGCATTTCTCTTTTTTTATATGGAATTGTTTTTCGCTGTTTGACATCCCGCTGCTGGGGGTGAAAGATTTCCTGTCTGCCATCCTGCATGTCAATCCTGACGATCAATCTATGCGTTTTTAGGTCCCATATAATAGGGACCTATGGTTCTGGTAAGTGGCCAGAGTTATTATTGGTGGTGGCATCCTCTACACTTTATAGCACTTCTTCAACGGGTGGTTTGTTTGATTCTACACTGAGTTCCTGCTGATCCCTTTGCATGAATTCTTTCGGTTCTTGATGGGACATTACATATGGACTAATATTTTATTTTGTTTACATTAAGTGTCATAATCAAATTATTAATTTCCACTTATGAATTGTATTTATTTATATATTGTAAATTTATCTATTTATTAATTACTTTTTTAGCACATATATGATATTAATTTTGTCATGATATTTGGAATTTGATTTTTATTTATTTATTTTTTTTGATATAGGTGTGTTTTGTTATTCACATTCTTTATTTGATATCGTTTGCACCTCTAATTCCAATTAGATTATTATACATTTTTTATCACAGTTTTATACATAAATCTTTTTTAGCGCAGCTCCTTATTTCTGTTAATGGATGTGTATGGAGAATTTTTGGAGAATAAGGATATCGTGTCAATATAATAATTTTTTTTCCTGTTGTAGCATTGTCAGCAATCTATTATATATTCCTATTTTTTTTTATTTTGCAGAGGATTGAACATGGAAGCATTGTTGTCAGCATTCTGGATGGATTTTACAGAAAATACTATTTTACCCAACTGTTTTTTTTCCTGTCGCAGTTCAATGTCAAATGAGGACCTGTACCACTTAAAATGGATTGTTGGAATGTTTCTTAAAAGATTGTATTGATAAAGTAATCCACCATCAAACACAAACCCCACTTAATCAATCAAATATTTAGATCGATTTCATGATAAATGCTTATTATTTTTTTTTTTTTTTCACGGCGCACTTTAGAATTTTTTTTCGACATTTGGTTTCATTTCCCTTTCTTCACTGTTTAAACAATCTCTTTTCTGACACTGAGTGAAAACACGGCCTGTTTATTATTTCAGAGGGAAATGTTTTCTCATTGAGGGGGAAGCCTAGAGTACAATATTTGCTAACAGCATGCATCTATTTAGACTGCTATCGCAATACTTGCATCACCCTAGGATCTATTCCCAGAAGCATTTGTGATAAAGAAGACCTTTTATTAATATGCCGGATCTCCAGTTGGAATAAAAGGTTAGTCCACTGAAAATTAAAGTGTATATCCAACAAATGTCATCACGTTCCGAACAATCGGATTTTCCAACACCTTTGTCCGACCGTGTGTATGCAACACCAGATTAGCACAAAATCCGTCAAATTTTGTTGTCGGAATGTCCAACCATGTGTAAAAGGCATTCGTTTTGAATAGAGTGGGGAAATGTTAGAACCCCTTTCAGGTTTTTACTTCTGTTAGGGTTCATTCATGCATGCATTGATGATATCTGAAGTTACACCCTATGATGATGGTGTAATTATATGGGAATCCTTTGACAGTAATACATATCAGAATATTTCCCTGACATTTTCCAGCTGTGTCTCCTTTGGCCTCTGTGGTTGCATGTTGTCCTGGGGTGGGCTTGGCTTCACTTTGGGGGACGGTGGAAATCGAAGATCATCTACATCTTCCCCAACGAGAACTTTCTTCAGGTATTTCTGTGACATGCTTTATATCATAAGTACTACTATATATCATAATCATAAATAGTGTGTCTCATGCTTTTATTAGTTGTAACCCAGATCTGTTCTTTATTATACAGAGTACGGCTGTCTTAAATGTCCCATGGGAATTGTATTTCTGTTTTGATTTTTAGAGGAAGGATGTGGGCAGTGTAGGTAGTTTATACAACTATTTTACGCTACATTGGTCTCTGAAGAGCGATCTGCGATCATATTTTGACAGGCAGTTGTATCACCTTTAAACCACCTACTTTAATCCCTTAATTGACGTAGTAATGCGCTGCAATCATATGCATAGCTCGTGGTTGTGGGGCACTTGCAGAGAATCCCCATTCATTTGATTGAGTTGCATTCAACATGTGTTACACCCCTGGCTACTGCTTGTGCATCTTAATGGGGAGCAGTATAGGGAGGTGGTTAAAATGCTGCTCAACTGTGGGGTTTTACTGCCCCAAACCACTAGCGTGAATGAGCCCTAAGGCTGGGTTCACATATGCTACGGGCCGTGGCTCACAGCATGGGGTCTGATGCTTCCCTGTATGCCGATTCAGGTGCAAATCAGGTCTGAATTATTTTTATTTTTTTTTACTTTTTAATTTTTTTTTCTTAAACACATAGACAATACAGATGTACAACAGCACCGGCTATTAACAGGTAAGGGACCCACGCAGGGGTTACACCAGGTTCAAATTTTTACCTGAATTCGCACCTGAATTTAAATCAAAGACACACGGGACTCTTTTAAAATGCGGACTACAGCCGCCCCGGAGCTGTGTAATCAGACTCCATTGAGAGTCAGTCACACTCTAATGTCATGCGAATTGGAATGCGGGAAAAACCGCATCCAATTTGCATATGTGTGAGCCCGGCTTAAAAATGATTTACCCTCACTTCCTGTTCTGTTGACAATATTTTACCAGACAGGAAGCATTTCTCTGTGCCCATCCCTAAGGATTGTAAAGCTGCACCATTTGCATTGTCTACACGTGCATGGCCCCTCCCACTCTGACTACGATTGCTTACAAGTGACAGGATGGTGCACACCTATAAGTAAATGTCCCCCATTTACTGAAGGAGCATAAAGACTGTAAGGCAGGCCATCGACAAATCAATTGCTTGATTACCCGATCAACACGATCAGTGTTGATGGGGGAATGCCTCCTGCTTCAGGCCAGCAGAGCACAATGATTACTGTTAGCGGTTATAGTAAATAGTAATAGTAAATATAGTAATCACATGCCAAAAATCCAACAGACTGGTTGTACTGAAGTCAATCAATAAATCAACTTCAGTACAACTAGCCTGCCCATACATGGATCAAATCTTGGCTGGTACCCTACTGACCTGGCTGAGATTCAATCCATGTATGGCTGGCTTAACTGACTCCAACCACCCCCTGACATTGACTGGAACTTAAGGCTATGAACACACAATACGAAAATCAGAAGTTACATTTTGTCCGACAAATTATCTGCCGACTTTCGAATTGTTAGTATGGTGCTTTCCACAGCCGATTCCGTTTTTTTGTCAGACAAAAGCTGGATGTGCAGACTATAAAAAAAAAAATTGTACGTGAACTCAACACTGATTTTCATTTAATTAATACGGTTTTCGTACAAAAACAAAACAAAAACTTAAGCGTAAGACTACGCATTCTCAGAAACGAAAGAATACATACAAAACTAGTCAACACATGACGTCACTTCTGAAGTTGAATTCTGTCGTACGAGAATTTTAGTATGGTGAGTAACCTCTTCACTTTTGACATGAGCCTAGCATGCAACAAAAAACTGACTTTGGGTCGTCCGAAAATCTGATCGTTTGTACGAGGCTTTAGCCTCCAGCACAGGTTGCCTTGTGGATGATCCATCTAACCAATAAAAATCTCACACACCAAAATAATTTTTAAATTAAATTAAAAGTGGTTTGGCTGGAGTTGGGTGTTAAAAATTCATTTTAATCTGTTTAAATATCGCTTTCCCTGGTTCCCTGAAATATTTAAATACATTATGTAGAACATATTTATGATATATAACATATGGAAAATCTTAACAGTTTCCTTAAATTTTACGATATATGGTCCCACTGGAAGGACTTCTCCTGTTCTGAAGAATACATCCAAATCCTGACCAGCTCTTTCCCCTCCTATTCAAGGAGCCCTAAGTGAACATTTTGTTTACATCATTAGTCACTTATATGATGTTTTTATATGATGTCTTCCTGGTTGAATCAGGGTTTCTAATTTCTCTCTTCCCTTTTTTTTTTTTCTTCTTCCCTAGCCCACACCTAGCCCAATTGTATTTCTATTTATGTAATTATGTATTTTATATAAATAATATTTTCTTTTCCATTATTAGATAGTATATTACTCATTCCCCCAGAAGAAGACCTCTACTGTCAATGGTTGAAACGCGTTGGCGCTCTCCAGTATGACTATATATACCTATATCATGCTATGTTTTTCATGTATATCCACATCTGTATTATGATGTACTTGTAATTGCCTTATCTACAGAGCTCATGTTTTAATATAACCAATGTACCTGTATGTTACTATATTTTTTTTTCAATAAATTTATACTTTTTATACTTTTTTAATATATTTTTGCATTTTGTGTGTCACCTGTAGCATCGCCTTCCATTTTCAGTATATTACCTCATTGTTCCTTGTGTAAACACAAGTGATATTGTGTTTCTTATAACATTGCATATATTACTATTGTTTGTTGCAAGTGCCTCTTATATGTTTTCTTTGCATTGCAATTCTCCATATTTCAATAGAAACAGACATGTTTCTATTGGCTGAGAAGGTACTGGAGAGGTGGGGCAGCTATAATCTTGGGATTTTTAGACCAAAAGGATGTCAGTAAGGGACATTTGAGAGACAGATGTAAAAAAAAACACAGATTTTTACATGCTGTCCCTGGTTTTACTGAGGCTGGCAACCCTGATGGGGCCCCCTAGTAGCCCGGGGCCCTCGGGCAGTGCCCTAGTGGCTGAATGGTCAGTCCGCCCCTGGTCTGGATGCAAGTAGTGAGCTGCAGTGGCAGCTGCTCCATATGGGGCACAGGGGTGCCACCATAGCTCACAACTGTCCCTGATTTTGAGGGATTGTCCCTGATTTGGTGCCTCTGTCCCTCATTCCTCCTCATTTGCCCCTCATTTTGGTCTGATCTATGTAGTTGTATATAAAATTCACTATTTACCTTTCAAAAAGTGTTTCCCAGAGCTAAATCTTTGATCCAGATCCTAAATTGTTGCATTTGTAAATTTGAAAAGCCAATATAAAGGAATAGTAGTGGTAAAAAAAAAAAAAGCATTTGTGTGTTTAATTAATCTTTTTTTGTGGGTTAATTCTCCTTTAAGGGATTGTGGTGGGGGCGTGTCCTATGCCTACATACTTTTGCTAGTAGGTGTCCCTCATTCCCATCTCAAAAAGTTTTGAAGAGCATAATTATTGGTTAAGGCTCTAATTGGCTTAAAAAAAAGGATGGGCTAATGTCTTCCTGATTCTCCTCCCAACCAAGCAGGAAGGGGGTCCTGGGACTCAATTGACCAGGGAGTCTTAAGGCTCAGGGCCCCCTCCCTGTTCAGCTGGGAAGAGAAGCAACGGCCCTGGCTCCTTCCTACAGCATCTACCTGAGAAAGGAGGGATCAGCAGTGGCAAGCAGCAGAGCCAGAGCCTAATGTATCCGCAGGGACAGCCCAGGCAGCGCTACACCCATCCATAGATAGAGGGGGGAAAGGACTAGATTTGGGGGCCCCCACCGCTGTCACTCTGCTCAGCCATGAATTGAAGAAACCGTGATATGGCTCATCACACTCGTGGTGCTGGAGTCCTCCAAGAAGACGATCTCCCACCCAAAGAGATGCCTGCAAGAAGCCCTTCGGGTCGGAGATCATCTTCTTGGAAAACTCCAGCACCGCAAGTGGTGCTGTGCACGCTGCTGGAGAGGCTTCTGCCGGGCACCATGGACAAGGTAAAGGCAATCCTCCCCCCTGACATCTACCTGCCCAACCCTCTGGCAATGGGTTAAGGAGAAGCACGACTGCCCCTCCTCACTGTTGCAGGGGGTGCGAGTGAGGGGGTCAGGTTTAATTGCCCCCCCCTCCCCAATGCCTATATTGTGCCTATAAAATATGCTTTGATTGCTGTGTTACAAGTACCAGTCATGAGTCATTGAAATATCAGCACAATCCTAAAACTCCTCTATTAAATATGATTTGTGTACACTGAAAATAGACAGAAAGTTAACACTTTTTCTGAGCCTACCTTACAGAAGAACTTCAGAAAAATATTCAGGGACTGCTTAGCAACCAGCAACTGTTGAGATAATGAGAACACTTTGGAGAGAAGTACGGAATGTACAATATGGTGTACATAGTGCTGGAGTCCGTAGGGCAGAGTGCAGTGGTCAGGAGTACATAACACTGTAGTCAGTGTCAGGTTTAAGAGTACATAACACACAGAGAGCAGAGTCAGGAGTGTGTAATGCACAGTAGGGGGTCAGAATACAAAATGAAAAAAGTGCAGGAGTCAGGGTTGTGTTCACATCAGATTCCCCCCTTACATTAAGAACCTCCATCAGAGTCCCCCTTACACCAGTCCACCCAACTGACATCAGGGTCCTCAGAGTCACCCAATAACATCAGGGTCCCTAGAGTCTACCCCCTTAAATAAGGGTCCCCAAAATCACCCCCTTACCTCAGGGTCCCCAGAGCCCCATCTTTTTGCCTCAGGGCCTCCAGAGTCACTCCATTAAATCAGGGGACCCAGAGCTTCCCAGTTACATCGGGATCCCCAGAGTCCGGCACCCCCCCCCCCCCCCACAGCAGTGCAACCATACACCTTACATCAGGGAGCCAAGAGTCCCTTACATCAGGGTCCCCCACTTACATCAGGGTTTCCAGGTCCCCCCTTACATCAGGGTCCCCAGAGTTCCCCCTTACATCGGAGTACCTAAAGACCCCTCTTACATCAAGATCCCCAGAGTCCTCCTTCATACATTAGTGTCTCCAGAGTCACCACCTTACATCAAGGTCCCCAGAGCTACCCTCCTTACATCAGGGTCCCCAGAGTCATTCCCCTTACATCAGTGTCACCAAAGCCTTCCCCTTTACATTAGGGTCATCTGAGTCCCCTCCTTACATCAGCGTCTGCTGGCAGAGGTAGCGCCTGATCATGTCATGTGATGTCATAGTGCAAGAGAGCTGAGCGGAGCGGCTGGAATCTCGCTGGACTGGAGCAAGTCAAGCCAGAAGCCGGATTGTCAGAGCTGTTTAGACTAGAGTGTACTAAAGGGGCCGCCTGGTGTGGAGAGGGACTGTCACTGTGACTCAGGAGGAGACGCGTTGTGATGGTGAGGTGTCATCATCATCCGTGCTGCTGCACGCTGCTGTCAGTGCCACTGTGAGAGTGAGAGTCAATTTCATGTGCGTGTGCCGCTCATTCTAATTTCTTGTCCTCCTGAGTCCTGTTCCTAAGCTACTTACTTACTACTCTATATTGAAAATATAATAAGAAATATGTTTTTAGCCTAATATCTACCTTAAATCACATTGCTAATCGCATACCGTATGTGTTTGTAGCCTAAATACTGAAATTTGCACTTAAAACTGTAATTTTGTAACTTTTGAAAATGTCAGTAAAAACTTGGCGATGCCAGTAATTTTGGGTGTCGTGTCAGTAAATTGCAATCTGATAGGTTGGCAACACTGCAATAACGTTTTCAGTAACGTCTTTCAAAGAAATATTTCAGTTCAGTTATAACCTAATTTTCTATAAATGCATCACAACCACATATGGCAACTTCTACTCTAGGTAATTATGGGGAATATTCAAGAATGTTTTGAGCAGATGTCTTTTTTCATATGTTTGCTGTATGCTTACAAAAAAAATCATTAAACAACCTTGATTATGTTTTCAATTTTTCTTTTAAGCCGAACTCAGATATAAAATACACAAGTGAATGCAGATCTGTAATCATCAACACATCATTAAATGTAGTTTTTAATGCAAACAGTGTAGGTACCTGAATTTGACATGGTATTAGCAGCTTGCAGACCCTGTACAGCAAAGGTCAGAATGGAGGAGGGAAAAAACAACACAAGGAGCCAATCAGTTAAGTTAAGTCAGTGCTAATATACGACTATACAACATGCTAATAGGAGGAGAGAGCAGAGTGAAAGAGAAATTAGCTCACTAGCCTGCTGCTTCTCCTTTCACTGTCCAGTCACTGGCTGGAAGAGGGACCTGCAAGTGTTACTTAAAGTGATACTAAACAGAGACATGTAATTGCAATAATTCATTCACATGAATCAGGGGTGCCCAACCACAGGCACATGTGGCCCGAGGCGCCCTCTGATGTGGCCTGCTATGTCTTGCTATGAGATGGCGGGTCGGCAAGCCCAGATCGTGGGTTCCCAACCCGCCATCTCCGAGCATCAGCACGAAGAACGGAGCCGCAGATAGAGGAAGCAGAGCCGATGCTTCCTGTATAGCGCTGACTCCTTCACAGGCGGAGTGATACCAAATGTACTCCGCCTGTGACAGGAAGCATTGGCTCTGCTCTCTACTGCAGCCACATGCTTCCTGTCACACTGATGCTCGGGGATGGCAGGTTGGGACACGGGACCCTGGCAGCCAGCAATACCAGTATCAGTACCAGTCAGCAGTACCAGTATCAGTGCCAACAGTACCAGTCATCAGTGCCAGCAGTACCATTCATCAGTGCCAGCAGTACCAGTATTAGTACCAGGCATCAGTGCCAGCAGTATCAGTATCAGTAACAGTCATCAGTGCCAGCAGTATCAGTCATCAGTGCCAGCAGCACCAGTATCAGTACCAGTAATCAGTGTCAGCAGTATCAGTACCAGTCAGCAGTGCCAGCAGTACCAGCAGTACCAGCCAGCCGTACCAGTCAACAGTAACACTACCCTTCAGCAGTACCAGTACCAGCCAGCAGTACCAGTACCTGCCACCAGTACCAGTACCTGTCAGCAGTACCAGTAACCGCCAGCAATAACAGTACCAGCCAGCAGTAGCAGCATCACCAGCAGTACCAGTCAGCAGTAGCAGTACCTGCCAGCAGTACCTATACCTGCCAGCAGTAGCAGTACCCACCAGCAGTAGCAGTACCCGTTAGCAGTACCAGTACCCGCCAGCAGTACCTGTCAGCAGTACCAGTACTCACCAGCAGTAACAGTACCCGCCAGTAACAGTACCAGTCAGCAGTATCAGTACCCACCAACAGTAACAGTAGTGTATAGCTAGAGTAGGGACAGTTCAGATAGCGTCAGTGTAGTGACGGTTGAACACCGTCTATTTGATTGTGTTACTGCCAGTTTAATGCCATATAGTTCTGCGCGCGTTACTGCCAGTTTAACGCCATATAGTTTTGTGTGCGTTACTGCCAGTTTAACGCCATATAGTTCTTTGTGTGCTACTGCCAGTTTAACGCCATATGATTTTCTGTGTGCGTTACTGCCAGTTAATGCCATATAGTTTTGTGTGCGTTACTGCCAGTTTAACGCCATATAGTTTTGTGTGTTACTGCCAGTTTAATGCCATATAGTTCTGTGTGTGCGTTACTGCCAGTTTAACGCCGTATAGTTCTGTGTGCGTTACTGCCAGTTTAACTCCATATAGTTTTGTGTGCGTTACTGCCAGTTTAAGGTCATTTACTTCTGTGTGCGTTACTGCCAGTTTAACGCCATATAAATTTGTGTGGATCACTATCAGTTTAAAGCCATATAGTTCTGTGTGCGTTACTGCCAGTTTAATGCCATATAGTTTTGTGCGTTACTGCAAGTTTAATGCCATTTACTTCTGTGTGCGTTACTGCAAGTTTAATGCCATTTACTTCTGTGTGCGTTACTGCAAGTTTATTGCCATATAGTTCTGTGCATCACTGTATGTTTGGTGCATTATATTGCAGTATATTATACTGTATGTGTGGCGTGTATCTATGCAGTGTGAGTACTCAAATTAAAGTGCACCAAACACCACTTTACATTGACCACTTTACTGTTTGACAGGTGCATATAATTGCAATTTTTAACCGCAAGGCCAATTCTTACTTTCATCAAGAGTACCTCTATAGGGTTATGGTGGGAAGGCGCCACCAACACCGAAAGACCAATTTTTCTGCACCTGTTTGACAGGTGCATATGATTGCAATTTTTTACAGCAAGGCCAATTTTCGCTTTCATCAACATTACCTCTATAGGGTTACAATTTGAAGGTGCCACCGACATCCAAAGACCAATTTTTACGCACCCGTTACTTCTATCCAAAGTCAAGGTGACACCAGAATATATCCAAAAAATGTCTAATCTTGTTCCCAGTGCACTACATTGTGGCCTCATCATACATACTGGCTCCCCAGCTGTTTCTGAACAAAATAAATTCAGCTTGCAGGGAAAATTTAATTTTTTTGGGCTTTATAAATTATTATTGTAGTAATTATTGCTACAGCAGATTCTAGACATATACAGATGTCTGGATGGTACAGATCTGCCACTTTACAGGTAGACTAAACGGGCACTAAATTGGAAGGAATTTTTCATTTTTATGCTTTTACTTTAAAAATCAAAAAATCGCTGCTCATTGATGAGCTTTTCACAAACGTTTTTTTTATTGATACATGTCCCCCAGAGCAGGACCCCGGCCTCTATAACCATTGTATGCCCAATTACTTGTAAATAAGCCTTCAAAATGGGCACTTTTGATTTTTGACATTTGAGTCCAATTGACTGTAATGGTGTTTGTTATTCCGGTCCAATGTTTGAAAGTTCTGGTGCCCATCCCTAATCAACGATGAGACACTATTCATCCCACTGACACCAAGGATGGGGCACTATTCCTCCCACTGACACCCATGCCAGGACACTATTCCTCCCACTGACACCAATGATAGGACACTATTCCTCCCACTGATACTAGCAAAAGGGCACTATTCCTCCCACAGACACAATGATGGGGCACTATTCCTCTCACTAACACCAATGATGGGACACTATTCCTTCCACTAATACCAAAGAGGGGATTCTGTTGACTCCCACCAAGGGAGTCAACAGGAACCCCTACCAACCTCTGGAGGAACCCTGGTTGAGAAACCCTGGTTTAAAGAGGGGCATAGTCATCTAAGGAAGAGCCCTCCACCTTCGCAGTCCATAAAATAGAAGTATCGGGAACGCTGTGTCACATGACCAAAGATTTAGGTACATAAATGGGGTTTTAGGTATGGTTCTATACCATTTTTAACTTTAGTTAATATAAAAGAGATGTTGTGTGTGTTTTTGGGGGTGGGGGATTGAGCTGTACATTTATATGTTTTTGTGCTGGGATTGGTGGTACAATGCTCAGGCTCCTGCAGACAATTTCTCTAGCTACAGGTCCGAATTTCAGTTAGGGAGCTGGAGGAAGTTACCAATTTTCTACAGGTGTGGGTCTTATGCTCCACTGAGATCTACAAGTCCCTCTGGGGCTGGGAACTGTGACCATGTTTCAACTGACACCATACATATGGGTGTTAGATGTAGTGGGGTCAGAAAGGTGGACTTAGTCTTTACTCAAGTCACAGAACCCGTGGGACATTTATGTTGGTATAGTAGAAAAATTTAAAGATGAATCTTTTATTTTGCCCAAAGCAGTTGGCTATAGTAATGTGTCCCTTTTCTTCTTCCTGTGCTATTGACAAGACATAGAGAATTTGATTGGTTGTTGAGGAGAGTGCAGACAGTTCTTCTCTCGGACACTTAGAAAACTTAATTTGCATGAGGTCACCAAGTTAATTTCCACAAATAAATCACAAGCCGCCATCAACGTATGTTCATTTATTTTTCCACTTTCACAGTCCCCATTATCTCACTGCCTTTGTGGTTTATATGAAAACGGCTCGACTTTTGTCTTAAAAAAATATACACAGAGCATGTGGAAGTGGATTCTGTATGGTGTAATGGTCATCTGTCATCTGAAGCCCAAAATTCAGTTCTATTTTTAAGTGTATTCTGGTGGGGCTGTTCAACCGCCTTCTATATCTATAACTATACCGATTATATCAATGCTGTCCAAGGGAAGCCAAAGTTCTTACCACTAAATATATTAAGTGTGCCATTGCTTTCTTGAAGCCAAACTCCACATTTTGTTTTCTTATTTTCTCATAACTTCCTTACAGCTTTTGCTATTTGCACATAACTTCTAACCTATGCAATATACAAAACCGCTAGAACGAAAATGTTATATATTGCAGCTCAACAGTTCTGTGGTAGCTGTAATATTTTTCTTTTTTTCAGGCAAAGCACTTTTTCTTCAGGTACAGAAGCATTAACACAATTGCAGCGCAAAAAGACTTATTGTGAAATAAAATTAAACTCAAAGAAATGTGCAACGATCAGCAATCAAGGAAATACATGTATTAGTCAGGGACAGTCCCAAAAGATTTAATAAAATCTTCTCTCTCTGACACCACTGTGATCCACCGTCATGTGTCACATAGATACTCTTACCAGAGCAAATGGATACTTTCAGATAAAGAAATGATGCGCTTGTATATCTCAATGGTCACCATCTGGGATGCAGTGCAATTCCGCCTTTACTCCAGATTATATGCTTATGACAGCCATAACCTCAGGTTTGTATCTCTCCGGAATACAATGCACCTCCACCTCCAATCAGGTTACACCATCATGACAGTCGGATTACTTGCCCATAGCATGCGGAAAAAACTTCTATGCTCAGGACGACGTCAGATGCTATGAAACGTGTAGGGTGGAGCCAATGCTTGTGACGTTACACACTTCAATACCAGGAAGTGGCTTGTCTGACTCCTGGGACTGTTCCTTCTTACTAAGCAATTATGTGATTTTTTTTATTGTGCATATTTAGTGCATTTTAAATAAAGTAATGTTACAGTTTTACATTATGAGGCCTTTTCAGCTTTTTTCGCCATGTTATGGCTGAATAATCCGGCTGCCAACAGTGTGTGACCTGATTGGAGGTGGAAGTGCATGGTATTCCAGAGAGATACAAACCTGAAGTTATGGCTGTCCTAAGCATCTGGAGCGGAGTGCACTGCATCCCAGATGGTGACCATTGAGATATACAAGTACATTTGGACTGTTTTCTTTATCTAAAAGAGTCCATTTGTTCTGGTAAGCGTATCTATGTGGCACATGATGGTGGATCACAGCGGTGTAATTTTTAACAAAGGATTATATATTCAAGCTTAAAATACGATTTCATCGAATCTTTTAGGACTGCCGCTGATTAATACACATATTTGCTTGATTGCTGATTGTCGCACATTTCTTTGAGTTTATTTTTCTTTCACAATAAGTCTCTTTAGAGCTGCACTTATGTATATGTATATTTGTCAATTCGTGTTGATTGACATGTCAGCTGCTTTTCATACTCTCTAATTGCTATTCGCCTTGGGCTTATACTGTAGGTATAGAAGCATACCTGTTGATCTTGACACACTCCCAGTGTCCTTGTAACTTCCTGTGCCCTAAATTGAATTTTTAAAGCGGATCCCCCCCCCCCTTTTTCCCTACCAAGCAAAAAAAGATGTATGTAGCGCTTGCAAATAACCTGAATCTATTTCCCGGTTTCTTGTTGAAAAAGCCAGTGCCTTCCAGCTGCTCCCTGGGAAAACGTTGTCACCAATGCCTTCAAGGAAGATCCCATGTGTAAACTCTGAGATGTACAGTATATATTTGGCTATGCTAAAGAAGATGTATGGGATTTAAAAAATATGCATGCGCACCTCCTTGCTGTAGCATCTATATGGTGCTACAGCTGTCCCACGTCTGCTCTAAGACCAAGAACTAAGGGATCACATGACTGCTGATAGTTCACCCCCCAATCTGCTCCGAGCAGAGAGCAGAGATTATCAGTCACCACTCTCCACTCAGTTCCTCCAGCATTCACTGGAGCGCTGGGTTGAGAAGAGGGAGCAGCTGTCTCCCGCTTTCATCTACATGCTAAAAGGCTAAGCCAGCTGTCAGTTAGGCAACCAGTGAATCTCTACAGTTTTGTTGGGATGCTTTCTGAGCCTAGTGCACCTCTGTCTCGTCGTCTGCTTATAGCTGACAATAGCCCACTATCAGCTGACTCTGGGTCACAGGAGAGAAAAAGTTATTGTAGTCCTGTGACCCATAAAAGAAGTATGGCCAATAAGGCTTTGTCCATACTTTCCCTGGGTTGATATGATGTCCGGACATTGAAGTGGAGATATCTGGATGATACCTACGGCTGCAGGCATCATCCAGATATCTTTTATTTTTTTATCTGGCAATTCTCTGCAATGTAAAAGCCATCATAGAGGATTTTTTCCTGAGCAAATACCGTATTACATAAACAATTGAAATGACCGCCATTTTATTCCCTAGGGTTTCTGCTAAAAAAATAGATGTTTGGGGTTATGAGTAATTTTCTAGCAAAAAAATAGATTTTCACATGAAGGAGAGAAATGACAGAATTGGCTTGGATGGCAAGTGGTTAATGGTGGTGATGTTGTATAAAGGGTGGGGGGCACATAAATTAGTGTCAGCAATCATCCATCTGTGAGATACAGAACACCTCCCTCTTATGTAATGGAGATAAGGAGAGAAGGAGATGTTTGTAGTCCAAATCACGAGAGCAATCTATGGTGACAATGCTACACTATTATGGTAAGTATTGTTTGGTGAGTGACTGTTGTCACCCTGGGGCAGTAAGTGTGCTATTGGCAGGACCACCACGTAGAAATAAATGAGAAAAATCATTAAAAAAGTAAACTAATACAGCCATCACACAGGTTTTACGATAAGGGTCTGCCTGTCTGTTTTTCAGTAGGACCTGATAAGAAGCGAAAAGTAGGTCTATGGGCAGGCTGATATAAAGCACTTGTGCCAGTTTACACCCTCCTACTTCCAATTCTATCCCAGTCCATAAAAAAGAAAGAAAGAAAAGGACTACATCATTTACAAGTCCATAGAGCCGTCCTTGGTCTTCCTCCGTTCGTTGTGTAAATGCAGACACAAACTAAGTGGGAACGGATGTGAAAAAACTGACATTCATCCCATTCAGCCTTGATTCAGCAGGGAATCTGCTCATGCATCTCTTGCTGAACAGAACAGAGTGGCACTACATGAAATGGCCCTAAGGACTGATATGCTGCAATAGATAACATTTCTGTTCCCACATATCCCAGGAGGCATAATCTTTCATTCACAGAGGAGGAGGGGGCGGGCCTAGCATGTGTTGTGCTTCTTTATTCACTTTGATATGCTTTCAGTGTCCCATGTGGCCAAAAAACAGTGCCAAGGAACCAGGAAATGCCAACATTGACTTAATTAAGTGAATAGCCCGCCCTCTCTTTCTGTCTCCCAAGCCTTACTAATGGTTACTGAGCTTTCCCTTTTGTGTCTGTGTAAGGATTTGCTGCCCTCTAGTGTCTGAATTTGTAAATTCCTGCAAATATATATACACTTGTTGTTGGGCGGGTGTCCCTGGTTTGTTGGCTTTGAAATCCTGGAAAGAGGAGGTGGAGGGAGAGAGAAGGTCTCAGCCACATGTCCTGTCCATGCTGCTGAACTCCAAGTTAGAAGGGACTATTATGCAAGTATTTCTATGATCTAATAATTTAACTGCAGCTGCTGGGGCTCAGGGGACTCTGTAACTGAACTTTGGGGCATCATTCATACTGTGGTATCTCTGTTAAAGCGGATCTTCATGGTCTGAATAAAGTTCCCTCCTCTCCAACTCCCCATAGTGAAGTCTATTTTTTTATTTGCCATTCTTTCTCATTAAAAGTGTCCGGACCGGCCCCACCATGCATGTCACTCACCTAGGCAAATGACAGGTACAGTACTCACAGGAGGCATAGTCCTTCATTAAAAAAGGAGGAGGGCCTAGCCCCACATTATCGGGAGGCCCGCCAGCTGAACCTGGAAGAGGTGGTGGGCTCTTAAATTTGTTACAAATGATATGGCTTTACTGAACCAAGCAGTGGCAGAGACAAGATGATCTCAGTGGGACAACACTGGATCCACTGGGTGGGTGAGTATTTGACTTTGCAGAACACACTACCTGGTAGCCAGGGGTAAAAAAAAGGAAAAGGAGGAAGAGAGGTTAAAGATCCACTTTAATACTCTGATTCCTTTTGTATTGAATTGTATTGTAACTGCACTGTTTGCGCACATGTTGTAAAGTGTTGTGCAAAATGTTGGTGCTATATAAATCCTAAATAATAATAATACATGTAGCAGGCATGTTGTAATGCAATTTCTCCTTTTGGCCACAAGATGGAGACATAGAGATGCTTACTGGTTCTTCCAGAAAACTGAGAGAGAACACTGGGAAAAGGGGAGTTTCAGGAAGCGCTGAGGGGAGAGAAGACAGGGAAGTACTGAGGTAAAAGAGAGAGAGAGAGAGAGTGCTGACAGGAGACAGAGGAGAGGAGATTGCTTAAAAGGGGGGGAGATACCAAGGCTCAAAAAGTCCTTTGCTGGGACGCAGTGACACTTAACAGTGAGGGGAGGAGGAGTGTGTGAGGGGAAGGAACTGAGGTGCCAAAAGTGAGAAGAGAGACACGTGCTGACATCAGCAACTGTGTGCCCCAACAGAGGAGGAGGGAGAAAGCCAAGCTTTTCCAGAGACTGCCAGGAGGGTGTTGCCTCGAGGCGGAGGAGTGAGGACGCCTGAGGGGAGCCAGGAGCAGATACAGCCACGTGGTCCACTACTATTTAGTCCAGGGACCCTACTCAGCAGCCCAGCACCACTCAGCTCAGTAGAGAGATAACCATCCGGGTCGGTTGCAACCTGTTCACCATGAGAGTTTCCCTACCAGTCATCTCGGTCGGCCATTAGTAAGAGATCCAGTGCCTTACAACATCGCTAGGAGCATCAGGAGCCTGAAACAGCACCTGAGTCTATTCTTGTGTCATCACACACAGGACTGGTGTGCGGGTGTAAACCCAACATCCTTCTTGACACCATATTGACACTACATGCAGACACCAATTTCCCTTTTTAGTGTCACTGGATGCTTGTTTAGTAGTTTGCCCTTTTAAATCTCTACGGAATATTCCAGAGGAGTACTGCTCCATGAAAGCTTGTTTAAACCTTCTCTTAAAACAAGGGCCCCACCGTTTGCTAGCAGAAGACACTAGTATTCTTCACCTCAGGACCTGCAACATTACAGAACTGTGCTTACTGTACTTGTGTAACCCTTTTCTTTTCGTTGTGTGTTTGCCTCTAAAAGGTGTTTGCGGCCCAGAAGGAGCTGAGAAGTTGACGAGTCTTCTCTCCTCCCTCTCAGCGCCTGTTTTAAGAGCATATAGTTTACTGCTCTTTCTATACCTGCAATTGCTAAATATTGAAGGTTGTCTTTTCTAATGTTTGACTAACTTTAACTGGTATTATATATTTGTATGCTTTAACCCATGCTAATATATTCAACTTGTTTATCACTACTAGGTGTGTGTCTATTTTTATTGATAATCCACAGCCCATATATAATTGATAATCCACAGCCAGGATAACGGTATTTACCACATGTGTCCTTAATTTGTTTGCAGTAATTTTATTTAACTAGGTGTGTCAGAGGCGCTGAGGTCATTCTTGGAGTTGAGGCAGAGATCAGAGAATCCAAATTCATCATACTCCTTTGCGGGTGGCGTTACATACAAAATGTGCATAATTCAACCGGGACTCCTATCAGGTGCTTTGCTTATAATACCTGCTTGTACATTGGGTGTACGTATGTAAGTATATGACTTGGTGGGTGGCTAAGGGGTAGGTCATTTTTTTCTAAATTTAAATGCATGAAAAGTAAAGTTATTTTTAAATTTAAAGTGAAGGTATTTTTTAAAAGGTTATACATCTGATCATATCTAAAATGCACTAAATGTGCTAAGCAGTTTTGTATACAAAGCAAGGATTATGTAATAAACAGCCGTCATCATAAATCACCAATTTAGACCAGGTGGACAAATAAAAGCAAGTAACAACATGGAAGAATGTAAACAGTCTTACTGAAATCATTATTGCTTAAAGCACTTAAGAAAAAATAGCTTAGCAGCTTAAGCTGCATTGACATAATGACATCCCATTTATGGTCCACATTTAGGGGAGATTTACACCAAAAGCACCATCTGCATCCTGCAGTTATTAACAGATAAAATTATTTGTAAAATTAAATATTCCTGGATCTTTACTTCTATAGCCTGTAGCGGCCTGTTGTACTTTCAGAAATCGCCTTTATTTTTTTTTTGTATATTTCTACAAACTACTGTGTTCCATATGTTTGTTAACACAGCGGATGTTATAGGCTCATTTGCATTAACAGGAAGCTGTGTTTGCTTATATCTAAACTCGAGTAAATTGAAATAAAGGTACTGGGAATCAGTTAAAGTGGTAGTAAAGTCAGTTATTATAAAAGTAGCTACCAGGCAGGGTTTTTATAACAGAAGAGACTCTAGAAGTCTCTTCTGTCATAAATCTCCCTCCTGCCTGTCAGTGGGTAACGTGATCTGAACCACACATGCGCAGCTCAGACCACTTTTACGACCCTCTCTGTGTGCCACTGCAACATAACGTTGCCCTGGCACAGCCAAACAAGTGGCCGAAGATCGCAAACCTGGAAAAAAGACCGGGCAAAGATGGAAGTTGATGGGGACAACGGAGAGAGGTGAGAGCGCAGCGCTGGAGGGCTGCATTTGTAGGTATTTTTCATAATGTTCTAGCATGCAGTGCATACTAGTACATTATGGCGTAAGGCTGCCAGGGGACCCGTTTAAAAAATAATTTTTTTTTGACTTTACTACCACTTTAAAAGAGGACTCTGGTGAAAGGAAAAAAAAACAGTAAAATTACACAAGATAAAATTTTGTGCTTTTCTTGCATCTTTTATTTTGAGCCTCACCAGCTCTTGCGCATTGGAAGTTACCATTTGCCAATCCTTCCAATGAAAGAAGTTGAAGGTACAAGGATGAAATAACCAATTCCAGAATCAAAGACTAAGAAGGTTTGAATCTTGGCCGATTCAGCAGCTGAGATTTGAACCGTGTATGGGTAGGTTGAATATACCCAAGTTGATCGATCGATCACCTTGGGTGCAACCAGTCTGTCAGATTTTACATGTGATTATTGGCAGCCACTTTTATAGCTGCTAGCAGTAATCACTGTATTCTCCTGGTGGGTGGTTGCAGGAAAGAAAATCTCTCTGTCTAATGGATACCATTGTAGCATCCACCTTAAAGAGAGCCTGTCACCAAATGGCAGGTAAG
Organism: Lithobates pipiens; assembly: GCF_037356315.1. NCBI lineage: Eukaryota > Metazoa > Chordata > Amphibia > Anura > Ranidae > Lithobates > Lithobates pipiens. The sequence continues at coordinate 82,472,473 of NW_027507785.1, forward strand.
AGCCCAGAAAAATCAAGTATAAAATTGTATCCACTTGCAATTTGTTAGGGAACTTCACCACTCCAGGATGAGCTGGCATTGGCTACCACAGCCTGTTCCCCCTCTCTACCATGATGTCATAGCCCTCTCCTCTAATTACTGTCTTTTCTGGATAGCTCCTTCACCCCTCTTCTTACTTCTCTACACAACCTTTTATGTAGCAGCCAGGAGCAGAGGAGGGAAGGGCAATACTATAGTGAAACCTTTCTCAACCAGGGCTCTATGGAATCCTAGGGTTCCTCCAGAGGTTGCTAAGCAGTTCCTTGAGCATTGAGCAAGTTCTGCCTCTCAGAATATAAACATTATCTGTGAGGGGTATTTTTCTCAATATCCACTAATATAAAGAGTATTCTTCCCAGTGATCACACTAATGTACCATGAATTGGAGATATAGTAATTATTAGCAGGGGTTCCCTGAGAGGTATTCTAAAGGTTTCTTTGTGTTAAAAGGTTAAAGGGTTGAGAAAGACAGCTAAAGGGTGTCACTTGAGTGACAGCATAGGTGGGTGATATCTCATACAAGGTGGTGGTGGTAAGCAGCAGTTTCAGACCTTTTGGATGCCCACACAGAAGAAGCTCCTACAGGTAAATAACATATATGATGCACCAAAGGACACCTCCTCTCTCAACCCACCACCAAACCTGCACTATGCATCCACCAGTTATCCTTTTGCTTGCTCCTCTGCTGCTGGCCTGCGAAGGAAGTGGCAATGACTATGATTGTACACATCTCCACGTGACTGTGGGGAGACAGGTGGTGTGTCATCTGCTTCTTCATTCTTCAGTACAAGTATTTTTTTAAACAAGTGTTGGAAAAGACGACAATAGACACATAGACAGTGTTTTCTTATAGGTTGAGTTTTTTTCCCCTTGACATTTGTTGTTGGAAAGAAAGTTAGAAACCTGTCCTTTTCCACTTGCTTCCATGGAAGGTTGCTTGATCTACTCAGTTGGGTTACTGCAACATTGCCTAATGTACAACTTGTAAGTTACCATGTTCATTTTTTTAAGTCCAAACCCGCACTCTTGGAAGTGATATTTTTAAAAATACTTTTTATCGTGATACTACACTATAGGGGCTCCCCCACCTCTCTTCTTAGCCCTTGTACACACGGTCGGAGATTCCGACAACCAAATCCGTCTGAGTAATTCCGACGGATTAATTCCGGAAGAGGTCCGGAAGTAATGTTGCATACACACGGTCGGACTAAGTTGTCGGAAAATCCGATTGTACATAACGTGATGACATTATTTCGTTACGACGGGACTACGTTCAGGCTAGTAGCCAATAGCTTTGGCCTAGGAATTTGATCTGAGCATGCGTGGCACTTTGTCCGTCGGAGTAAGCTACACATAGGAGCATTTTGTCGGAAAATTTTACCGGTAAGTTGGAAAAGTTGATTCGTCGGATATTCCGACGGAAACAGTCCGCTGCAGACCACACACAGTTGGAATATGCGACAAAACGGTCCGATAGGAAACATTTCGACGGAATCTCCACTCGTGTGTACAAGGGCTTATTTTTTTTCTGATGGAGAACATGGGTTGTTCTTTGGGCCCCACTTTCTCAGCTCCATCCCGTGGAGCCCTAAGGACCACCACTGTACAAATACTTTTTCCTGACATGTTGCTTTGCATTTGCTTCCTAGTCATAATCCATTGAAAATTGACATGTCACACTGTAATAGGCTGTTTTCTTTTGCTTGCAGTTCCTGTCAACCAAGTGATCCTAACTGATTGGCTCAATTTACTAGGATAGATGAAATTTTTTATTTTTTTATTTTTTTTATTTTTTTTTATTTAAAGAATGCAGATTATACAAACATATAAAAAAAAACGACATGACAATCAGCTGGAACTTACAATAATGGATCATGAGAGCTCACACCAGTCCAAATATACTGTTAAGAATAAATTGATGAAGTCTATCCAAACATACTGAAGGAGTGATGCGATTAGCCGTTATCAACTATATGTGTCCAAGAGCTCCAGTCTAACCAACAATGCTATCTACTGAGCAGGAGGGAATATCTAGGTACCCAAAACATGTTGCACATATATCTGTGCTGCATTCGTATTCTGGGCGATCACGTGTAGTAGGGCACCCCCCAAAGGGAGGACTATCGTGTCCCAGGTTACTTAATGAAATTGACTGGAGCAAGTCCCTGTCGTTTTAGGTTATGGAGCTCGCACCCATGAGGCTGGGGGCGGCACCAAGCTGAGGTATCGCATTCAGGAGGATTTTCATTTTTATGGGGAGGAAAGATGAACGACACCCATGGTGTCACGAGAGAAAAGAGGGGGTAGCTTATAAGAAAGAATAAGGATGGGGAGGGAGGAGGGGGGGAGGATAAGGTGAGGCCCCGGCGAGGCCGCCGACCCAAGGCCCCATTGCCCCTAAGGGACTGTCTGTTCATGTGTAAGATTTGTAGCCATCTGAATATCGAAACAGATCCCAGTGTGACCACCGCGCACTATGTTCCTCCTCTCTTTCCCCTATAGCCGCCGTTAGACGTTCCATACGCTGTATATCGCTAATCCTGGCAAACCACTGCATCACTGTCGGAGGGGACCTCTGCTTCCACATACTGGGAATACATGCCCTGGCCGCATTGAGAAGGTGCTTCAGCAAAGATTTACGATAGCGCCTACTGGACATTGGGGTCAAATTCAATAGTATTGCCGCTGGGTTGTCTTTCAGATCAATATCAGTGAGTTTATGGATGATTCCTAGTACCTGACTCCAGAAGTGCGTCAGCACTGCGCACTCCCAGAATATGTGTAGAATCGTGCCACTCTGAGTTCCACATCTCCAACATAGGGGGCTGTGTCCTGGGAATATCGACGCTAGCACCGAAGGGGTCCTGTACCAGCGCGTCAGCACTTTGTAGGAGATTTAGGATAGATGAATTTTTAATTGAATTTATTATACTATCTGGGGCAGCACGGTAGCTAACTGGTTAGCACTTCCACCTAGAAGCACTAGAGTCACTGGCTCGAATTCCAAACACGACACTGCCTGTGTGGAGTTTGCATTTCCTACTGTGCCTGCGTGCGTTTCCTCCAACTAAAGACAAGCTGATAGGTTAATTGGCTCCTGTTTAAATTGACCCTAGTAAGTGTAGGAATGTGAGTTAGGGACCTTAGATTGTAAGCTCCTTGAGGGCAGGGACTGATGTGAATGTACTATATATATATATATATATATATATATATATATATATATATATATATACAGTATCTCACAAAAATGAGTACACCCCTCACATTTTTGTAAATATTTTATTATATCTTTTCATGTGACAGCACTGAAGAAATGGCACTTTGCTACAATGTAAAATAATGAATGCACAGCTTGTATAGCAGTGTAAAGTTGCTGTCCCCTCAAAATAACTCAGCACACAGCCATTAATGTCTAAACTGCTGGCAACAAAAGTGAGTACACCCCTAAGTGAAAATGAACAAATTGGGCCCATTATTATCCAGCACTGCCTTAACCCTCTTGGACATGGAGTTCACCAGAGCTTCACAGGTTGCCACTGAAGTCCTCTTTCACTCCTTCATGACGACATCATAGAGCTGGTGGATATTAGAGACCTTGTGCTCCTCCACCTTCCGTTTGAGGATTTGAGGTTTGAGGAGACATGCTTGGCCAGTCCATCACCTTTACCCTCAGCTTCTTTAGCAAGGCAGTGGTCGTCTTGGAGGTGTGTTTGGGGTCGTTATCATGTTGGAATACTGCCCTGCGGTCCAGTCTCTGAAGGTAGAGGATCATGCTCTGCTTCAGTATGTCACAGTACATGTTGGCATTCATGGTTTCCTCAATGAACTGTAGCTCCCCAGTGCCAACAGCATTTATGCAGTCCCAGACCATGACACTCCCACCACCATGCTTGACTGTAGGCAAGACGCACTTGTCTTTGTACTCCTCACCTGATTGCCGCCACACACGCTTGACACCATCTTAACCAAATAAGTTTATCTTGGTCTCATCAGACCACAGGACATGTCCTTAGTCTGCTTGTCTTTAGCAGACTGTTTGTGGGCTTTCTTGTGCATCATCTTCAGAAGAGGCTTCCTTCTGGGATGACAGCAATGCAGACCAATTTTATGCAGCGTGCGGCATATGGTCTGAGCACTGACAGGCTGACCCCCACCCTTTTAACCTCTGCAGCAATGCTGGCAGCACTCATACATCAATTTCCCAAAGACAACCTCTGGATATGACGCTGAGCACGTGCACTCAACTTCTTTGGTCGACCATGACGAGGCCTGTTCTGAGTGGAACCTGTCCTGTTAAACTGCTGTATAGTCTTGGCCACTGTGCTGCAGGTCAGTTTCAGGGTCTTAGCAATCTTCTTATAGCCTAGGCCATCTTTATTTAGAGCAACGATTCTTGTTTTCAGATCCTCAGAGAGTTCTTTGTCATGAGTTGCCATGTTGAACTTCCAGTGACCAGTATGACAGAGTGAGAGTGATAACACCAAATTTAACACACCTGCTCCACATTCACACCTGAGACTTTGTAACACTAACAAGTCACGTGACACCATAGAGGGAAAATGGCTAATTGGGCCCAATTTGGACATTTTCTCTTAGGGGTGTACTCACTTTTGTAGCCAGCGGTTTAGACATTAATGGCTGTGTGTTGAGTTATTTTGAGGGAACAGCAAATTTACACTGTTATACAAGCTGTACACTCACTACTTTACATTGTAGCAAAGTGTAATTTCTTCAATGTTGTCACATGAAACGATATAATAAAATATTTACAAAAATCTGAGGGGTGTACTCACTATTGTGAGATACTGTATGTAAAGCACTGCATAACATGATGGTACCTGTAATAAAATAAATAAATATCCCATAATTGTGTTCAGTTACCAAACTCAAATATAACTTAGGTTTGAAATCATTATTAGTTATGTATTTATTTATTATGGCATGGAGAGTTACTTTTAAAAGCCTGGTTTTGTAGTGAGTCCTTTTTTTATTTTCAAAGCATTAAAGGAGTTGTAAAGGCAGAAGGTTTTTTATCTTAATGCATTTTATGCATTAAGATAAAAAAAGCCTGCTGTGTGTAGCAGCCCCCCAGCAACCCCCAATTACTTACCTGAGCCCCATCTCTCTCCAGCGATATCCACAAGTGTCTAAGCCGTATGGGACACTCCTCCGGATTGGCTGAGACACAGCAGTGGCACAATTGGCTCCCACGGCAATCAAAAGTCAATCAGCCAATTTAGGGGAGAGAGGAGGCGGGGCCAGGTCGGGCCCCGTGTCTGAAAGGATACACAGCTCTGATTCGGCTTGGGTGCCCCCATAGAGATCTGCTAACTGTGGGGGCACTCAACAGGAGGAAGGGCCAGGAACAGCAAAGAGGGACCCAAGAAGAGGAAGATCTAGGCTGCACTGTGCAAAACCAACTGCACAGAGGAGGTAAGTATAACATGTTTGTTGTTTAAAAACAAAAAAATTGATTTTACAATCACTTATTACAACCTAAAGTGCTTCTTTTTCAGCTCTCCTCAATATCCAGGTTTAGAGACCTAAAGCTGAACCCTAGACAGGTATAAGAAACACAAATGGATGAAGCTCTGTAAGGAATAATACCTAATCAAATGTATATTATTTTATTTCAATCAGTGTAAGTACCTGGATTTGACCTAGTATCAGTCTATTGCAGCTGGAATGTAAGCCCTTGTACACACGGTCGGAGATTCCGTCGGAATGTGTACTATCGGACCATTTTGTCGGATATTCTGACTGTGTGTGGTATGCATCGGACTGTTTCCATCGGAATATTCGTCGGACCAAATTTTCCAACTTGCTAGAAATATTTTCCGACAAACTGCTCCGATCGGACATACTCCGATCATGTGTAGAGAATTCCGATCGGACAAAGTGCCACGCATGCTCAGATAAAATTCCTACATCAAAGCTATTGGCTACTAGCCTGAACGTAGTCCCATCGTAACGAAATTACGTCATCACGTTCTGAAAGATTGGATTTTCCGACAACTTTGTCCAACCGTGTGTATGCAACAGTTTCGGACAAGATCCGTCGGACAAGATCCGACGGATTTGGTTGTCGGAATCTCCGACCATGTGTACAAGGGCTAAGAGGAAGAAGCAACACAAGGAGGCAATCAGTTCATATGTTGAAAAGGAACATGCTGATTGGCGGAGAGAGCAAAGTGGTAAGCTAATCAATGGCCAGTCATAAGCTGTGCAAGTCCAGGACGACCTGGCCACAGAGACAATAGGTTGAATGATGAAGACCATTAGATTGAGGACATCTAGTTCTGTAGGTGGAAGTCTCTGGATTGAAGCTGAATGTCGCAGCAAAAGTTGGTTTTGTTATTATTGTTATCTTAATTTTGGCTTAATTTATACTTTAAAGCAAATATGTGATTTTCCCAAAGAGATAAAAGTAACAAAAATGTTTTAATAAGCAGTGGCTGGGGGCAAAGAAAATACTGGTACTTCCAAGTATTGATGAACATGTGACTCCCACCCCTTCCTCTCATGTAACAGCACTGGTGCTTGGACCAGGGCTATGATATAGGGACTCCTCAGAGCTGTGAAAGCTCTCACTATAGCAACTTAGCTTAAATATGACACAGTAGTATATGGTGCTGGGTAGAGCAGCAGTTAAGTGAACCCGTTAAATGTGTTCTGTTCTGTATGGGCAAGGCTTTACATTTACAAACCGTAAAAAAGTTTGGGTTTGGATCCCTTCTTTAAGCATATATGAAAGCATTTATATCTATGAATTTGATGTTCACTGTCAGAAAATGGTTAAACATCTCCGCCCACTGTCCATGGCATCACACTGTGAAAGTTGATGAAGAACCACATTTATTGAAGGAGTATTCCACCCACCTTTGTCTAATTGGTGCTATGGGCTTTCCCCTTGTTCAAGGCCTGTCAGCAGGCAGAATAATATAATGCATATCCAGGCAGTGTGGGAGAGAAGTGAGCTGGATTTATTGGATGAGAAATAACCTCGGTACACTGAGTGCTTGAGCTCTGCGATTTATGACCCTCTTTGGCTGAAGCACTCCCCTTATGTCTAGGTGTCATACCCAGCTGGAGACTCTCGTGTATAATGTTCCTTATGTCTTAACTGTCTTTTTTTTCAGACCTTATCATGGCTCCCTGTATATGGTTATAAAAAAAGTATTTTATTACCTTCTAAGATTTCAAAGTCATAAAATAAATATGAATAAGGCATGGTGGTTGGTTAAATCTACAGTCACCCAGGTAAAGCAGAGCATGCACTAGTTCTTTGTTAACAGAAAACCTAATGCCCTTCTAAGTTATCGCCCATTATCTCCTGAAAAACTTTAGCCATTCTTTACTGATCTTTTAGCGCTTGGAGATAGTTAAAAAGGAAGGATTTTGTACCACCACCACTAGGCCCATACTCTGCCTTGGTGATTACTATTGAAAAAGTGCACTTGCGTTCCCTTGAAATGTGCGTTGATGATCGGTATTTGCAGTAAAAGAGGTGTTTTATATGCAATGCTGGCATTGACCCAGTTAGGGCTGATGGGGCGGAGTACTGTCAAACATTAAAACCAAACACATTAAACCTCATAAATAATACAATATGACACAGATTATTTTAATTAGAGTATTTTGACCACAACTTTTATTACATAACAAAATATTAACAATAACATGATTTAGACACCAATGTATCAAAAACATTCACAAATTCTGATACAACCTTTAAAGCCAGGTCCTTGACAGTACCACCCAATAACATATTCCGTTGTAAACCCGAATTGTCCACTAGCCATCTACAACCAGCTTGGTGGGTACATACCAGTAATTTTTACACCATTATTCACCGGGAATAAACCTTAGTAAGTACTTCCTTCATGAACACCACATAATCATACATATTTGTGACTATTAAGGTTAAACCACTTGTCCAAACATTACCAACAATCTTACTTTTTTGGCACCATCAATCCTGTGACAAAATTACAATATACCTCACATATCCACCATTCCCTTTGCATATCTCAGTTCTCCAAACCTTTTAGTCATAGCCATATCCATACATTTAACAAGAGGATGGGTGGGTGGTCCACATTGTTCACCACACTGTCTGTTCTTCCTTGAGGTTTCTCTAAGCTATGACCACTTCTTCCCTGCTCACTACATAATAGTTCTAAACCATTCCCCACCTATTCGTAACCCTTCTCCTGTCTCCCAGCCCACCCTGTCTGCTTTCTGCTATGTGCTCAGGGCAGCTCATGCTGAGTCTTAAGCCGGAAGTCTGGAAGTTTGGAGGCAAGAGGCTTGTTTGCGGAATCGGTACATGTTTAATTCTTCCCCTCCCAATCTTGACAGCTTCTTCCCTCTTACTATACACATGTTCAACCACACACTCCCCAACCATAAACCCTGTTAGCCAGCCCTCACCTCCCACAGCTACAGACCCATCCATCTGTGGTGAAACACACTAGCCCCATCAATTCACTTCAGTTCCTACACCCCTGAAGAAACTTCCAGTCTAATGTCTCTACCACTATCATCATTAAACCCCCTACTGCCAGAATGCACTATTCCAACATTGTGCTTCCACAGGGGTTAGATTTGCCAGTAGGCAAATAGAGCAGAGGGTTAGCACAGATATACTTGCTGTCAGCTATGTCCCATATGGCTTGATTATCCACATGCTTAGCACTAGGACCTAAGCACACTGCAGACTTCTATGTGACAAACTGACATTCATGTTCAGGCTTATAAGCAATCGTCCATCCAAATGCTGTATGCAAATCCTGGAAAAGGAAAGGGTGGGATACCTGTCCCTATGTCCACAGTTCTTATTTAGGCCATTTATAGTTACAGTAAAACCTTGGATTACAAGCATAATTCATTCTGGAGACATGCATGTAATCCAAAGCACTTGTATATCAAAGCCAATTTCCCAATAAGAAGTAATGGAAGCGCAGATAATTCGTTCTACAACTATTTATTCATAAATCCTTCAGTTTATAGTCCATATAAAAAGATTATAGCAATGTGATGGGTTGTGTAATCATAAAATGTCCATCCACAAATGGAAGCCTCCACAAGGAGATTAGAAGCAAAATCCAGCAGGAGCTACAGTGTATAAAAGAGAAAAGAGGGGCCTCTAAGTGTAGCAATATGGTTACATTTAATGAAGGTACAATATTTAGCAACTCAAATGGTTGATGATTAAAAGAGGAACATCTAAGTATGTAAGTATCCGGGGTAAAGCTGTCCACATAGACCATTCTCTGCACTGCTACCCTGCAGTAGAGCAATTTGGAAACGAGGCTTGAATCGCTCGTGGAACACAGCATGGAAGGGATGACTTTGATGGCGGTGTGGAGGATCGTCTATGTGAACAGCTTTACCCCGTATGCCTGCATACTTAGATGTGCCTGGTTTAATCATCAACCATGTGACTTGCTAAATGTTGAATCTTATTTAAAGGTAACCATATTCCTACACTTAGAGGTGCCTCTCTTCTCTTTTATACTCAGTTGACATGATGCTACTTGTATATCAAGACATCACTTGTATACCAAGTCAAAATTTATTTCAAAATTTTGCCTGTCTTGCAAAACACTCTGAAACCAAGTTACTCTGAAACCAAGGTTTTACTGTATTTCAATTTCTGAATTTCGGGCAGGTAGCATTTGGCCTGTATTTTTCAGGTTCATTTTTGGGACCACTATTAAAATAAGGTTACCAGCAACCATGGGGATTTTAATGTACAAGACAGACAGCTGCAGCAAATGAATGCTGGGATGAAGACTAGAGCTACTCAGCAGGCAGATTGTGTCCCCTGAGGGAGTTGAAAGGCTAAATTTTCATGTTTGATGAGCGAGTACCTTTAAAGTCATAACAAGGTGAAAAACTTCTTTTAATTGTCATTCCTTGCAAACAGAATATGTGTGAAGTGCTAATTGCCTTAGCTAGTATATCTCTCTTAGTCACAGAGGGATATTTCTTTGATGTTGAGACTACTGATCCACACAGGTACACTTCTGATAACCCTGCTTGCTCTACAGCTTTTATGACAAGTTTGTCCTAGATATAGAGAATAATATGTGAGATCTCAAATTCAAATACAACCAAGGCACATCAGCAATAGAGATTGATATGAGCAGTGAACATTTAAAGGGAAAGTGTAATGAGAAACTGTAATGGAGGCTACTGTTTCTCACGTAACCTTCCCAGAATGCCAGTGGCCTGGCTGTTAAACTGATTCAATGGCTTCCAAAAATAAGTATGCAGATTTGGAGACTCTGACTATCGAATCTGAATGTTTATTTTGGGTCAGGGCCTCAAAGTATTGAATCCAGAGACATGCATGCAACTACTACTCTTGGGAGGTTAGTAATGGCAGCCCTCATATTTCTTTATGTACAGCATTCCTTTAATGTGGACCGTTCACTAAAAAAGCTAGGTCAGCTTACATAATCAGGCATCTCCTCATGGAAAAATGTTGTAATAAAGAAAAAAAAGCCTGTGATTGGAAAAAGGTTATTATACCCTTGGCTAACACCCCCGACCCCTAGGGGAGGGTGAAGTCATGATCCTTTCAGCGAGATTCTGGGGAATGCTGAGTACTCCAAATCTACAATGCTTCAGTGCAGTGCAGGAGCATCTTGTGATATTTGGGGTACTTAAAGTGGGAGTAAACCCGCTGACTTTTTTTTTTTGTACACCTGCAAGGGAAAAGGCATAATGAGCTATTATGCACCGCATACTAGCTTATTATGAAATACTTACCTTAGAACGAGGCGCCCGCATCTCACTCGGCCCACGCCAAGGGAGCTGGCAAGTTCCCTCTGCGTGTCTTCCGGGTATCGCGGCTCCGGTGCTGTGAGTGGCCGGAGCCGCAATGTCGTTCGTTTTCTTCCCGGCAAGGTCTGGCATCTGCTGGACTTTGAGGCGAGAATCCCCGATGCGCATGCGCCACTGAAGTCAGCGGCTCATTGCGAGGGGAATATCTCCTAAACTGTACAGGTTTAGGAGATATTCTTTTTACCTACAGGTAAGCCTTATTATAGGCTAAATATTTGACTATACAATCGCTTTAACATTTCCTGGGATCTACCAGGAAGATGGTGATGTCACCCCCTGCAGTGCCAAAGCCAGGATTAAGGCGGGAACTTTTTTCAACCACAGGTTTATTTTATTTGCTTTAGTGCAGCCTTTTGCCATGGGGAAAGTGGGAACTGTATAAGTGAGTAGATTTTGCTTTGTAGTATAAGGTTAACTTTAAGCTACCATAAGGGCCAATGTCAACAGCCTTTTGTTCATATAGGAACTGTTGTTCTCATCATACACATCTATGGAAATGCAAAAGCAGCTTAAAACAGGACAAATGCAGACCAAAAAAAAGTCAACTGTAGGTCAAATTCAACAGCAAATTATTTTAAATGGTTTTAGAAGGGTACTACAATTATGTAAAAAGCACATTGCCCTAAAGGTGTCTTAAGAGTGCCCCAAAACAGGAAGGACAGTCAGACACGCAGGCTTGTTCAACAATTTCTCCAATAGGAAACAGGAATGATAAGACAAGGTTTTCTAACCTGTCCAACCTCTATTTCTTCTGGTAACTGGCAGCTATTTGTGTTTGCAGGTACATGCAACTGATGCCTTATCAGGTTGACATTTGTTCTTTCATGTCCAAATCTACCTTTAGATATTGGGCAATGATTGAACAAAGTCTAAAGCCGCGTACACACGGGCAGACTGTCTGGCCAACTTAGTCCGTCGAAACACATTTCAGCGGACAGTCCGCTCGTGTGTGGGCTTCAGCGGACTTTTTCAGCGTGCAGTCTGGCGGACTAAGTATTTCGGAATTTCCATAATACTGTCCATCCTACTTTGGTTTCAGCGGACAATCCGCTCGTGAGTAGGCTAGTTGGACGGACTAAGAATGGCGCATGCTCAGAAAGGATTTACACGGCGGAAGGTTGCATTGCTGTGTATTGGACTTCCTATTTCTAGTCCCGTCGTACGTGCTGTACACGTCATCGCGCAAGCTTTCAGCGGACTGTTTGGCTATCCGTGTGTGGTCAAGTCCGTTCAGTGGAAAGTATGACAGACTGTCCGTCGGATTGTCTGACGGACTAAGTTGGCCATACAATCCGCCCGTGTGTACGCGGCTTTACTGACCAAAATACATTTCCATAAAAATGCATGCTTAGATAATAGATAAGGCTAATCTTGAGGTTGAAGGTGTCTGCAGATCTTGAAGTATGCCCCTAGACATAAGGTTATTTTGCAATTTGAACATAACTGACTTGTTATGGTAACAATCTTCTGTCTATGAGCATGTTAAGTCTGTATCCTATATAATATGCTAGTCAGCACTACTTAAAGTGGATGTAAACCCAATTTTTTTTATTTTTTTTTTAAAGCTTGCACAGTATAGGATTGCATGTCATCTGTGCCCAGTCTTGCCATGAAGAGTTATCCCTGCTCTGAGCAATCCTCTTATCTTTTTTTAGTAAGATAAAAACTGACACACAGAGAAATAGGAGTCAGTTCTTCCCCACTGCTGTGACAGACAGGTGAGTTACATATCTCATGCACCAGCCTGAGAGACATTCAGTGTACTTCCCATTCCCCCCTCTTTTCTTCTCCAGCTCTCCCAGGATTGGCTGTTCCATAACTCAGCATGATTGGGCATGCTGAAGTCATGTGGGGACTTTTCTGGGTTTTGACTGGATGTTAGAGATTATAGCAGAAGTTCAGTGTAAGAAATACAGAGGAGAAAATACATGTTAATAAGGGGAGTGTAGAGGTGGGCGGGGAGTCTACTGACAACACAACTCCACCCACTGAGCCCTGGAAAACAGACCCACCCACAAAATCTTCAGTTTTTCGGGAGGGGAGACATTTGACAGATAAGTATACATGCAAGAGGCATGTATTTCTTCTAGATAACCTCTATTGCAGTAGTAATGGTTGCCCATTTTAATAAACACCATAGCTCCTTGACAGCATTCAATTATTTGGCGCCTGAGAGTTTTGTTTATACAGTATATGCTGCCTTGTCCAATCTCATGTATGTGTGAACTAATAAACTGCAAAAAAAACAAAACAATATAGGTTTCTTAAGACTGCATAGTCAATGCTCTGATTAGTCCACTAGATTATATACCTGAAACCAACCCTTTTTTATGATCTTTAATTACAAAGTACTTAATCTCCATGCAGCTTACTAACACTTTAGTAGTTTTATTCATTTAACGAGCATGTACAATAGCAGTGGTCAAGAGGTCAAATAGCTCAATCTACTCTTTTGAACATTGCAATGTTATATACATGAGTTCCTTCCTTTTTCCTTTGTTCCTTTTCTGCTTCTAATCAGTCAAAAACTAAAACCCACTCATCATGGGTTTCTAAATCCCCAGAGTGGTGGGCAATGGATTTGCCGACCATGTTTAAACTACCATCATTAAGATAATTTATTTGCCAAATATTTTTCTTTCTTGAGAAAACAGAAATGGACATGACAAAATATTGTCAATTTGGTACGGCTGTCCAAGCCTGACCTAGCTAAGTAGAGGTCGGAGAATGTTTATGGAGCTTTCAAGAGTATGTTGGCCTTGGTCACTTTTTGGGCCTATGTAATAAATACTGTGCCTTTTAGTTTGGCATTTCTAAAAGCCTTGTATGTGTAGAACTAATAGTTTGTATACTTCTCTGGGTTCTTTGTGGCAATCATAGCAGTCTCCGTATTAGCTGAAGACCAACAAAGAAGTCTTTTGCTGCAATGTGTATCTAGGCTAACTGTACTAATGGCAACCCATAGCAAAGAAGAGCGCACACACATCAGAGAATGGGAATAACTGTGCAAAAACTGGAACATTAGTGTGTATACTTTTAGTTCAAGCATATATGGCCTGCTTATATTTCTTTAAAAATCTTGAATTAATAGATATTGAAGAGGTATGGGGCAAAGTTTATGATCTTTTGCAGACAGGAATTTTTTTTTTGGATGATAGCCAATATTCTCCTTAATTTAAGTACTGTATATCTAAAGCCATAATATTCAAAACTTTCAACTTTTTTTGTTGTTTGTATCCAAATGGGGAGATTTTTCTTCACTTCCTTTTCTTCAAAAGCAACAGCAGTTGAAGAAAAACCTGTCTTAAGTAGTTGTCACTTATTGTAATGTATCCCCCCATTTTCTGCTCTGGTAACTGCTATAAAATTTTGGATTTCCCATAACTTTCTGTCCTAGTAACACTGACTACCAGGACAAATCGAGAGATGAATCTTCCCTGTGGGGTCACAGACAGCAATAAAAACCTGACATGGGGTTTAACACTTACACACGCTATCTAAAGCTAAAAAAAAAGCAGAGCCAACTGGATCTGCAGGGTGTATAAACATGTATGGCACAGATAGTTGTGTAACAATAGGCTTAGCAACCCATGCAACTGCTATGGAGTCTGGGATGGGAAAGGGCCCCACTAGGGAGGATGTTAAGGAAAACTAAACAGTTCAGTTTCCAGTTTGGAAGGACTGAGGTCCGACCTTAAGATACGTTTGCTAGTCACAGATTTGCTAGTCACAAGATACATTTGCTAGTCACAGATCTATCTTAGCAGTGTAGACTTCTTGCCCACTGAAAATCTGACTGACAGAAATGCAGTTAAAAATCTCAGAGTTTCGCTTTTCAATAAAACCTTTCAGAACAGCAGAGATGTGTCCCATTCCTATCCTGCATCCACCTTTAACCCATCAGCAATAATGTTAGTGCAAGCACCACAGTAATGTCCTGTACACACGGTCGGACATTCCGATGACAAAATCTGATCGTTCAGAATGAGGTGACATAGAACACGTACAATGGGACTATAAAAAGGCCAGTATTCAATAGCTTTCGTCTCATAATTTATTCTGAGCATGCATGGCACTTTGTGCGTTGGAATTGTCTACACACAATCGTAATGTAAACGATTGTATTTGTTGTCGGAAAATTTTAGATCCAGCTCTCAAACTTTGTGAAATTCCGACGGAAAAAGTCCGATGGAGCCCACACACGATCGGAATTTCCGACAACACAGTCCGGTCGCACATTTTCCGTCTGAAAGTCCGACCGTGTGTACAGGGCATAAATGGACACAAATTATAGTAAAACAGAAATTATCTTTACTGTGAAATCTCTTAAGAATGAAACAAACAGTAGCAGTATAACTCAACCATAGACTTACAGTAAGCGAATCATATCTTAAGCGAATCAACTAAGTGAAAATGTCTGAAGGTTAAGAATAATAAACTCAATGATACTATCAGGCTGATTTCAGGGTACTCCTCAAGGAGAATGACCCCGAAAGCACTTAAATTGAGATCTATGAGTCCAGGTAGGAGAAGTGCAGAGGAATGTCCCTTTCTTATGTCAGACCTATTTCCCTTCTGTCCCCTGACACCACAGTCCCAAAGAATCGCAAACACTGTACCTGATTCAGTTCAAAAATGTAACTTCTAAGTCAGGTTTCCACACTCATTCGCTATATATCTTAAGCCCTGGGTGTATGTGTTTGCCCGTATGGCACCAGTGACTTCAGTTGTAGTCCCTTGGAAGAAGAAGGCTTGAATCTTCCGCTAACTACTTTAGTTGGTGCACTAAGGTGTCCTGATTGGCAGGAGTGGTGTACAGTGTACTGGCAATACTCAGGCAAGCACGATGGCTACTGTGACTGCCCAGCAGAGTGTAAGTGGGGCACAAATCCTCCTAGTAGATGAGTTGGAGAGACAACAACAGTGTCTGCATACAGTTTTCTATCTTGTGAAGGCATGGGCTCACCAATTCTGCGACCAAGGCCTCATGGGAGATTTCCTGGCAGGAAGGCTCGCCAGGAAGACTCTTTGGGTTGCCCGACTGGCTACCCCACAACTGGAACGTTTCATGCTATTTATACAAGTGCACCTGGAGATGCAATGGGGATCGCCTCTCAGGCAGGAGGTCCCTAACCGGCCATGGATCTGTGGGAGGAAACAGTAAACCGACCCGGGAAGGCAGCACTCTCCTCTGGGTCCAGTCTTCTCCCTCGTCTCGTGGTCTCTGCCTAGCTCCCAGGCAGTTTCTTGGTGTATTTCTCTTTCCCTCCTGATAGCAGGCTGGACTATATAGATTTGCCCCCATAGGATTACAGTGGGGCTGCTTGTGCTGGGGACTATATGTCTCACAATTCCTTGCTCCTGCCATCCCATCTCTCCATTGGCCCGCTCCTCCTGCCAATGAGGAAGATGGGGAGGGAGCAGAGAGGGCATTTGAGTCTCTGTGAGTGACACTTAGCACTCTGTACAGTGCGAGGAGAGGGAGGGGGGAATTCCCCCACATCTGCTGACAGGCTCCTGTGTCCCTGTGAGCCTGTCTGAGTGGCACCCCCCTGGGTTGAGTGGTACCCGCTACATACGTATAGTGATTTTTGCTTTACAGGGCTAGATAGGATAGTCCTAGATTGTGGCTACAAGTAGATAAAGAGATTTTAGTTTTAGGCTGAACTTCCACTTTTAGTGAGAGATCCCTATCAAAGTTTTGTTATGGGGCCTGATGGTTTTGTAGTTATGCCTCTGATTACAGATATCCATTTTTGGATACTAGTTCATGGAGGAAAAATCTTCCAACAGCCAGCATTTTGCTAATATTTTTCCACTGCCCTACGGTTATGGGTAGCATTTGCATTTTGAGCCATTACAAGAAAACATTGTGGAACAAATAATATTGTTTAAATGATATAAAATGTGCCAAGCTCATTGAGGATACATAGGAAATATTGTATGATACACTTTCTTGCAGTCAATTAGGATGATTAAAAACATTTGTAATTATAGGTGACTTATGTTTTTCTATTGTGTCTCCCCTGGTTATATCCACAGTCAGCCTGAAATGTTCAAATGTGGCCTGCGAGATAGCAGAAATTAACGTTGGCATCTCCTTAACAGTGGAGGAAAATTACCACTAAATATACTACACATACTAATCTGGAGGAAATCAAAATGTTTCTGTTGCCCATAGCATCCAATCGGATTAAAACTGACATTTTGCAAGTGGCAGTGACAGAATGAAAGCTATTATTTCATTGGAGATATGGGCAACATATTTTATTAAATTTTTTTATTTATCTATTTAAAAAAAAAAGCATAATTAAAGTACATATGAACTCAATCACTAGCATTTCGCATAAGCTTTTATATGGTAATGTAATTTAAAGCAGTTTTCAGTCCTTTTCATTCTTAAAGCGGGATTCCACCCTAAAGTGGAACCTCCGCTGATCGGAACCCCCCCCCCCCCCCTCCGGTGTCACAATTGACACCTTTCAGGGGGGAGGGGGGTGGAGATACCTGTCAAAGACAGGTATTTTCACCCACTTCCGGGCATAGACTCCCACGGGAGTCTACGCCATTTCCTGCCCTGCCGCGCTGTCTGCTGGGACACACACCGGTCCCAGTGACAGCGCAGAGATTTCCTATTGCGCGGCGGGGCTCGCGCATGCGCAGTAGGGAACCGGGAAGTGAAGCCGATTCGCTTCACTTCCTGATTCCCTCACCTAGAATGGCGGCGGCAGCAGCCGAGGCCCAAGCGGTCGATCGGCCTCGGCTGCCGGCATCGCTTGAACCCGGGACAGGTGAGTGTCCATTTATTAAAAGTCAGCAGCTGTAGTATTTATAGCTGCTGGCTTTTAATTTTTTTTTTTGGCGGAATCCCTCTTTAAGCTTTCAATAAAAAAGAATACCTGGTGATCCTGCCAGGAGGGTCCTTGTTTGGGTACTTCCTGTTATGGGGTGACAACTGTTTCCCAGTTGTACTCCTGCATATTCCCTCTGTCACATGTTCCCCTAGTGGGGACAACAACCAAGCATGCTGACACAGAGCTGTCTAAACATGGTCCACCATTGTCCCCATCAGGAAGAGTCCAGAGCAAAGCTGCAACAAATGCTGGTAGGCAAGAAGTGGCTGAAAGAGAAGATTAGCAGCAAGGGGAATGAGGATTTTGTACAACATACAAAAAAGGGAAAACTGTATTATCTACATTAACCAGTTCCCACCCAGACCAATTTTGATATTTCTCTCCCACATATAAAAATCTGTATTTTTTTGGTAGAAAATTACTCAGAAGCCCCAAACCCATAAACATGCTATATGTATATATATATATATATATATATATATATATATATATATATATATATATATGTATATATATATATATATATATATATATATATATATATATATATAGCAGAGACCCTAGAGAATAAAATGGTGATCATTGCAATTTGTTATGTCACATAGTATTTGCACAGCGATTTTTTAAACGCAATATTTTGGGAATCTGTGTTGGAATTTTGACATAAAGGAGCAACTTGACAGCAAGTGCTATCAAGTTGTTATTCCATATGGAGAGTTCAAAATATATCTGGTGGTGTTGGCCCCCAAAATGCATTGGCTGTTCTTACATGTTACTATGTCTTTTTTTTTTACCAACTATTAGAATTATCTTGGACCTTTTCATCCGGTTTTGGTCCGGCGCTCCTGTATTTTATTTGCTGTTGGTTTTCCCGCTGGGGAGATTCACTCTGTTTGACCCAGTGACTATTAATGGGAAATAATTTTTTTTACAATTGTCACCAAAACAGGAGGTAATAGTAAATCTTCAAATGGGACACTGTTCCGGTGACAACTGTTTAATGAGGGAATTCCCTTCACTTTGTAGAGATTTGCTTCCACTTCCTGTAGCATCTTCAAGTTAGGAATTTAAGGTAAATCTCCCCAATGGGACACAAGCTGCAAAAAAAAAAAATGCCTTAGCCCTTGTACACACAGTCGGACATTCCGACAACCAAATCCATCGGATTTTGTCTGTCGGATTTTGTCCGACGAATTTTGTCCGAAACTGTTGCATACACACGGTCGGACTAAGTTGTCGGAAAATCCGATCGTTCAGAACGTGATGACGTTATTTCGTTACGACGGGACTACGTTCAGGCTAGTAGCCAATAGCTTTGGTGTAGGAATTTGATCTGAGCATGCGTGGCACTTTGTCCGATCGGAATTCTCTACACATGATCGGACAAGGTCCGATCGGATCATGTTGTCGGAAAATTTTACCGACAAGTTGGAAAACTTGGTCCGTCGGATACTCCGACGGAAACAGTCCGATGAAGACCACACACAGTCAGATTATCCGACAAAACGGTCCGATCGGACACATTCCGTCGGAATCTCCGACCGTGTGTACAAGGGCTAAAAGTTTTGACTTATAAACATTTGAGGGTTTAGCTTTACTTTGATTGCATGAATTATGTCTCTTGGAACAAGACCTGTCTGGTATTAAGAGAATTTAGCTAAACTAAATATCATGACCTCTTTGTAATGTAACATAATGGCTTTTACTTGGCTGAAAAAGCAAAGATTTGCCTTTTTTTTATATACATACTGTGCATTGTTCAGCACACCGGTGCAAAGTGGCCAAGATTATTCCCAATGATATAAATTATTTCAATTAAATACTCCTTTGGGCCACTAGGGCAAAGTATAATATAAAGGATATGACTTCATTAAACCCACTTTAGAGCTGATCAGGCTGTAATTTCCTACTAAGACCTGATCCATTTCTTTGAATTATTCAATATTTCCTTATGGACATAATCCTCTTCAAGTTTCATTCGTTGCTTACTTTCATTTTACTAATACCACCATGACATGATGTCATTTTAGGTGTCAGAATTGCTGGAAAAGTAAATACAGTACAACAATGTGATGATGTAACGGTTTATGCAATTTTTATTTTCACAAATCCTGAGGCTTTAACACTCTCGTCCAAATGATCATCTGTATATAGACAGCAATGGGGGAACTGATAAAATCTCTAACTGTAATTGTGTATCATTGCTCATGGCTCTTGACTAAGAACTGAAAATAAGTCAGTTCACTCCCTGACAGACTGAGTGACAGATTGAGTGACAGATTGAGGCCAAATTCACACTTCCACATTGCAGTAACATATTCATTACCACAACATGTGTTAACATATCTAATGCATGTTGCTGCATTATGGTCCCATTCATTTTCATTGATATTGCACCTCAACATAAGATCTTGATGTCTCAAGCAGATGCTGCCTGATAGTAACTCTCCTGGTCCAGCAATTAGCTTGACTACATAGATTCACGTCGGAAAGCCATATTTTGAGTCCATTCAAGTCTCTTATTTTAACTAAAGCCCTGATGAGTAAACTGATCTTTTATCATTTGGTCTGGTGCTCCTACTATTGGTGCATTGTCATTGTCTGTTGGGAGACACCTTTGTATGAACTCACATCAAAGTCCAAGTACCTGCATGCTCATTGTCTGTTGGGAGACACCTAACCTGAGCCAGTGAGCTCTCCAAATGTTTTTGTCCTTTCACTACTTTGTATGAACTCACATCAAAGTCCAAGTACCTCTTACGTGCTCTTTTCTTCACCTTCACCTCCTCTGTTTGTTTTTTATTGGTGTCCATGTCCCTGCTAGGGCTATACTCTCTTTTATCATTTGTTCTGGTGCTACTTCCATTGGTGCATGCTCATTGTCTGTTGGGAGATGCCTAACCTGAGCCAGTGAGCTCTCCAAATGTTTTTGTCCTTTCTCTACTTTGTATGAACTCACATCAAAGTACAAGTACCTCTTGGATGCTTTTTTCTTCACCTTCACCTCCTCTGTTTGGTTTTTATTGGTGTCCATGTCCCTGCTAGGGATATACTCTCTTTTATCATTTGTTCTGGTGCAACGTTCATTGGTGCATGCTCATTGTCTGTTGGGAGATGCCTAACCTGAGCCAGTGAGCTCTCCAAATGTTTTTGCCCTATCACTACTTTGTATCAACTCAAATCAAAGTCCAAGTACCCCTTGGATCCTGTTTTCTTCACCTTTATCTCCTCTGATGGGTTTGTATTGCTATCCTTGTCCCTGCTAGGGATATAGCCTCTTTTTATTTTTCCTGGTGACCATTTTGAGATGTCAACAGAACAAGAATAGAGAGGATATCTTCCTATCTGTTCCTATGACTGCTGTTTAAAGCTGGCCATACATGGTTTGAATTTTGGTTGACCTTTGTGAATCTGCTGAAAATCGAACCATTGGTGACCCTTCTAACAACACCTGAAAACTTCACTTAACAGATCGAAGGAGCTAGGCAAACAAAAGCCAATCAAACAGTGACTGCAGCAGTACATAAAAAAGAGGTGTGAACTGTGCTTGGGTGCATACAGTGCTAAAAAAAAGCAGCAACATACGAAGTGATATTTACATAAAATAGGAAAGAAAAAGGTTGCACGAATGTCCCAATACATGAACCATATCAAACTTAAAATATAGAAATCAAAGAGTTCATTGAAACCGAGTCCAAGTACAATAAAGGGAATAAGAAGTGCAATCCAAACGTGATCAGTAGACAGGTAGATGTGGGACTTAAATCATTGATATAAAGGACAATATTTGGTGTGCAGTTGATAAAATCAAACACCAGGTGACACCATATGAGACTTACCAGATCGCAGTGACCATTTAATTAAAGACTGGTCAAAGCAAGCATTGGAAATATGACATCATACAGGTCTTCAATGTTGTCATCAGTGAGAAAAGGGCTTTCTGGCCATCTCACAATGGGTGGATGGGAAAGAAACCTCATTCAGAAATCTATCAGGGTGTTGGTACATTGAAGATAAAAGTGGAAAATCCTCATAGTGTATACCATAACTCACAAATAGTAACTACAGACAGCGCTCATCTTTAAAAGGAACTCCAGCAGGTAACATCCAAAATGGCTTCCCGTAATTCCCTACGCGTTTTGTCATATCTGTCATCATCTGGGGCATGGACACCATGCTGGGCCATCGCTCTTAATATAGGATGCAGTGAAGCCAAGCAAACCAATCAGCTACATTCACTGTTCAGGTATTTTGACAACTGCCTGTTCAGCCCAGCGGGAAATCTTTATGTGTATGATCAGCTTAAAAGGGGATTTCTGACTCTTCAAAGAGATTTTTTCTCAACTGCTGTTGTATCTACAGGACAGGAAGTGAAGTGTCCTGTCTTTAGAATAGTGTCCTCACTACTTTATACAATTTTTTTTTTAAAATGTGCTGGGTATTTCCTTTTCTCTGTTAGTTCTAAATTGTTCTCTGTAACTGCCATACTTTGCTTTATCAAAGCGGAACTTCAAAAGGGGAAGTTCTGCTAATTTGTATCCTGCCCCGTACTCTTTAATTATTGGAAGTTTTTTGGGGGATGGAGGGAAGTTTGGCCTTCCCCCACAGACTTCTAGGACACATCACAGGTCCCAGAAGATTGTAGGACCATTCACAAAGCGCAGTTCGGTCATGCGCAATTCGAACTGGCTGTGAAACCACAATTCTTCACTGCTGGTATCCCTTATTTAAGATGCCGGCGCCCAGACCTGAAGCCGATTGAGAAATTGGCTCAGGTGAGGACAATGCTGGATCCCTGAACAGGCAAGTGTCCTTATATTAAAAGTCAGCAACTACAGTATTTGAATTTTTCTGGGTGGAGAAATCCCCAACCAAAGACTCTTCAGAATCCAACATTTGCAGAAGTGCCAGACTTCTGGTCCCCCGCTACACTCTGTGGTTCCTCCCACTGACCCCTAAGGCCGCGTACACACGCGCGGACTGTTTGCCCAACCTTGTTCGTCAAACAGTTTCGGCAAACAGTCCGCTCAAAATTTGCATGAGCGGACTTGCCCACACACGAGCGGACTGTTTCAGCAAACTGTTTGCCAAACAGTTCGCTCAACTTTTGAAATGAACGGACTCGCCCACGTAAGGAGGAGGCAAATCCGCCCATTTCGAGCGCGTGTACAGGTAGGCGGGGCCCGCGAAGGAGACGTCGCGGGCTCCGCCGCCTGGAATGGGCTTAAAGGGGAACCCCAACGCCGAAAAAAATCGGCGTGGGGGTTCCCCCAAAGTCCACACCAGACCCTTGTCCGAGCACGCTACCCGGCCGGCCAGGAAAGGGGGGCGAGCGAGCGCGCCCCCCTCCTGAGCCGTACCAGGCCGCGTGCCCTCAACATGGGGGGTGCCTTGGGGAAGGGGGGGCCGCGCGGCACCCCCACCCCAAAGCACCTTGTCCCCATGTTGATGAGGACAAGGGCCTCTTCCCGACAACCCTGGCCGTTGGTTGTCGGGGTCTGCGGGCGGGGGGCTTATCGGAATCCGGGAGCCCCCTTTAAGAAGGGGGCCCCCGGATACCGGCCCCCCACCCTATGTGAATGAGTATGGGGTACAATGTACCCCTACCCATTCACCTGTGAAATAAAGTACAAAAAAAAACACAACACAGGGAAAAAATATTTTATTGCACAGCTCCGGGGGTCTTCCGTCTTCGGGGGTCTTCTCGCCGGACTCCTCCGCTATCTGTGTGTAGCTCTTTTACTAGCGGAGGAGTCCGGCTTTCTTCCTCCCCGCCGCCGGCCTCTTCTCCCGACTTCGGGGGTCTTGTCCCCCTCTTCGGTTCTTCTGCCGGGCCACCGCGCCTTCTTGTAGCTCTTTTACAGGCGGTGGCCCGGTCTTCTGTCGCCGCTGCCTTCCGTTCTTCTGTCGCCGCCTTCGGTTCTTCTGCCGGGCCACCGCGCCTTCTTGTAGCTCTTTTACAGGCGGTGGCCCGGTCTTCTGTCGCCGCTGTCGTCGCCGCCGCCGCCGCCGCCTTCCGTTCTTGTTCTTCTGCTTGTTCTTCTTCTTCTTCTCCTGGAGATGTTGACTCGACGAGCTCTCCAGCCGGAATGCCAGGGCCGCGCTGTGCGGTCACTTATATAGTGACAATGGGGCGGTGTCACATGGTATATGTCACATGGGTTGGTCACATGGGTTGATGTCACATGGGGACTATGACATCGTAAGGGGGCGGGGTCACCATGTGACCAACCCATGTGACATATACCATGTGACACTGCCCCATTGTCACTATATAAGTGACCGCACAGCGCGGCTCTGGCATTCCGGCCGGAGAGCTCGTCGAGTCAACATCTCCAGGAGAAGAAGAAGAACAAGAAGAAGAACAAGAACGGAAGGCGGCGGCGGCGGCGACGACAGCGGCGACAGAAGACCGGGCCACCGCCTGTAAAAGAGCTACAAGAAGGCGCGGTGGCCCGGCAGAAGAACCGAAGGCGGCGACAGAAGAACGGAAGGCAGCGGCGACAGAAGACCGGGCCACCGCCTGCAAAAGAGCTACAAGAAGGCGCGGTGGCCCGGCAGAAGAACCGAAGAGGGGGACAAGACCCCCGAAGTCGGGAGAAGAGGCCGGCGGCGGGGAGGAAGAAAGCCGGACTCCTCCGCTAGTAAAAGAGCTACACACAGATAGCGGAGGAGTCCGGCGAGAAGACCCCCGAAGACGGAAGACCCCCGGAGCTGTGCAATAAAATATTTTTTCCCTGTGTTGTGTTTTTTTTGTACTTTATTTCACAGGTGAATGGGTAGGGGTACATTGTACCCCATACTCATTCACATAGGGTGGGGGGCCGGTATCCGGGGGCCCCCTTCTTAAAGGGAGCTCCCGGATTCCGATAAGCCCCCCGCCCGCAGACCCCGACAACCAACGGCCAGGGTTGTCGGGAAGAGGCCCTTGTCCTCATCAACATGGGGACAAGGTGCTTTGGGGTGGGGGGCCGCGCGGCCCCCCCTTCCCCAAGGCACCCCCCATGTTGAGGGCACGCGGCCTGGTACGGCTCAGGAGGGGGGGCGCGCTCGCTCGCCCCCCTTTCCTGGCCGGCCGGGTAGCGTGCTCGGACAAGGGTCTGGTGTGGACTTTGGGGGAACCCCCACGCCGATTTTTTTCGGCGTTGGGGTTCCCCTTTAAGCCCATTCCAGGCGGCGGAGCCCGCGATGTCTCCTTCGCGGGCCCCGCCTACCTGTACACGCGCTCGAAATGGGCGGACTTTCCGAGCGGGAACAGTCCGCTCATTTCGAAAGTACAGCGGACATGCCCACACACGGGCGGACTGTTCGCTCAAACACAGTTTCAGCGGACAGTTTTTCGGAATTTCCGAAAGACTTTGTCCGTCCAACTGTCCGCTGAAACTGTCCGCTGAAAGCCCACACACGAGCGTACTGTCCGCCCAAACACTGTTCAGCGGACAAGGTTGGGCGAACAGTCCGCCCGTGTGTACGCGGCCTCAGTCACTACTGGACACTAGAGATGTGCACGATGGAAAAATAAGTTGTTTTTTATTTTGTTTCATGTTCATTAAGTTAATCCTTTCGCTTCATCATATTTGTTATGGTAGAATGATTCATTTTAGGAATTTGTTTAGAATATTTGGATTTGTTTAGTATATTTGGATTCCATTTGTATATTCCTTTTCTGAATCAGTTTATATTTTAGAAGTTGGTTTGTATGATTGGTTATATTCATTTTAATGTGTTATTTTTGTCATTTCAGGAGATTACTTACACTATGTTTGGGTTGGATGAGGTGGATCCATCAGGGTCTCTGAATTATAGCATAACAAACATAACTAAATTCATTTCAGATTCATTTGTTATGTTATAATTCTGCGATTTTGATTTATCCACCTTTATAAAAACAAAACTTAAGAAATTCAGATCATTCGTTATGTTGTTACGTTATTTTGGATGCTTCAAACATTAACAAAAGGCCCAAACTATCGCATCATGTCATCCGAATTAATATTAAAGAATTTGTTTTGTTATCATTTATTTCGGATTCATTGAAATTTGTTACTATTGTGATTTGGAAATTCAGATACATCTGAATCTCAGAATAACAAAAATTTTGTCTGCATTTTGATTTGTAACAAAATTCATTGCACATGTATACTGGACACAGATTGAATCATTGACCACAGTAGTCAAAGTGAGGGTAGGCTGGGTCGTTAAAGGATCCCTTCAGCCAAACTAGAAGAAACAAAGAAGATTCTTAAAGCGGGAGTTCCGCCATTTTTTTTTTAAAAGCCAGCAGCTACAAATACTGCAGCTGCTGACTTTTAAAATAAGGACACTTACCCCCCCAGCGCGCTCGCGATGTCGGCACCCGAAGCTGATCTCTCGATCGTCTCTCGGGTGCTGCCGTCACCATCTTGGCTATGGGAATCAGGAAGTGGAGCCTTGCGGCTTTATTTCCCGGGTTCCCTACCGCGCATGCGCAAGTCGCGCTGCGCAATAAGGATGGCCCCCGCTATCTCTGGGATCCGTGTGTTTCCCAGCAGACAGCAGGGGACCTGCGGAAAGAGGCATAGATTCTGCGGAAAGGGGCGTAGATTCTGCGGATATCTATGCCGGAAGTGGGTGCAGATACCTGTACTGTACAGGTACCTGCACCCCCCTCCCCCCTGAAAGGTACCAATTGTGGCGCCGGAGGGGGGGAGGGTTCCAATGAGCGGAAGCTCCACTTTAGGGTGGAGCTCCGCTTTAAAGCTGGATTCAAGGCACAAAAACTTTTATTCAAATATACTACTTAATAGCCACAAATCATATAAATCCACTATGTGTGCACCAAATGCCTTTAAAAACCCATATAATACACTGTAAAAGAAAAAGTGACATTATCACTGTGCTGTATTTAGCACCCTCTAGTATAGAATGCTTGGTTGTACATCGTTTTTTTTCTTCTGTAGTGTAGGCAAATAGTTTGGCTTGGCTGGCAGCCTGTGTTTTGAATCTTGGTCAGGGTGAGTGATCCAGGGAGGCTGGGTGACTTATCAGGCAGCACCTCTAGTACCTTCCCTTATAGCTGGAACCTTAGAGACATTTCCAGAAGAATGGGAGGGAGGTTAGGAGGAACTGCCTGGTGTATTGATGAGGGTCCCAGCCAATCCCCAGCCAAATGGCCTGGCAGGGGGAGGGCACCTCTTAAATACTCAGAGTCAGGCCAGCAGGGGCAGTATGAAGTTCCAGTGGAAGCTTGAGATGGAGCGCTGAGGAGGCTGTTGAGAGTAGCTCTCTAGTCTGGGGGGGCTCGGGTGCTTGAGGGATCCTCTGAAAACTCAAGGGGGAGTCCTTTCCAGAGGCATGGGAGCAAGTGTGAGGACAGCAGGAGCCAGTGAGCATGTCCAAGAGGTCTCCAGGGAAAAAAACAGCCAGGCGGCAGTCTGGGAGGACTGTGGGAAGTAACCAGTAGGGCTGGTGAAAGGGGCAGATAGCTGCAAGCCAAGTGGGCTGGCAGTGCCTGAAGATCCAAGTTCTATACCCCTAATAAAAAAAAAAAAAAAGTTGCTGGACTGTTTTCCTGACTCTAAGCGTGCCTATGGAAAAATCGGTGTGCCTGGCTGTGCAGGGTGGGGAATCCCTGTTCACCAGCAGCTCCTACGGGGGATGAGCTACATGCACAAAGCCTGTGCAGAGAGCAGAGCAGTGGGAAGGGTCCAACAGGTTCCATTGACCATAGGCTGCGTGTTGAAAACTACAGGAGGGGGCGGATACAAGACCAGTCACTGTGTACAACAAGAGAGAGCAACAGTTACCAGTCTTCATTACAGGAAAAAAAAGCACTACAGCTGGAACTGAAGACATACACATAGATGTCTATATTCAAGGAAGAATAAACAAGCCCCTGGTGTTTAACCACTTGCCGACCAGCCGCCATCATTATACTGCAGCAGGTCGGCACGATCCTGCGAACCGCCATAGCTATAATTTGGTCCCTTTAAGCGGGATAGCAGGCGCATGCGCCGCCGGAGGTGCTGATGCTCGTGACCGGTGGCCACAAGTGATCGCTGGTACGAGAGGCAGAACACACACACATCCCAGTTCTGTGAGGAGAGGAGAGAGAGATTGTGAGTTCCTACGAGCCGGCAACCACGATCTCTCATCTCCTATAGTCAGTACCATCCCCCACAGTTAGAACACACACATAGGGAACACAGTTAACCCCTTGATCGCCCCCTAACCAGTTACATTTTTACAGTAATCAGTGTCAAATGTGTCAAAAGTGTCCGATGTGTCTGTCATAATGTTGCTGTCTCGATAAAAATCACAGATCGCCGCCATTACTAGTAAAAATAAAATATAATAAAAATG
This sequence comes from Lithobates pipiens, assembly GCF_037356315.1. Taxonomy (NCBI): domain Eukaryota; kingdom Metazoa; phylum Chordata; class Amphibia; order Anura; family Ranidae; genus Lithobates; species Lithobates pipiens. Next base: position 82,500,564 of record NW_027507785.1, read on the forward strand.
CCATAAATCTATACCCTATTTTAGAGACGCTATAACTTTCGCATACACCAATCAATATACGCTTTTTGCGATTTTTATTACCAAAAATATGTAGAAGAATACATATCGACCTAAACTGAGGAGAAAATTCGCTTTTTTAAAAAAAAAATCAAGGCTATTTATTACAACAAAAAGTACAAAATATTGTCTTTTTTTCAAAATTGTCGCTCTTTTTTTGTTTATAGCGTAAAAAATAAAAACCGCAGAGATGATAAAATACCACCAAAAGAAAGCTCTATTTGTGGGAAAAAAAGGATGTCAATTTTGTTTGGGTACAGCGTCGCATGACCGCACAATTTTCAGTAAGGCCAGGTTTAAGCCGCATACGTTTATTTGAATGAGGCTGGTTCACACATGTGCATTGCATTCGCACTCCGCATTGCCCAAAAAACGTGTGCGTTTTCTGGGCATTACGGTGCAAATTCCAAACAAATTATGGGGACGCATGTGATTCGCAGATACATTCCCTGGTGAACGGGATAAAATTAAAATGAATGCAGTGCCGTATTGCAAAAAAATGGCCTGGTCATGGAGCAGCCAATTCTTCTGGGGCTGAAGTGGTTAAACAATATGATTTAAAGTTCAATGATTTATTCACTGGTCAGCCAGTATTTGATACTAATAGCTCATTCCTGGTTCAACTCGACGCACAACTGTGAGGGACGGATACATTTTCATGCGTTGCTTGGTCCCTTTCACTGGCTGCTTGGACAGAACTCACAGCGGTCAAGTCATTCATCCATAACGTCATATTAAATTAATTCGATGAAACAGCTGCAGTCCAGTGAAGGTACAGATCACCCACCACTTAAAAAACACAGTCTGGAGCTACAACGGCCTCTGATTTCATAGAATGACACGAAGGCTTGCCTCCACTCCAATGTGTCACATTCAATAAGACGGGTTTTTTGACTTGGCTGCCAGATAGCAAAATAATGACCTCATTGAATGCACTTAGCGCATCTTCTTTTAAGTAAGGGTGGCTATTACTTCACTGTGGTCTTGCGGACCAGGTGACGTAATGACTGTGGAAGCTGCCTTTATTATTGTTGTTCCGTCTGATCTATTATACAGACATAAAGGGAAGCCCCGGCCTGTTTGGTTTACACATTGTTCATGCCTACTTAAGCATTCCTCTGTGCCTCTGTGTCTTCACTGCAGCCATAATTTGATGTTTTTCTCTTCGACTGTACTCTTTGATGATGGCGAGAGAGGAGCGCTGTTACAAATTAATTTAATACCTTTCTGGCCAACTATAAAGCAGGATCATGAAATAATAAATAATTTAAGTGAAGTTTAATTTGCTTTTACTTCGCTTTCCCTGGTACCTCCATCTCTTTCTCATTAACATGTTAATGACATTTTTAAGTAAAACCTTTCCATTTTTATTACATATCTTATTTTAGACCCAGTGACATCATCACTTAGTCTCCGTGATTCTCTATGAGAGGCAGGCCGATCGTGGCTGATGGGAAGGGCCTGCAGGGTGCTGTACATAGCTCCCTGAAAACGTCATGTGATACTGAACCTCCATGACTGAAATAGCAGAAATCTTTTAAAGGAAAGTTGTGGGTGAGCCACAGTCAGACTGGGGACGAAAGAGCTAGATGATGCTGGACATCCTTCACCCAGGAGTGACGGGGGGTTGGGGTGACGGTAACAAAGTTTTATGCTGAGAGGAGTAATTTGGGGAGGGGTGGTAGATAGGAGAATATGTGTTAGGGAATATTTGGGAATGGATAGACCATGTGCTAGAAGGGGGGTTGGGGGGATTTGTGTTGGAAGGGAGGATTAGAAGATTGAAGAGCATCTGTACTGAAGAGATTTCGGTGGAAAATTTGTGCTGGGAGGGCGGAATGGGGGGAGGGGGGGGGGGTTGTGCTGGGAAAGGGGATTGAGGGATGACGATGAGGATTTGCACTGGGATAGATTGGGAGGGAGGAATTTGGGGGGTAGAAGAGTATTTGTGCTGGGAGGGGTGATTTGGGAGGGGGATTTGTGCTGGGGGAGATTTGAAGAGAGGAGTTAGGGGGGGGGGGGAGAAGAAAATTTGTGCTTGAAGGGGGGAAGGGGGGGGGATTTGTGCTATAGGCAAAAAGAGGATTTGTGCTTTTGTGCTGGAAGGGGTGAAATGGGGAGTTGAGTTTGTAGTGGGAGGGCTTTGGGAGGGAATTTGTGCTAGAAGGGTGGAGAGAATGTTTGCTGGGAGGGGGAGAAGGATAAAAGAATTATGCTGGGGGATTTTAGGGAGAGATTTGGAGGGGGTGAATAAGGGTTGGGTTTTTTTTATGGGTGTGGGTAAGGGTTGTGCTGGGAGGGGTTATTTGGGGGGTCGAAGAGGATTTGTGCTGGGAGGGGAGAAGAGGATTTTTGCTGGTAGGGTTTGTGCTAGAAAAAGGGAGACATTTTGTGCTGGGAGCAGGAACTTGGGGTTTGGGAGAGGAGATTGGGGGGAAGGAGGATTTGTGTTGGGACGGGGAAGGGAGGTAACTATACCAGAAAGGGAGCATTGGGGTAGAAGGATTTGTGTTGGGAGGGGGTATGGGGGGAGGATTTGTGCTGGCAGGGTGGATTTGGGGGGGGGGGTTGCGCTATGGGGGAGAGGATTTGTGCCGGGGTGGGGATAGTTTATGCTGGGAGGGCAAGAGGATTTGTTCTGGGAGAGGGGATTAGGGCAAGAGGATTTTTATTAGAAGGGAGATTTGGCGTGGGGGGAGGACTTTCGATGAAAAAGGGAAGAGGATTTTTTTTGAGTGGGGGTTTGAGGGGAGGATTTGTACTTGGAGGAGGGATGGGAGAGTATTTGGGAGGGTGTTCTGACAGGGGGAAATTTGGGAGGGGAGGATTTTTGCAGGGGGGATGTTGAGTTGGTATCAGCGAGTACTTGAACACAATTATTGGTACTCGTACTCGCTAATCGGTGCAACCCTAGTTTATAATGCATAATAAAATCAGTATAGGACTATTTTTCAGTGTTTTATATATTTTGTAGAAACTATATAAACGCATTGTTGGTGGACTTTGATTTATGGATACAAGCAGGGCCATCAATAAGGCATATTTAGGTGGCTGCCTAATGGCGACACATAGGGAAGGGTGGCACAGAGGCTTGAATTTCCATATCGGACATTCCATCCTCAGTGCATGTTCAGCCCTGTGTATGTTCAACTCATAGGACTGCACAGCATCATTGTTGCACCATCACAGCCAATGACACTGTCAATTGATTTTCAATATATCTTGCATTGCCCTAATTTGTGTCTTTTATATCTGCCTACTGAATGGAGCAAAGCATTTAATGACAAAAGCTCACCCCTGTCCTGCCCCCTTTTGTCTACAATAAATCCCTGTCCTCTAACCCTGGAAGAGCTGACCCCCCTCACTACATACTGAATCAGGCCTTGACCCCTACAACCCTGGCAAACACATGACACCAGAAATCTCAAAAAACGTAGCCATGCTCTTGAGTGTCTGTGGCATAAGACTAATGCCCCGTACACACGATTGGACTTTCCAACAATAAAACCGTGGATTTTTGTTCGAAGGATGTTGGCCCCAACTTGTCTTGCATACACACAGTCACACAAATGTTGGCCAACAATTACGAATGTACTGACCTACAATGTGATATCTCCATTACAGTGAAGATATTTGCCAGCACACCATGGAACGACACAAGTAGCATCCAAACGGGTGATATGTGATATCTCCATTACAAACGCTAGTTTTACAAGACCGAGTGCTTCCGGCTCATACTTGATTCCGAGCATGCGTGAACTTTTGTGCGACGGACTTGTGTACACACAATCGGAAAGTCCGACACCAAAGTTTTGTTGGCGGAAAATTTGAGAACCTGCTAGCCAACAAGCTCACATCCAACATTTCCCGTTGGGAAGTCCGACCGTGTGTACGTGGCATAAGTCTCTAAAAGACTTCAACCAATACAAATTTGCCCTCCAAAAATCCAATTCTTGCCTCCACACTGCCAAGCAGACCTATTTTACCACTCTCGTTAACACTTTCTCATCAAGTCCCTGTCAACTTTGCTCTACCTTTAACTCTCTACTTCATCCTCCACTGCCTCCCCCCACTAACTCACTCACTGCCCAGGAGATTTCCAATCACAGCAAAAATAAGATTGATACAATTTGTGATGAAATCTCCACTTTACAGGTATCTCCCCCACTTAAAGTGGTTGTAAACCCTTACAATACACTTTGACCTACAGGTAAGCCTAGATTAAGGCTTGCCTGTAGGTCCAAGAAATATCTCCTAAACCTACACGGTTTAGGAGATATTTGCCGAAAGGCATGTGCCGTAGACAGCGGAGTGCAGGCGCGCTGAGCACGGCACCGTCAACTGCGAATATGCCGCGCGTGGCGGCTCCCATGCGCATGCACGGGAGTGACGTCATCGCGGCTTTGCCGAATGACAGCGGTGGAGCAGCGAAGACCCACCGAGAAGATGGATGCGCTGGACTACAGGGGACAGCAGTGACATCGCTGGCTCCTGTGTCAGGTAAGTGACACATAATGGACTACTATGCGATGCATAGTTGTCCATTATGCTTTACCTTTGCAGGGAATGAAAGAGGAAGTAAACCCATCAGGGTTTACTTCCTCTTTAACACCCCATATCAGCAGGTACAATTAACACTCCCCTTATTCAAATCTGCTGCTATAAACAAAGTTGCTAAACCCACCTAACCACCTGTCCCCTGGACCCTATTCCCTCTCAAATACTACGGTCACCTTCTGACTCTATCCTACACTCTCTAACCGACATCTTCAATCTCTCCCTCTCTTCTGGCATCTTCCCTCTAAAACATGCACTGGTCATACTTAAAAAGCCATCCTTGGACCCTACCAGTCTTAACAATCTATGCCCTATCTCTTTGCTCCCCTTCTCCTCTAAAATCTTTGAACGCCTAGTCTACAACCAACTGAGTGACCACTAGGGGTGGACTGACAACTCATGGGGCCCCCGGGCAATAGGAGATTATGGGGCCCCCCGGGCAATAGAAGATTATGGGGCCCCCGGGCAATAGAAGATTATGGGGCCCCCGGGCAATAGAAGATTATGGGGCCCCCGGGCAATAGAAGATTATGGGACCTCCGGGCAATAGAAGATTATGGGGCCCCCAGGCAATAGGAGATTATGGGGCCACACAGTAACACACACATACAGTATACACACACAGTATACACACAGAATACACATACACACACTGAAAAGGTACTGGAGAGGCGGGGCAGCTATAATCTTGGGATTTTTAAAAAACACAGATTTTTACATACTGTCCCTGGTTTTATTGAGGCTGGCAACCCTGATGGGGCCCCCTAGTGGCATAGGGCCCTCGGGCAGTGCCCGAGTGTCCCAATGGTCAGTCCGCCCCTGGTGACCACCTCATTAAGAATAACCTTTTTGAGCCTTTTTAGTCTGGATTTCGCCTTCGACACTCCACAGAAACTGCTCTTCTAAAACACACAAGTGACTTACTAACAGCAAAAACCAACTGACACTATTCTGTACTCCTACTTTTGGAAGCTTCAGCTGCCTTTGATACGGTTGAACACCCCTCCTCCTTAAAAAAACTTTACTCCCTCTGTCTTCGTGACTGTGCTCTTCTCTGGCTCTCATCCTACCTATCCCGCCGCACCTTCAGTGTCACTTACAATTCTACTTCCTCCTCTCCTCTTCCTTTCTCCGTTGGAGTCCCCCAAGGTTCTGTTCAATCTATACCTCCTCCCTGGGTCACCTGTAGAAATATAATTTCTACGCCGATGACACCCAAATCTATCTCTCCACCCCTCAGTTCACTCCATCAGTCTCCTGACGCATCACTAACCTACTAACAGACATATCTGTCTGGATCTCATTCCACTTCCTCAAACTCAACTAGTCAAAAACTGAGCTCATAATATTTCCTCCTCCCTCGTTCCTCTTCCCCTGACTTCTCTGGCACAACCATGCACCCATCCCCACATGTCAGGGTGCTAGGTTTTATCCTTGACTCTGGATCCCTTTAATCCCACAGCCAGCCCCACCCCACTGTAATGTCATCTGTTATCACATGGCTCTATAAAATTTATGCTATGTGTGTGCTGTGTATGTGTGATGAATAAGTGGCGCCGGCCCAGTGGACTGACACCCCTAAGCGACGCCAGCCTGACACCCCCCCCAATGTATGGCACCCCCCGGTTGGTATGCCACTATTTACTTTAACCCTACTTACCATAGGGGCTCTGTTTGCACCTTATTTTATAGTTTCTTCTTTAGCGTGACTGAACGTTAGTAGCCAACATGAAAGTGCTGAGCTTGCACAAATAAACTCCTCTTAGTACCACATCCATCTCATCTTAAAAACTAGAACTGAGCTCCTATCTCCGGAGATCTCTATCCAGCATAGGCAGCTCTCTCAATGAACACATCTGTTCTGATTTAGTATAAAATTGCATCTATCAAAGACTTTGTACATAGGGATTAAATGTACTTTTGTTTTGGCAAATGCACAATAAAGAACAATTCTATGCATATTTGTCAACTATATGATCTCACAGAACAAACAGAGTCTGGAAACTTAAACTGTACCTACCCCTTGCTATGCCCTTTCCAATTTTTATTCTTCATCCACAGTGCCATGTCAGGAAGCCCATCACGTCTCGATGATTGATCTGCAAAAATCCCAGAGTACATATGACCTTCCAACAGGGTATCATTTCTGTGCCATATCATAGCTAGAGAAATGTTGTCTTAAGCCTCATACACACTATCAGATTTTCTGCTGATTTTTCCCTTCAGATTTACCAAAACCATGTAGTGCAAGGGCCTGTCTGATTGCATACAAATTGAAACTTCTAAGGTTTGACGTCATATTATATGGTTTTGGTAAATCTGAAGGAAAAAATCAGCAGAAAATCTGATAGTGTGTATGGGGCTTTACACTTTTTCACTGTTAATGTGAGGGGGGTTTGAATTCTCCTTTTTTGCTGAGTGGAGTTAAAAAAATATTGTGACTTAATCTCACATTTTACCATTTATTAAACGATGAAAAGAAAAGTCAGCGCAGTACAAATGTGGCCCTAAAATGTGAAGCTCCTACACAAATCTTTAGGTCCGCCTTTCTCATTCATGGTTGAGTGGAACATCAGGGTTGCTCCTGAGGTTTTTAGGGATTCCTTAACCACTTTCAGACCGGACCATTTTGCTGGTAAATGACCAGAGGTCTTTTTACAATTTGGCACTGCGCTGCTTTAACTGGTAATTGCGCGGTCATGCAATGTTGTACCCAAACAAAATTTGCGTCCTTTTCTTCCCACAAATAGAGCTTTCTTTTGATGGTATTTGATTGCCTCTGCGATTTTTATTTTTTGCGATATAAACGTAAAAAGACCGCAAATTTTGAAAAAAAAATGATATTTTCTACTTTTTGTTATTAGAAAAATCCAATAAACTCAATTTTAGTCATACATTTAGGCCAAAATGTATTCAGCCACATGTCTTTGGTAAAAAAAAAGTCAATAATTGTATATTTATTGGTTTGCGCAAAAGTTGTCACATCTACAAACTAAGGTACGTTTTCTGGAATTTACGCAGCTTTTAGTTTACGACTGCCTATCTCATTTCTTGAGGTGCTAAAATGGCAGGGCAGTACAAAACCCCCCCAAATGACCCCATTTTGGAAAGTAGACACCCTAAGGAAATTGATAAGTGGCATGTTGAGCCCATTGAATATTTTATTTTTTTGCCTCAAGCGATTGAATAATGACAAAAAATAATTTTTTTTTTTTTTTTACACAAAGTTGTCACTAAATGATATATTGCTCACACATGCTATGGGCATATGTGAAATGACACCCCAAAATAAATTCTGCTGCTTCTCCTGAGTACGGGGATACCACATATGTGGGACTTTTTGGGAGCCTAGCCGCGTACGGGGCCCCGAAAACCAAGCACCGCCTTCAGGCTTTCTAAGGGCGTAAATTTTTGAGTTCACTTCTCACTACCTATTACAGTTTTGAAGGCCATAAAATGCCAAGATGGCACAAAACCCCCACAAATGACCCCATTTTAGAAAGTAGACACCCCAAGCTATTTGCTGAGAGGCATTTTGAGTCCATGGAATATTTTATATTTTGCCACAAGTTGCGGGAAAATTACAAACTTTTTTTTTTTTTTTTTTTTTTTCACAAAGTTGTCACTAAATGATATATTGCTCACGCATGCCATGGGCATATGTGAAATGACACCCCAAAATAAATTCTGCTGCTTCTCCTGAGTACGGGGATACCACATATGTGGGACTTTTTGGGAGCCTAGCCGCGTACGGGGCCCCGAAAACCAAGCACCGCCTTCAGGCTTTCTAAGGGCGTTACAGTTTTGAAGGCCATAAAATGCCAAGATGGCACAAACCCCCCCCAAATGACCCCATTTTGGAAAGTAGACACCCCTAAATTTAGGGGTACACTAGTGAGACTAGGTAATAAATGGCGGGTGCCCTGAAACTATAAAAAAAATAACTAACCAACCAGCGTCACCTGTAACAGTTATATGGTGATCACTGGTGAAAGGGTTAACTAGGGGGCAATCAGGGGGCTTTATGCGGTAGTATATGGGGGTCCCTGGCGCTATAAAAAGCTGCGGCGAACCTAAATACCTACAGTGATCAGAAAAACGATCGCTTATTAGGCTGGGTTCACACTGGAGCGATGCGGGAACGCCACGAATCCGCGGCGGGTTCCCGCATCACATGCCTCCCGGCGGCAGTTCACACTGCCCTATGCGAACTGCTGGCAGTGTCAGTGAAATGTTAATGACACCCCCAGATCAGTTCGCATATCGCAGTGCGATCTGCAAACTCGGATCGCATGGTGTGAACACCCATGCGATCCGATTCTGCTGCGGACCAAAAAAAGGGTCCCGTGCGAGTTTGCGGCGGGTGCGGCGGGTGCGACACGAATTCAGCCATACTATCTGTATGGCTGAACTCGAATCGCACAGAGATCGGATGTGATTTGCACTGCAGTGCGGTGCGAATCACATCCGTTCTCATAAACCGCTGCAATGTGAACCCAGCCTTAGTGACACTGGCGACGGGGGGTGATCACGGGGTTAAACCTTTATTGGGGGGGTTAGGGGGGCACATTAGAACTAAAGGGGGCTAACCCTAACTGCCCTAACAGTTATTACAGTCACAAATGACACCAATGCAAAAAAAAAGAAAAAAAAAGCAATTAGTGTCACTGTGACTGGGGGGGCAGGGGTAATTGGGGGGTGATCGGGGGGTAAAGGGGGGGTGTGAGTGTGCCTGGCATGTTCTACTGTATGTGGGGTGTGTTGGTGCAACTCACCGAACCTCTCTCCTCGGTGCCGGAACGAAAACTACCGACACGGAGGAGAGAATACATCACTTCCTCTCCTGTGTTTACATTACAGGAGAGGAAGTGATGTCACCGGGCATTTTCATTCGCCGGGAGCGATCGCGAGGGGGTGGCCATGAATGAATGGCCGTCCCCTCGTCCGGGATCGCTCCCGAACGAATACCGACTGCCGCAGGCACCGGGCGGGGGCCCGATCGGGCCCCCGACCGGCGGGCAGGCAAGGACGTACATGTAAGCCCTTATGCCTGCCCGTGCCATTCTGCCGACGTACATCGGCGTGCGGCGGTCGGCAAGTGGTTAAGCTGTAGAAAATGGACCTCCCACTTACAATGACCACCAATGCAAAGTGTACAGCTTGTATAACAGTGTACATTTGCTGTTCCTTCACAAATAACTCAACACACAGCCATTAATGTCTAAACCGCTGGTAACAAAAGTGAGTACACCCCTAAGTGAAAATATCCAAATTGGGCACAACTAGCTATTTCCCCTCCCCAGGGTAATGTGACTCGTTAGTGTTACAAGGTCTCAGGTGTGAATGGGGAGCAGGTGTGTTAAATTTGGTGTTCTCGCTCTCACTCTCTCATACTGGTCACTGGAAGTTCAACATGGCACCTAATGGCGAAGAACTCTGAGGATCTGAAAAAAAGAATTGTTGTTCTACATAAAGATGGCCTAGGCTATAAGAAGATTGCCAAGACCCTGAAACTAAGCTGCAGCATGGTGGCCTAGACCATACAGAGGTTTAACAGGACAGGTTCCATTCAGAACAGGCCTTGCCATGGTCCACCAAAGAAGTTGAGTGCACGCGGTCAGCATCATATCCAGAGGTTGTCTTTGAGAAATAGACGTATGAGTTCTGCCAGCATTGCTGCAGAGGTTGAAGGAGTGGGGGGGGGGGGGGGGTCAGCCTGTTAGTGCTAAGACCATACGCCACACACTGCATCAAATTAGTCTGCATGGCTGTTGTCCCAGAAGGAAGCCTCTTCTAAAGATGATGCACAAGAAAGCCCACAAACAGTTTTCTGAAGACAGGCAGAATAAGGACATGGATTACTGGAACCATGTCCTGTGGTCTGATGAGACCAAGATAAACTTATTTGGTTCAGATGGTGTCAAGCGTGTGTCACAGCAACCAGGTGAGGAGTACAAAGACAAGTGTGTCTTGCTACAATCAAGCATGGTGGTGGGAGTGTCATGGTCTTGGGCTGCATGAGTGCTGCCAGCACTTGAGAGCTACAGTTCATTGAGGGAACCATGAATGCCAACATGTACTGTGACATACTGAAGCAGAGAATGATCCCCTCCCTTCAGAGACTGGGCCACAGGGCAGCATTCCAACATGATAACGACCCCAAACACACCTCCAAGATGACCACTGTCTTGCTAAAGAAGCTGAGGGTAAAGGTGATGGACTGGCCAAGCATGTCTCCAGACCTAAACCCTATTAAGCATCTGTGGGGCATCCTCAAACAGAAGGTGGAGGAGCGCAAGATCTCTAACATCCCCCAGCTCCGTGATGTCTTCTTGGAGGAGTAGAAGAGGACTCCAGTGGCAACCTGTGTAGCTCTGGTGAACTCCATACCCAAGAGGGTTAAAGCAGTGCTGGAAAATAATGGTGGCCACACAAAATATTGACACTTTGGGCCAAATTTGGACATTTTCACTAAGGGGTGTACTCACTTTTGTTGCCAGCAGTTTAGACATTAATGGCTGTGTGTTAATTTATTTTAAGGGGACAGCAAATTTACACTGTTATGCAAGCTGTACACTCACTACTTTACATTGTAGCAAAGTGTAATTTCTTCAGTGTTGTCACATGAAAAGATAATAAAATATTTACAAAAATGTGAGGGGTGTACTCACTTTTGTGAGATACTGTACCCTCTTGAAACCTAATAATAATGTTGAACAAGAATACATGATCTGAGCTGGAAATCAAATACTCAAGGTGCGCCACATTCTTTTTTCTTTTTATTTACAATTTACAACTGACTGATCATGTATATCAAATATATTCATTTTTAGCAGAAGTTACCCAAGACCTGACAATATTTTTAATGGTTTAGGTCTTTGCTGTGGTGCTTCAACAGGAGTCCTGAACAAGGTGGTGCAATAATAATGCAAATAACCACAAAAAAGAACATCAACCAGCTTAACCTAACCTCTTTCTATATCACCACTGATGATAATTTTATGATCACAATCCTACAACCAATAGTAATGAATGCTTTACCACTCGGTATTCAGCGATAGTTGCAGGCTTTTTAGGCTGCTACAGGTTTGTATCTGCAGTGTTTTTTTCCTAGAATGGTTTGGATCAAATTGTTTTTCTAACTTTAAATTTTTGTGTGACAGCAATTACATAATTAAATACATAAACATTTAAAAATTAAAAAAAGATTGCCAGAACGCTAATCTATCTAAAGAGTAGATATACAGTGGTGTGAAAAAGTGTTTGCCCCCTTCCTCATTTCCTGTTCCTTTGCATGTTTGCCACACTTAAGTGTTTCGGAACATCAAACCAATTTAAACAATAGTCAAGGACAACACAAGTAAACACAAAATGCAATTTGTAAATGAAGGTGTTTATTATTAAAGGTGAAAAAAAATCCAAACCATCATGGCCCTGTGTGAAAAAGTGATTGCCCCCTAAACCTAATAACTGGTTGGGCCACCCTTAGCAGCAAAAACTGCAACCAAGCGTTTGCGATAACGTGCAATGAGGCTTTTACAGCGTCCTGGAGGAATTTTGGCCCACTCATCTTTGCAGAATTGTCCTAATTCAGTTACATTAGAGGGTTTTCGAGCATGAACGGACTTTTTAAGGTTATACCACAACATCTCAATAGGATTCAGGTCAGGACTTTGGCTAGGCCACTCCAAAGTCTTCATTTTGTTTTTCTTCAGCCATTCGGTGGTGGACTTGCTGGTGTGTTTAGGATCATTGTCCTGCTGCAGAACCCAAGTTTGTTTCAGCTTGAGTACACGAACAGATGGTCGGACATTCTCCTTCAGGATCTCTTGGTAGACAGCAGAATTCATAGTTCCTTTTATCACGGCAAGTCTTCCAGGTCCTGAAGCAGCAAAACAGCCCCAGACCATCACACTACCACCACCACATTTTACTGTTGGTATAATGTTCTTTTTATGAAATGCAGTGTTCCTTCTACGCCAGATATACTTGGACACACACCTTCCAAAGAGTTCCACTTTTGTCTCATCGGTCCACAGAATGTTGTCCCAAAAGTCTTGGGGATCATCAAGATGTGTTGTGGAGAAATTGAGACGAGCTTTGATGTTCTTTTTGCTCAGCAGTGGTTTTCTCCTTGGAACTCTGCCATGCAGGCCATTTTTGCCCAGTCTTTTCCTGATGGTGGAGGCATGAACGCTGACCTTAACTGAGGCAAGTGAGGCCTGCAGTTCCTTGGACGTTGTTGTGGGGTCTTTTGTGACCTCTTGGATGAGTCATCGCTGCGCTCTTGGGGTAATTTTGGGCGGCCGGCCACTCCTGGGAAGGTTCACCACTGTTCTATGTCTTCGCCATTTGTGGATAATGGCTCTCACTGTGGTTCGCTGGATTCCCAAAGCTTTGGAAATGGCTTTATAACCCTTTCCAGACTGATAGATCTCAATTACTTTCTTTCTCAATTGTTCCTGAATTTCTTTGGGTCTCGGCATGATGTGTAGCTTTTAAGGATCTTCTGGTGGACCTTACTGTGTCAAGCAGCTCCTATTTAAGTGATGCCTTGATTGTGAACAGGTGTGGCAATAATCAGGCCTGGGTGTGAGAAATTGAACTCAGGTGTGGACAACCACAGTTATAGTATGTTTTAACAAGGGGGGCAATCACTTTTTCACACAGGGCCATGATGGTTTGGATTTTTTTTCACCTTTAATAATAAACACCTTCATTTACAAATTGCATTTTGTGTTTACTTGTGTTGTCCTTGACTATTGTTTAAATTGGTTTGATGTTCCGAAACACTTAAGTGTGACAAACATGCAAAGGAACAGGAAATGAGGAAGGGGGCAAACACTTTTTCCACCATCAGGAAAAGACTGGGCAAAAATGGCCTGCATGGCAGAGTTCCAAGGAGAAAACCACTGCTGAGCAAAAAGAACATCAAAGCTCGTCTCAATTTCTCCACAACACATCTTGATGATCCCCAAGACTTTTGGGACAACATTCTGTGGACCGATGAGACAAAAGTGGAACTCTTTGGAAGGTGTGTGTCCAAGTATATCTGGCGTAGAAGGAACACTGCATTTCATAAAAAGAACATTATACCAACAGTAAAATATGGTGGTGGTAGTGTGATGGTCTGGGGCTGTTTTGCTGCTTCAGGACCTGGAAGACTTGCCGTGATAAAAGGAACTATGAATTCTGCTGTCTACCAAGAGATCCTGAAGGAGAATGTCCGACCATCTGTTTGTGTACTCAAGCTGAAACGAACTTGGGTTCTGCAGCAGGACAATGATCCTAAACACACCAGCAAGTCCACCACCGAATGGCTGAAGAAAAACAAAATGAAGACTTTGGAGTGGCCTAGCCAAAGTCCTGACCTGAATCCTATTGAGATGTTGTGGTATGACCTTAAAAAGGCCATTCATGCTCGAAAACCCTCTAATGTAACTGAATTAGGACAATTCTGCAAAGATGAGTGGGCCAAAATTCCTCCAGGACGCTGTAAAAGCCTCATTGCACGTTATCGCAAACGCTTGGTTGCAGTTGTTGCTGCTAAGGGTGGCCCAACCAGTTATTAGGTTTAGGGGGCAATCACTTTTTCACACAGGGCCATGATGGTTTGGATTTTTTTTCACCTTTAATAATAAACACCTTCATTTACAAATTGCATTTTGTGTTTACTTGTGTTGTCCTTGACTATTGTTTAAATTGGTTTGATGTTCCGAAACACTTAAGTGTGACAAACATGCAAAGGAACAGGAAATGAGGAAGGGGGCAAACACTTTTTCACACCACTGTATGCATTAGGATCCATGCAGGGTCCTTAGCCAAGGGACAGTCCACCTCCAGAGGACGGGAGCACGCTCTCTGCCAATGGAGGATCGGGTAAGTAAAAGTGTTTTTACTGTCCCCTGGGGTAGATGAACAGTTACCCCTTGCAGTGCAGAATAGATATATTTATTACCTAATGATGTCCATGTGCATGTACCCTGAATCCCTTGTGAAGGCAAACAGTGTCTTACTAATATAACATTTTCATTTTGTCATGCATTCTCAAAAACGTTATCAAATATGAAATGATGCCATAAAGAGGTTTTCCTCTTGCATAAAGAACATAGTAAAAGCTCTGTGCCTGGCCTGCACCCCTCCTCCATTGTTCATTGGTCAGACTGTTTTGCCTAGATCATCAGCCAATCAGTTGATTGAAGGGAATCCCAACCAACCACCATTCAACATAATATTTTAACAGCTCAGAGATTTAAAATGAACCACCTACAGTAGCTCTTCGACCATGTCAAGGTAATTACCGCTCCAGGTGGTATTGCTTGTGTTCACACCGTCCTAGTATATAGGAGATGAAGGGTGCCGGCCCAGCAAAGTCAAATGGCAGAAAATAAAGAAAGGACAGCTGCATTCCAAAATAATGCCTTTATTGAATGAAGCTTAATCCATACATCAATCAGAGACACAGGTCCAGATGATATCTGACGCGTTTTGCACCATTAATGGCACTTAATCATGGCTGTAGGGCGACCGATCGCAATGTGTCTTTTATACACAACAAAATAATATATGGTGGTCACCTGACCAATTGTATCTAATCCAGATAGCTCTTTGACCAGTTGAGCTGCTCATTGGTTGCCTGTGAGGTATTTATTATGGTAGAAAACAATCTTGCTATCACATGTGATGTGTATGGGTTGTTAATATGTGGAATGTACAGGCTACAACATATAGAATGACCTCACTGAGCTACCATATATTTATAGCTTTGTACCAGCCCTACTCGCTCACCCAAAACAGATCAAAGAACACATCTGGAAACTCAAAGAACAAAAACTTTTCCTGATTCCCCCAAAATGTGAAAAGCTGATTAGAGAAAGATTAGCCTTCAATGAACAGAAAAAAACATCATGCTCCGTTATCCTTGTGTGGAAGCAAGATGCCGGGATGCCGGTGTTCTGCCTAATACAGTCCGCCCATCAAATGCTGTCCGCTCCGTACTGCGCATGCGCAGTACGGAGCAGCCGAAGCTTCGGAAAAACTCCGAAGTTGAACGGCGCCTGCGCCGTGAGTGGAGGAGGTAGCCCCACTATCCAAGCGGACATAGGGTTAAGAATTTTAGAGGGCCCCTCGCGGGCGAGCTTCGCTCGCCACGCTTCGGGCTCGGCCTCGCTCCGCTCGGCTCTTTTTTATTCTAACTCTATGTCCACTTGGATAGTGGGGATAGAACCTGGACTCACGGCGCAGGCGCCGTTCGTCCTCGGCAATTTTCGGAATCTGTGTTCCTGTGTACTGCGCATGCGCAGTACGCAGGGGACAGCATCTGATGGAGGACACTATTTTACAAGACACCGGCACTGACTGCTGCATGTGTAGAATGCTGAATAGGAATCATGAATGGTAAGTGGACCTAGCATCAGATATTATTTTCATTGTAAGTGCATGCATAATAAGTGATGTATAACAGTAACACCTACATATATTTATTACTTCCTACAGAAATCACAGAATTCTCCCTGATAATATAAAAACTTGGAGTCATTTTTGTTTAGGCATCATCCAGAGTCAGCATCTTCTTGGACTGAAATCCTGGCTTTTAGAAGACAAAGCAGTTCATTTCCAATGTCGGAGACCACAGATCAGCTCCTGCACCAGCCTTTTACCTTGTGACCTCTGGAAGATTTACCCCCCTTCAGGACCAGGCCATCTTTTGTGACACGGCACTGCGTTCATTTAACTGACAATTGCACAGTCATGCAACACTGTACCCAAATAATATGTCTGTCATTTCTTTCCCCACAAACATAGCTTTTCTTTTGGCCAAGAAAAAGACAGAAGGTGCGTAGGCCTAGCGCATTATCACCAAACAAAGGTTTTATTAATGTACAAAGATAGGTGATATACTCACAAAAAAAAGACTTAGATAAAAGCATATCTTAACTGCTTGCTGACCAGTCGCCATCATTATACTGCGACAGGTTGGCTCCCCAGCACGAATCGCCGTAGGTGTACGTCGGCTGCTTTAAGTTGGCTCCCCTGTACGAATCGCCGTAGATGTCCGGCGGTCACCCGCGATCGATAATATAATACAATAAGGCTAATATAGTGCAATAGTGGGAATGTGTCCTTAGAGTAGGCAGATGTAAAAGCCCTTCATGAATCCAGTAATGTATTCATTAAAATGATTACATGCGTTTGAAATAGTAATTTAGTTTGTCTTGGTGCTAATTCCAGAAATCTCTTCCACAGCAGCATTTAGAGAAACCTGCGGAGAGTGTCGGAGGTCTGGTTGAGTATATTTATCTCGGATGACAAGCAGGCATTCCTGAAGCACCTTTACATCAGAGATGAAGCCTTAAGCCCCGTACACATGATTGGAAATCCTGCCAGCAAAAGTCCAATGTGAGCTTTTGGTCGGAAATTCCAATCGTGTGTATGCTCCTATGGACTTTTGCTGGCGGAATTTCCACCAGCAAAAGATTGAGAGCAGGTTCTCTCTTTTTCAGACAGAAAAAGTTCCGATCGGAAATTCCGATTGTCTGTAGCAATTCCATCTCGCAAAATTCCTACGCATGCTCGGAAACAATTTGACGCATGCTCGGAAGCATTGAACTTAATTTTCTCGGCTTTTCGTAGTGTTGTACATCACCGCGTTCTTGACGGTCAAAAGTTCAGAGAACTTTTGTGTGAACGTGTGTATGCAAGCCAAGCTTGAGCGGAATTCTGTCGGAAAAACCATCAAAGATTTTTCCGACGAAAACTCAGATTGTGTGTACGTGGCATTAGATGTTCCATTTTGGTCATTATACCCTACCGATGTTCCATCTTGTTCACTGAAGCCTATTTTGACCACCTTAGCCGGGGTCAAAATGATCTGGTAAGCCCTCTACTTTTTAACATGATATGGAGTAATTTTTTTTATAGAGGGCTTTCCAGGGTATCTTTCTCTCCAATGATATGTTTCACTTGGATTGCTGTACATTGGTTGGTTGAGAATAATACTGCTATTGGCTCTGAAGGACTACTCCTGAGCTTATTCTCCTTCCTTTTCTACATCTGCTTTCTAATATGATTGCGTACACATTTTTTGCACTTTACTGGAATTAATGTTGTTTTATTCAAGCTACCTACAGAAATATCCCACTTTTAAAGTGGAGGGCCACTCTAAAAAAAAAAGAGCATTAATATTCTTAAAAAATAAAAATAAAAAAAAAGTGAAAAAAATAATAATATTTTTTACCTTGCCAGAAATCCCTGTTTCTAGGCAGTCTTCCTAATCTGCCTTCTTCCTGCTCCTCGGTGATCTTCAGTCTTCTCTCCTCCTCCGCATTGACTTCTGGGTAATGGGGCGCGCTGTGTTCTGGGAACTGTGTGTTCCCTAACACAGCGCATCCCATTCACAAAGTGCAGCGTGACTCGAACATGCGCAGTAGGAAACGGGCAGTGAAGCCGCAAGGCTCCACTGCCTGTTTCCCTTAGTGAGGATGGCAGCGCTGGGACCTGAGAGCCGAGGGACATGTCAGCCTCGGCGGCCGAAATCGCAGGTGCCCTGGAAAGGTAAGTCTCCTTATTAAAAGTCAGCAGCTACTTTTGTTTTAGCTGCTGACTTTAAAAAAAAATATTTTTTACGGCTGAAACACCGCTTTAAGTACACAATGGGACTAGAGCATGTATGTAAAACAAAAATGTACTTAAGGTGAAGCAATACCTTTTTTTACTTCTGGGATGTCAGAGGCTGTAGTGGGCGTGCCAGGGGCTGTAGTGGGGGTGTCAGGGGCTGTAGAGGGGGGTCAGGTGCTGTAGTGGGGGTGTCAGGGGCTGTAGTGGGGGTGTCAGGGGTTGTAGAGGGGGGGTCAGGGGCTGTAGTGGGGGTGTCAGGGGCTGTAGAGGGGGGGGGTCAGAGATTTTAGTGGGGGGATTCAGGGAGTGTTTCCAAGTAGCAGGGAATCTGAACTATCCATGCACGGATTACTCAGCTGCAGCTTTAGCTTGAGAGACACTTTACATACACTCGTGGGCACGTCCTTACTCGCGAGTGTATGTAAAGTGATTGTACTTAAAGCAGGGTATGCCTGTATTGGATGAATTTATGAAATTAGTTGATACGCACTTTGCACTTTATTATTCACAGCACTGCACTTTTTATATTGATTCTTTACCAGAATATAGTGCTAGCTACTATATTAGGAAGAGAAGCCCAAGCACAAGGAGATCCCTACTTTTTTGTAAAGGAAGTTTGCTGACTGGGGTGGAAAGCACAGTGATAACCTCATCAGTGAGAATCTGTTCCTTCACTATCCAATCACAGCTTTGAACAACCTGATTTGCAGTGTAAAATAATAAAAGGACATGACACTGTGTAGTGTCTGGTTTTGGATTTGAAAATTTGCTAAATGTAATTATAAATCCTTTTATAGATAACCATATGTACTGTATGTCAACTATGTATTTATTAATCTTTTTCCCTACAATTACACTTTAATAAAAAGCAAAAATCACCCATTTTGACCTTCTATGATGTTGTGAACATTTCATTTAGTCAATGTTGTAAAAAATATTTATCACTAATCTCATTTATTTACTCTTTTTGCAGACTTGTAAAGTGTCCACATTGCCTAATAGACACGGCTGCCATTAGAAATCATGGGGCCCCATATGTCCTGTATGGTAGGGTCACCAGGTCATGTGTGTTATGCATTCATAAAGTTTTTTAAAATTCCTAACTACATTAGATTACAGCCTGACTTTCATTACCCTCTACCCAGCTGCAAATCAAGAGCGAGTCCTGGGTGTTGTCACTGGTTCTAGACAGAGAGGGGAAGGAGGCCTATTTGAAGATTATTTGGTGGTGAGAGGCCACAACTTTCTGACCACTTCTTAAAGTGACAGTGACAGTAATTTTTAGAATACAGTTTGGATACTTACTATATTCCCGTCATTGCGGGATCAAGTCAAGTCCGAGTGGTCCAGCACTGGAACTTTGGGCCCCAACGATTACCAACACACTGGCCAGTGGGAGGAGTTTGGAAAGATTAATGGACCTTTAGTTCCCAGTACCCCCTTTAGTTAGGATCTCCCTGGTTTAAGGGCCTATTTACACCAGGTGCAGTATGACTTCATTGGGAGGCAATTCCAGCCTAGTCCAACTGCAAGACAAGGCAGGACTGTCCTTGGATCTTAAAAAATCCTGGCATCTTGTAGATCTTGGCTGTGTTTTGCTGACATCTTTGTTGATCTGTCCGGCAGAGTGATCTCCTGCCTGTCATAAGTGCTTTAGTGCTTGCAGAGGGAGGCAGCGGCACAGTATGCAGAACATGGACAGGTAAGCAGGGCTGGACTGGGACAGAAATTTGGCCCTGGCCTTGATCCAGACCAGCCCACTTTAATTTTCCAAACGAGCACAAAAACAGTATGTAAAACTATACGCAATTGTGCAAAAAAAAAAAAACACAAGTAGCATAACATAAGGAGGAGTCCTCACTAACCTCTTTTATTATTTCACTTATTCTCCTCTGTATTTTTCTTATCTTTCTCACATCACTGCGTGAAGTTGAGGGCGAGCCGCGCAGCCATTACTTTGTCACTGAAACCGGCCCACTGAGCCATCGGCCCACCGGGAAACTCCCTGTAGTCCCAATGGCCAGTACATGCCTGCAGGTAAGTAATGGTTGTAATGGTTGTAATAGTGCAATAGTGCCTGTTTTGCCTGGTGGACTGTTTTAAGTAAAGTACTGAAACTTTGTCCCCACCTGGTCTGAAATCATTAAAGAATTGTATCATAAGTAACTGGCACACACATAGTTCACCAAGTGGGTCTTTAATACATTGGGGTATGAAGACATTGGGGTATGAAGACATCAGTGTAGAGTGAAGCAATGTGAGGACATAAGCAGTTGCCAAGAGTAACGGCAATGTAACAAGCAGCCTGTTCATAGCATGTACTTGTTATAGATGGCATGGCCTCTCACAGCGAGAGAGATATAGTCGACACTCCCTGTGCCAGCAGTCTGTCTCCCAGAGCAATAGGGGCGGATTGCACCGCAGAGGTTCTCTGTCCTGTACAGAGGTCAGGAGGTTCAAGAGTTAAGTTGATTGCACATGTGGAGCCCTTGCAGAGTGCACAGCGGGGCCCACTCTGCTACTTGGGAGTAGTAGTGGAAGGCGCTGGACAGGTGGACGTGGACTTTGGCTTAGCGTGTCTCTCCAAAATGCAAGTATCTGTGAAGCTGTACATTGACATGAGAAGCTGAGAGTTAACTGGAGAACAGTTGCAGTGTTGTGTGCACATTGTGAATGTTCATCTCAAGTGTGGAGGTCCACCTTAAGGTTGAGTGTCCCCCACGGCAGCCTCAGCCTTGTCGCAAGATATCGAAAATGCAACACAAAGTAAAAGTACTCCATGTGTGTGTGTAAACGGACCCTGTAACAAATTGCCTAACATAGCCCAGAAGAACCCACCTGGGGTAGGCCTCTCATGTGACCCTTGCTTGGCGCTCAACGTGGAGGGAAACATGGAGGACATGACTGACACCCACCCCCTAACCTTACATATGGAATAAAAATGTCTTCTATGGAAAGGTCTGTTGCCCAGAGGGAGAAAACATTGTATTTACATTCTATAGGTATGCATTCATACTTATTTAGACTGGAGCTAAACCCCTGTATTCCTGTTTGTTGTAACAGTTTTCAACTAAATGGCACTGAAAGTTTGTTACCCTTTTAGCATAAGATTACTGTATATACTCCTATATACGCCTCAGATGCTGCATGTTGTAAACAAGCACAGATGGCAAACAAAATAAAGCAGCATCTGTCAGAGGAAAAACTTTAGGAGTAACTTACACATTGCAGATCAGATCATACCCTCAGTAAGAAATCAATATATATAAAGTCCAGCGCTATTAAAAATGAGAAGTGTAACATGAATTCAAGAAAATAAAAAACAATGTGACAATATATAAGTGACATCATATAAACTCAAATTCATCAATAAAAGTCAGTTAAAGTCCAAAAATAAAGATAAAAAAAGAGAAAATCAATAAAATATAAGAATAGGTTCCAGTGTGCCAGAAGAGCAGATTCCACAGGAAAAAAAGAAATAGACAATTGCATGCATAGGAGAGCCAGCTTCCCCAGATCCTCCGTGCAGGGCCGCTGTTAGAAATCATGGGGCCCCATACAGCCTACCTGACGGGGCCCCATTGACCCCGCCCACAACCCATCCTGGCTCCGCCCATAACCCCACCCCTGCCTCCACGCTGTCAGGGCAGGAGGCAGGAGCTGGAACATTTAACATTTACAGCGCCCCACCAATCATAACTGTATCTGAATGGGAGAGATGTCAGTGTTTTGACATCTGTGCCCATTCAGTTTGTGTCTTCATACGGAGCTTTCAATCAGGTCTGCATGAAAAAGGACCTAATTGCAAAGCTTGGGTGAAAGGTTATGAAAGGAGAGTGCTTTGGGGGTGGTAAAAATGCAGCTTGGCTATGTATTTTTACTGTCCCTTCCCCCATCACATGTGTAAAAGTAGCATCTCACTATGTGCTCATGGTCATTATCATTATGATGATCAGAGCACAGCAGGTGCTGTGTGGCTCTGTCAGTGTAACATGACTGTGTGATGCTGACTTTGTTATGGCTGTGCTGAGTTATAGTCTGTAACACACAGTACAGTCATATATCAGGAAAGTCAGCACCCAACAGCCATGTTACACTGACAGAGCCATACAGCACCTGCTGTGCCCTGATCATCATAATGATAATAACCATGAGCACACAGAGTCTAGGGACTGCACATGCTACAATAGTGTGACCTGTCAGTGTGTGTGTGTGTGTGCAGGGGACTGCTTGCCTGTGCACCACTGCCATTGTCCAGATTACTCCTGCTGCTCTGTCTGTCTCAGCCGTCCCAGTGATAAGTCCCTCAAGCTGCAGCACTTACTGGATGAAGGGAGCCGTATAACAGTAATATCCATCCGCCGGAGAGGCATACAGTGAGCAGGAAGAACTTTAGTTTGTGCAGGTATACTGAGAACAGCATGCGGCACAGCATTGTATCCCTGCACCCGAAAATAGAAAAAAAGTCCCTCTTCTGCTTTCACCTCCTGGGCCCCTCTGGTAACCTGATGGGGCCCAGGAAATGAATATATATTCCTTATATATGTTAGTAATCAAGTGGGTGCAGGTTAATATAGTTATTTCGTTTTTTTTTTTTTTTTTTTTTTTTTTTTTAGCTAGAAGTTAAAAGCTGCTCGGGCCCCCCCTGCTGGCCGGGCCCGGTACAACAGGGCTGGTTGTACTGCCCTATCAGCGGCCCTGCCTCCGTGTGCAATACCAACAATGTAAAAGGTAGCAGCTTACCAGAATGTATTGTCTTCCAAACTAATGCAAAAGCCAATGAGCTGTGGGGAAAAAACTGTCCCAAATACATCCGTAGAGGTACTGGCAGTC
Source organism: Lithobates pipiens (assembly GCF_037356315.1). Classification (NCBI taxonomy): domain Eukaryota; kingdom Metazoa; phylum Chordata; class Amphibia; order Anura; family Ranidae; genus Lithobates; species Lithobates pipiens. The sequence goes on from NW_027507785.1 coordinate 82,523,628, forward strand.
CTGGAGTGCTCCAGGTCAGATTCTCGTTCCCAATATATGCATATTTGGAACATAAAAGATCATTGCGTAATTCTGTATAAAAGTGCTATTTATTATATATAGCACTTACACATCCATAGTAAAAAACAAGCATGTAATCACATGAAAAATGCTGCAGCGATAACCATAAACAGTAATAAGTGGCCAAAGAGCCTGGTATCATCACATCTGGTCCCACCCAATGCGTTTCATCATATACTTGACATGCCCCTGACAACATCAAGTATATGATGAAACGCGTTGGCTGGGGGTGACCTCGGTCCTTGGGCCCATCGGGTTGGAAGAAGTTTAAGGGTCCTTTCACACGGGGCGGATCAGTTCTGATCCGCCCCGTGGATGTCCGTTTGCTCAGCGGGGATCACTCCGCCGATCCCCGCTGAGCAGGGAGATGACAGCTCCGTCTCTGCACACTGCGCAGGGACGGACCTGTCACAGCGCCGCTCTCCCCTATGGGAGATCGGATGACGACGGACCGCAGTGCCCGTCGTCATCCGATCCGATCCGCAGACGGATGGAAAAATAGCTTTTTCCTCCGTTACACTTTTTCGGATCGGAGCGGGTCGGATGTCAGCGGACATGTCACCGCTGACATCCGACGCTCCATAGACCTCTATGGAGCACCCGTTCAGGTCCGCCTAAAAAACTGACAGGCGGGCCTGAACGGGACGTCGGTGTGAAAGAGGCCTAAGGGTTGCGAATCCTTGCCTGTAATGGGGCTTTGCTACAAAATTACTACAGGGTGACATAGCTGGGTTCTGCAATCAAGTGAGTGCTGGTGGAAGAATGGGAGCTGTATATAGGTGTCAGGTCACCTGAGTCCAAGTGACAGATGCACCCTGTTGGGGTCTGGAGTGCCCCGCAAGGTAGTAAACCCTTTGTCTGACTGCTGCGGATTGAGCTCTAGGTGATACAGGAGAGCAGGTACTCTGTAGTACCAACCTGGATGACACTGGGTGCTAGAGCATGAGATTTCCCAGGGTGCAGAATCTAAGAGCCAGCGGGTATTCACCAGAGGCCCCTAGTGGTGGGGATGGATTTAGCTGCAGTCTGACTCCAGGTCGTGACCCCTAGGGCCTCCCAGCTCATGTTCATGGTAGACTACAGGGAGGTACTGCAGGGAGGTAGAGAGGAAGCAGAAGACTGCGACAACAAGGGATAGTCAGGAGATAACCAAAGGTCGGGGCAACAAGCAGGTAAGGATAGTCAAGAACAAGCCAAGATCGGTAACTGGAATCAGATGTAGAACACACAGCAAGTAGCACACGAAAGCCAGACACACAATATTGATCAGCAGGGCTGACTTGCAGTGCACAGGTTAATATAGAGTTCCCTGATAGGGGCTGGGGTGGAGCCATACCTTGAGGAGAGATTACTTAAGCAACCAGGTGAGAGTGGCTGGCCTCTTAAGCTGAACACATTGAGAGGTAAGCTGACAAACAAACATTACTGCATTTCCATGACAATAGGACTGTATATAGGAAGAGTTGCCCTGGAAGTTTGAAGTCAAGTAGGCATCCCATAACCTCCCATCCCTATCCAAGTTATATCCCTCAATAAAATGAAAAAAACAAACAATAACTGACTCTGAAGTGACTGTGGAAATACGGTGTGCCTGGCTGTGCAGGGTGGGGAATCCCAGTTCATCTGCAACCCTTTAAGGGGGTGGGCTGCATTCTTTTATAGGTAGGCTCAGACGATTTACTAAAACTGGAGAGTGCAAAATCTGGTGCAGCTGTGCATGCAGGAAGCTAATTGATTTCTATGGAGAGCTGCACTAGATTTTCTACTCTCCAGTTTTAGTAAATCAATCCCATAGTCTCTATAAGACTCTATGACAACATAGTCTAGCTAAGAATCACTAGTAAAATAGTTCATTACACAAACAGTTACTTTTCCTCAAATACAGCATTCTTTTCAATGAAGTCCAGGTTAGTTATGGTAACAAAGGTTAACAGCTGGAGGGATCCAAATATTGGGGACTTGGGAGCTCCCCACTGGAACCAGAGCACTCTGGTAGTAGTTGAGGAGGTGCTTCCCACAGTAGCTGTGAATTTCAGCGAAACTGCATGCGATTTATCTCCAGCCCAGCTTGCTACACACCAGTTCTGACAGTGGAGGACCTCTCACATGGCTGAAGATCACTTGCTCAGCTTCCTATGCCTCTCTGAGCTGCTGATCGAGGGAAGCAGAACAACTTATCTTCCCTGAGTATATCCAAGAACCCAGGGGTTAAAGGGGCCTGCACCTGCAACTGAATATGGTGAGTAGCACAAGCTACAATCCAATCCTCTACAGTAGCACAAGCTGCCAATCCAAGGAGCTGATAATAGAAGAGAGCAGAGTGAAAGATTAGTGTGATTGTAAAGTCTTGTTTTTTTCTTTAAAAATAACAAACCTATTATACTTATCTGCTCTGTGTAGTGGTTTTGCACAGAACAGCCCAGATCCTCCTCTTCTCGGGTCCCTCTTCGGCTCTCCTGGCCCCTTCCTTCTATTGAGTGCCCCCACAACAAGCAGCTTGCTATGGGGGCACCCGAGTCAAGTCACAGCTCCCTATGTCAATTTAGACACAGAGCCCTGGTTTGGCCCCACCTCCTCTCTTTCCTGATTAGCTAACTGACTTTGATTGACAACAGCGGGAGCCAATGGCTTCACTGCTGCATCTTAGCCAATCAGCCAAGGGACTTGTGGACATCGATGGAGAGAGATTGGGCTCTGGTAAGTATTAGGGGGGCTGCTGCACATAGAAGGTTTTTTATCTTAATACATAGAATGACATGTCAAGCATGTCAGATGACCCATTCTCCTGCTGAGTCCCGTGGTTTCTTGTTTTCGGACCTATGCTACTACTGGACACAGAGGCCAGCAGAAACCAAGAAATTTTTTTTTTTTTTTAAATCTAAGGTAAGTAAAAAATCAGTACAAGGGACATTACTTGCAGCCAGTGTGATGTGTCCCTTGTCCTGCTAGCCCCTGCTTTAGTTGAAAATGTACATTCTCTGACCCCCTCCATCCCTTTTATGTTCTATGAATAGGGGAGGGGGTGGAAGGGGCGGGCATAGTCAGCACTCTTGATGAGTGCATGTGACTGGTCCCTTGGCTATATTAACACACAGAAGCAGGAGTTAATAGAGCCAAGAGAGCTATCATATGCACTCATCAAGAGTGTTGACTATGCTTGCCCTTTCTGCCCCCTTCTCTATTCGGAGGAGCTGTACCAGTGGTGGCCTGTCCATATGCCGCCCTGCTAATCCATGCATCCAGCCCCCTAATCTACATGCGGGGTGCCTGACACATGGATTCCAATAAAAAAAAAATCATTTTTTTTTTAGAAGCATTTGATTAGAGTCTGAGACTCGCTGGATCACAGATCAGATTAAGGGGTCAATCCCAACCCCTTACTACATGATCAGCTGTCAGCCAATGACAGCTGATCATGTGATGTAAACAGAGCTGGTAATTGGCTATTGTTCTCCTTGTGCTGACGATCACCGGCGGCTGTGAGAGGGACATCAGTCCCGATCACGGAGAGCTGCCACCAGCTCCTCAGTGTCCGCCTGTGCCACCTAACAGTGCCACATAACAGTAGACAACAGTGCCACCTACCAGTGCCCACTAGCCCACAGTGCCACCTATCAGTGCCCACAATAAGTGCCTCATCAACAGTGCTGCACATTAGTGCCACCTATCAGTGCCCATCAGTGTCACCTACCAGTGCCCATCAGTGCCGCCCTCAGTGCCCACTAGTGCCACCTATCAATGCCCATCAGTGCCATCTATCAGTGGTACCTATCAGTACCCATCAGTGCCACCCATCAGGGCCCATCAGTGCCATCTTATCAGTGGCCATCAGTGCCGCCTTATCTGTGCCCATCAGTACTGCCTTACCTGTCTCCATCAGTGCCGCCTTTTCTGTGCCTATTAGTGCCTATCAGTTCAGCCTATCAGTGCCCACCAGTGCAGCCTATCAGTGCTCACCAGTTCAGCCTATCAGTGCTCACCAGTGCAGCCTCATCAGCGCATATCAACGAGAAAAATTACCTGTTTGCAAAATTTTATAACAAACTATGAAACATGACTTTTTTTCTCAAAATTTTCCATATTTTTTTGTTTGTTTAGCAAAAAATAAAAATCCCAGCTGTGATTAAATACCACCAAAAGAAAGCTCTATTTGTGTGAATTTTTTTTATAAAAATGTAATTTGGATACAGTGTTGTATGACCGCGCAACTATCATTCAAAGTGCGTAGGCACTGAAAGCTGAAAATTGGTCTGGGCAGGAGGAGGGTTTAAGTGCCCAGTAAGCAAGTGGTTTAACCCTATGGACTAAAACTGAGATGCCATTAAAGTTGTCCCAATACATTTGACAATCTAGTGTAGGTCAGTCCTTATGCTTTTCTTGAAGGCCATTTCATTTTCTTTTCACGTTATGAAAGGAGCAGATATTAGACCTTGCAATTTGCAGTGACAACCCACGTGTTTTGTACCTACAACCACAAGCAAATATCTTAAAATTCTACTCAGAACTCTTCTAATCCTGGAAACCCAGCGGGGACATGAAATGAAATCCACAGGGTAGAAGAATCTCAATTTTTCATTTTATAACTCCTTACTGGAATCAGCAGAAAAAGAAAACGCCAAGCCTGTCCCACCTTTCTACTAATCTAACATTTGACAATTACCGGAAACGGGGAAGTGAGAACACATTCAAACACTCATTTAACTTCCCGCATATTGTGGAAAGATCAAGATTAGGGGCATTGTTGTGTCCAAGTCAGAGATCTTGTAGTCACTGGCACCTTAATGCACCTTATTGTGAGAACCAGAAATGGGAATGATATGGTGTAGACCTGTCACTGCTAACTGGGTTCGGAAACAAATCAAGGACATAAAAACCTTTAAGTATTGCCAAATATACACGCCTTAAAAAAGGAAAAAAAAATAAGTAACTTTTTTGGAACCAATCAGTGAGCTAATCTCATGATTATACAGAATAATTTACTTCCATGGAGTCATAGGGAGATTTCTGCTGTTGGGAAGGTCGTACATTCTCTTATAAAGTTCATTGCAATTCAATAAGTTTGATGTGGGTGGATCATTAAATGTACTACTAAATTCCTCTGCATATTGGATACCTAAGCAAATTTTTTAGACCACACACTACTAACCCTTGACTTACTAAATGGCATATTTAATCATGGTTGCACAATGCTCAAGCACAGACTCTTTAGAGTCACCAATTTATCAAAATGTTCATGTGTAACACATACTGTATGTGCTGCAAAAAAAGAGTGGGCTTTAACCATACCTCCCAACTTTTTGAGATGGGAATGAGGGAAACCTATCAGAAAAAGTATACAGTCATAGGACATACCCCTTGCCATGCCCCCTTAACTACTTAAAGTGGTTGTAAACCCTTACAACACACTTTGACCTACATGTAAGCCTAGATTAAGGCTTACCTGTAGGTTCAAGAAATATCTCCTAAACCTACACGGTTTAGGAGATATTTACAAAAAGACAGGCACCGCTATCTACGGAGCATGCGCCGTAGACAGTGGCGCTCGGGGCACTGAGCACGCCGCAGATCACGGCGATATGCCGCTCGTGATGGCTCCCGTGCACATGCGCGGGAGTGACGTCATCACGGCTCAGGCAAATCACAGCGCCGGAGCAGCGAGATCCGGAAGTCACTCCGGGATACATGGCAGCGGCTTTGTTCTCAGGTAAGTTATTCATAATGAGCTAGTATGCTATGCATACTAGCTCATTATGCCTTTGCCTTGCAAGTTGCATTTTTTTTTTTTAAAGTGCCTTTACTTCCTCTTTAAGCCCCGGACCATTTTGCTGGCCAAAGTCCAGAGCACTTTTTGCGATTTGGCCCTGCGTCGCTTTAACTGACAATTTGGTGGTCGTGCGACATGCCTCCCAAACAAAATTGACATCCTTTTTTTCCCACAAATAGAGCTTTCTTTTGGTGGCATTTGATCACCCCTGCAGTTTTTATATTTTGCGCTATAAACAAAAAAAGAGCTACAATTTTGAAAAATAAAAAACATTATTTTTTACATTTTGCTATAATAAAAATGCCCCTCAGTTTAGGCTGATACATATTCTTCTACATATTTTTGGTAAAAAAAATGTAGAAGCATTTATTGATTGGTTTGCGCAAAAGTTATAGCGTTTACAAAATAAGGGATAGTTTTATGGCATTTTTATTAATGATATTTTTTTTACTAGTAATGGCGGTGATCAGCGATTTCTATCGTGACTGCGACATTATGGCGGACACATCAGACATTTTTGACACATTTTTGGCACCATTGTCATTTATACAGCGATCAGTGCTATACAAATGCACTGATTCCTGTGTAAATGACACTGGCAGTGTAGGGGTTAAGTATGTCCTGGGGAGTGATTCTAACTGTGGAGGGGGCATGGCTACGTGTGACACATCACTGATCAGTGCTCCCGATCATAGGGAGCAGAGATCAGTGACACTGGCACTAGGCAGAACGGGGAGATGCTTGTTTACATTATCATCTCCCCGTTCTTCCTCTCCGTGAGACATCAAGTCCACGGGATCCGCGGCCCGACTCACGGAACTTGTCGTGGAGGCCGGCGGCGGCACGCGCAGGCCGCCTCTTAAAGGGCAACATACAGGTACGTTAGTTTGCCTGTACGAGCCCATCTGCCGACGTATATCGGTGTGAGGTGGTCGGCAAGCGGTTAAAGTAGAATTGTACAAAAAAAATTGTACAAAAAAAACAAAACAAGATTGGTTAAACCCACGAGTGCTTTTTTTTACCACTACTATTCCTATATATATATATATATATATATATATATATATATATATTGGCTTTTGGAATTTACAAATGCAGAAATTTAAAAATCAGATGAAAGGTTTAGCTCTAGCAAATGCTTTTTGATAGATAAAAAGTGCATTTTATATACAACTATATAGATCAGACTAAAATGACAAAATGAGGGGCAAATGAGGAGAAATGAGGGACAGAGGGACATTGCTCCAAATCAGGGACAGTCCCTCAAAATTAGGGACAATTAAGGGGTGTGGCTTTAACATCCACACCCTACCCATATGATTCACTAGGAAGCTAATGTTTCTGTGCTGAGAGCACGCTCAATGTGCGCTCCCACCACAGAGACTGAACTGTGAACGCCAGTGCTCTCAGTCTCCTCTAACGATCGATAGCTGGTGGCACCGACTCCCAATCAAGTGACCACTGTGACAGCCAATCATCAATCCTTCCCACCCCTGGCATATAGACCCTATTAAAGAGATGCGGGGTCTGGGCAACCTATTTAAACTAATGGCAGTCTGACAGCGGTCACCATTGATTATACGTATTCACACAATAGCTTCAGCTATTGATGAATGGCTGAGTCTGGATGCAGTCAGCTGGACATCTGTCCCTTACTGCAGCTAACCACTCTGTATGTGACTATATGAAAACATCAATTTGCCATATGTTTAAATGGGCTGAGTGGCCACTGCTAATTGCATTGTCCTGGTCTGCTGATTCTTGCCGCTGGAATCTGGTGGCTGCATGTAACCAGCCATGTGAGGCCCCATTCACATCTAGGGATTTGCAATTGTATGCAGAAATTCTGCCTGTGATTTCAGAATGCTCTAAGATCGCTGTGTTTGGATGCCATTCATTCCTAATGACACCTCAGTAGCGAAGTGATTTTGCCGTGCTTGTCATGCGATAAAAATACAGGTGAAAAAATCACGCAAAGCTTGTCGCCCAAAAAGCTACAGGAGCTTCTTTTGTGCAAAAACATGCATAGGGCAGCCCATTCAAATAAAGGCCCCATTTATTAGTGGGAAAGCGCTTTCCTGCTTACAATTGAAATGTGTTTCTACGTGTTGTGCACAGGGTAGCCCATTGATTTGGGCTACCCTATGCGTGCTTGTTGCAAAAATGAACCTCTTGCATCTTTTTGGATGACATGCATCTCATGATTTTTTTTCACACCGTTTTGCTGTATTTTTTGTGTGGTTTTCACTTGTTTTTCGTTTGAGATTTCGCACCATTTTTGGGGGTGCCATTAATTCAGCGCATGTTGCACATTTTGCAGCAATCTGAGCGTGATTGGAATCGTGGGCAGAATCTCATCGAATGGGACCGAAATGTGGAGTTGGTGGTGCCAAAGGTAGAGAGAAGATTAGGAACCCAGTGTCAATAGAGAGCAGTGTTCACCAAATAAAGGGCAAGGCGTGTTAGACCTCACAGTATAGTGGGTCCAATCCTCAGGTAAACAGGTAGTTTGAATGGTGGAGTCATGGAAAAAGGCAAAACTTTTTGTGATATGTTATTGGTCATAATATCACTGTTGAAGGAACTTTCTGGTGATATATCAGAAATATACACCGAAGACACATGGTTGTTGGGACACCATCCCTTGCACAAAGGCATTATCTTTATTATTTATTCATTTTTATTTGATAGTAGAATTTTTGTTATGTATTTATGAAACATATACACATGCTGAATAATAAAGAGATAGTTAGTGGTTGTAGTGCACTTTATTATTTTAATAAAAAAATGTTAATGTTGAAATTGAGAGAGTTTAGTTCTGCTTTAAAACATGACAAGGGTATATACACGGGTATATTAAGAACAAAAGGGAGTAAATATGACACATTCATTGTTTGGGTTACATACACTTTAAATCAGCTTCAAACCTCCAAGGCAGGTGTTGAATATGATTGGTATTACAGGATCAGTGTTGCCAACTGTCAGTATTTTTACTGGCAGCCAGTAAAAAAAGGGCATTTTTCTCCTGCCAGTTCCAGTCCGGAGCCGGCCGAGACCATTCGAGTGCCTGCTACTGTGTGTTCGGGCAGCGCTGGTGGGTCTGACGGTGGCTGTGCCTGAGCATGTTGTGTGATGTCATAATGGAGCCTAGGGTGTGGGTCTGCTGGATGGGAGCAAAGCAAACCAGGAGCTGGACTGTCAGTGCTGTTTGGACTGGAGAGGACTGAAGGGACCACCTGGCGTGGAGAGACTGTCAGTGCTGTTTGGACTGGAGAGGACTGAAGGGACCACCTGGCGTGGAGAGAGACTGTAACTATGACTCAGGAAGGGACGTGTGTTATCAGTGATCTGTGCTGCTGCACACTGCTGTCAGTGTCACTGTGATGCTGCGTACACATGGTCGGAATTTCCGATGGGAAATATTGAATGTGTGCTTGTTGTCGGAAAGTCCGACAGTGTGTATGCTCCATCGAACATTTGCTGTCGGACTTTCCGCCAACAAATGTTGGCTAGTAGGTCCTCAAATTTTCCGCCAACAAAACTTTGTTGTCGGAAAGTCAGATCGTGTGTACACAAGTCCGCGCACAAAAGTCCACGCATGCTCAGAAGCGGCCGGTCTTGTAAACTAGCATTCGTAATGGAGAATTAACATTTCTGACTTGGAAATCTCCAAATGCAGCAGAGAATTCTCTTCCTCTTTAATGGGACAATAATGAAGCTCTTTTGCTGGTGATACTGATGGAGTTATTGCAAACAAATTTTCAAAGGCTTTTTTTTTCAAGTGATATCAAGAATAATAATAATGATAATAGCGCTAAATAAAAAATTCAAAAACAAAAGCGCAAATCAACACTCATCAAACTTCTACTAACACAAAACTACCAGAAGGAGCCCAAAGGTTGGCGTTAAAGAGCTGAAAAACCACGTAGTCCTTCTAGTATTTCACTAAGTTCGTAATTGTTGGCTGACTTTTGTGTGACCATGTGTATGCAAGACAAGTTGGAGCCAACAACCTTCGAACAAAAATCCACGGTTTTGTTGTCATAAAGTCCAATCGTTTGTATGCGGCATGAGAATCAATTTCATGTGTGTGTGTGTGTCCATTCTAATTTCTTGCCCTCCTGAGTCCTGTCCCCGAGCTACCTACTTACTATATTGAAATTAAATAGGAAATATATTTTTTGCCTTCACATCTACCCTAAATCACATTGTTAATTGCATACTGTACTTGTTTGTAGCCCAAAAACTGAAATTTGCACTTAGGCCGCGTACACACGGGCGGACTGTCTGACGGACTTGGTCCACTGAAACGTGTTTCAGCGGACAATCCGCTCGTGTGTGGGCTTCAGCTGACTTTTTCAGCGGACAGTCTGGCGGACTAAGTCTTTCGGAATTTCCGTAATATTGTCCGTCCAAACTTGGTTTCAGCGGACATTCCGCTCGTGAGTAGGCTAGTTCGACGGACTAAGTATGGCGCATGCTCAGAAAGGATTTACACGGCCGAAGGTTGCATTGCAGTGTATTGGACGTCGTATTTCTAGTCCCGTCGTACGTGCCGTACACGTCATCGCGCAAGCTTTCAGCGGACTGTCTGTTCGTCGTGTGTGGTCAAGTCCATTCATTCAAAAGTAGGACGGACTGTCTGTCGGATTGTCTGACGGACTTAGTTGGACGGATAGTCCGCCCGTGTGTACGCGGCCTTAAAACTGTAATTTTGTAACTTTTAGAAATGCCGGTAAAAACTTGGCTGTGCCAGTAAATTTTGGGTGTCATGTGAGTAAATATCAAACTGTGGTGGGTTGTCAACGCTGTCCAGGATCACCCAGCTAAAGAAAAATGGCAGTGGAACGGACTGGTGTACTATAGCTATGACTGGATAAAAAATTGAAATATACACATTTATGATATTATAACTTCAGGTTTCGGCTGCGTCTTGGTCTAAGGTAGATCTAAAGACAATTTCTTCAATGGAACCATGGAACCTTAAACTACAAAAGGTACTCATAATCACGGATAAAGGTATTAATCATTTTCTTAAACTAAATCAACCTAATCAATGAGTCAAGCCCTTAATTATACAGTATAGTTTAATTCACCTCCTCTGGATTACAGAGGAATTCCTATAACATGGCCTTCTGGTGAATACCAAAGCTAACATCTTCCAAAGGCTAATAATTTTCTCTTACACACATCGTAACACGACTCCAGTACACTGTGCCGAGACCCTAAATCATAACATTTGAAACGAAAATCCTCCCTAAATAGATTTGATTGGTTTCCAGATGGGCCGTTCAAGTATATCGTAATGGGATTTCCTCATCTGCACATAATCAAGCCTGTGCTTGTATTAAACAGTTCATTCAATACCATTCATGAAAGAGGATGGGGAAGGGTCTACATCAGGCTTCTAGTCAATGTGCCCATATACCACACAAACATAATGCCGTCTGGTTTGGGTTGATTTCAGATCTTCGACCGAGGTGAGCGACCAGATTGGAAACAGATGTACAGAGACCGCATACACCAACAGATGAGATCATTGGGGAACCACATTGAAAAGGAATTCACAATAAATAAACTTTTGTGATGGATCACTGGATCATGGAAATTGTTTACATCCCTAATTCTTATAAGAGGTATTAGTGAAAGATTAGATTTAAAAACGCTTTAATAGTACCTTCCACTCATAACTGATATATTCTAGATTGTGAGTGAATTGAAAAAGAACTGAAATGGATTGGTGTGCTTCGGTCATGCATAAATGATAAGCTCTTTGAAGGTTGGTTGTGCTGCATGTGTGACTCCCAAGGCTTAAATTTGATGCAAACTTAAAACGAATTGAAAACCTTAAATAGATTTTAGCCTAACTTTAAGTCCTTTTTTTTTTTTTTTTTTCTTTTTTTACTTTTAGTATACATACATGTATTTCATCTGTTTTCTGCCTGTTCATATGATATGTGGGGTACTCTGGTGCTCTCCCCGCTGCAGGGTCCTCTCTTTGCTCCCCCTGGTGGTGGGCAGTCTTGAATGTGGTAGAGAAGGGTGATTTGTCCTTTGAGTCCAGGCAGATAGGTGGGATGGCACACCCCCAGGAGGTGTGCCCATGACAGCCTAGGGCCACATGAAGAGATTGAATGATACTTTGCCCTTTTTAAATAATTGAAAGGCCTTATTTTAAATGGAATGAGGATACTGCTATCTGCATGATACACAGTGACTACTGTTCCTACATTTTACCTTCTATTCATAAAAACAGATAATGCCGAGGCTATGGTATGTTTTACACTTATCGGCATAACCCCAAGGAGCTCTCAGTCATGCATACCCCTCAACTATATAAGGTTCCACAGCAATGTCTCAGGATTTTAACACAATTCCAGCACCATGCAGATCCAGGCTGTGTCTGGAGACAAGAGCTGGACCAATTCTTCTAGCACCTTACTCCAGCTGAAGCAGACTCAATGGAGTGATCCCCTACTTGATGGAGTCTGCATAGTCCAGGCAGTAGAAGGCGAAGGGCAAGAGCAGCAGCATGAGACTTTGACTTCCATGCAAGCTAAGTGTTTCCCACTGACACCAATGTTTACCCCACAATCTACTGGGCACTCAGTGCTGGATTACCAAATAGGCAGACTAGGCACCAGCCTATGGACCCCATGTTGTTTAGGAGCCCCATGACAGCGGATCGAAATAATACTGATTTGATCTTGAAAGAAAATTACAATGAAGCTTTTTTAAATTGTTTACAAAAGATTGAACAAATTAGTCAACTCAAAGAAACAAAAACTTTACATTGAAGACTCATTATAGACAAAATACTGTATTCATGTAATGTACCCAATAGCAACTTAAAGTATACAAACCATAGATATCAGGTTCACATTACCATTTGTCTCTTAAAAGCTCATCTTTTTTTCGGTTGTTACATACTTACATAGTACATAGTTGGTAAGCTTGAATAAAGACAATAGTCTGTCCAGTTAAACCTGTGTTGGTGTGTGTGCACTTGTGGAAAATCATTTCCCATGTCCCTGTATATTGTTTGCGCTAAGATGCACATCCAAGAGTCTTTTAAAACTATCCATACTTACTGCCGACACAACTGATTGCAGAAGAGAGTTCCACATTCCTACCGTCCTGACACTGAAAAACCCCCTACGCAGCTTTCCCGCTTCTCTTTCCGTCATCGTGTGGCCCCGTGTCCTCTTAGCCCTTGTACACACGGTCGGAGATTCCGACGGAATGTGTCCGATCGGAGCGTTTTGTCGGATATTCCGACTGTGTGTGGTCTGCATCGGACTGTTTCCGTCGGACCAAATTTTCCAACTTGCCGGGATTTTTTTCGGACAAAATGCTCTGATCGGACATACTCCGATCATGTGTAGAGAATTCCGATCGGACAAAGTGCCACGCATGCTCAGATCAAATTCCTACACCAAAGCTATTGGCTACTAGCGTGAACGTAGTCCCGTCGTAACGAAAAAACCTCATCACGTTCTGAACGATCGGATTTTCCGACAACTTCGTCCGACCGTGTGTATATAACAGTTTCGGACAAAATCCGTCGGACAAAATCCGACGGATTTGGTTGTCGGAATCTCCGACCGTGTGTACAAGGGCTTACACTCCCTGTGACTGGAAAGTTTCATACTTACACTGGGATCACCATTGAGATGTTTGTATATTGCTATCATATCTCCTCTCAAGCGTCTCTTCTCCAGAGAGAATACATTTAGCGCTTGTAGTCGTTCCTCATAACTGAGGACTTCCCGTACCAATATTAATTTAGTTGCCCTTGTCTGGATTCTCTCCAGCTCCAGCACATCCTTTCTGAGGATTGGTGACCAGAACTGGACGGAATACTCTAGATGTGGCCGAACCAGAGTTTTATAAAGTGGCAGGAGTATCGTTTTATCCCTGGAGTAAATTCCCTTTTTAATGCATGCTAATATTCTGGCAGCTTTGGTAACTGCAGCTTGACACTTCATGCTATTGCTAAGTCTGTCTTCTACTAGGACCCTAGATACTCCTCCATCCTGGAATCCCCTAGGGCCCCCCCCCCCCCCATGAGTAACTTGCATTTATATTTTTACCCCCCCCCCCCAGTTGATAACCTTACATTTACCAATGTTAAACTTCATTTGCCATCTAGTAGCCCACTCCATTAGTTTGAGGGGATTCTCAGTTGAAAGCCCGGCAGTCGACGGACCCGGCCGGGATGAAATCTCCCGCGCAAATGCGCGGGAGTGACAATATCGCGGCTCCGGCCACTCACAGCGCCGGAGCCACGATACCCAGAAGAAACGGCGAGGGAGCATGTCAGCTCCCTCGGCGTGGATCGGGCCAGATGTCGGGCCTCGTTCTAAGTATGCGGTGCATATTAGCTCATTATGCCTTTTCCTTTGCAGGTGGCAAAAAAAAAACATTAGCGGGTATACAACCGCTTTAAAAGGGACTTTGCTTGCTTCAGAGTCTCAACGCTAAAGAAGTATAAAGTATTATAATTGTAAAGCACAATGTTGTGTTTTAAAAATGTGCTGGAGTTGTTTTTTTTTGAGCAGCAGTATGATTACAGTAAGGCCACACAAATTTTTATTTGTGTTAAGTTGATCATATATCTGCAGATCGGGCCATATGACCTTGATCTGCAGGAGCTTTGGTCATTTATAGTGATGGCAATAGCTGGTAAAAAAAAGATAGTCCAGACAGACACCAACAGGCTTGAATGACTATGACTTCCATCCTGCCAAAGCAATATCCATAGAAATAACATTGGGAAAGGAATGTTTTCATCAGTCTTGAGTGTGCTGCTTATCCATTAGGTCCAAAGACCTCCTGCCTACTAATCAACCACACCTTTGTTGGCTGTTACAGTCCAGCAACATTGGTGTTTGGGTCGTAGATTGCACTTGGCTACAGTGTCAGAAATTTTGACATGCTGGATTTGCTATTTATCACCATCTATGGAAAGTTTATGAAACTCTGTTGCCTGCACACCTTACCCTACATAACTATCTTTAAAGGACCTGTCTTGACGACAACATACACCCCAGTCAGTGACACATGTTGGGCACTATGTGGATTAGCCCTTGTACACACGGTCGGACATTCCGACGGAAAATGTCCAATCGGACGACTGTGTGTGGGCTCCATCGGACTGCTTCCGTCGGAATATCCGACCTACAAAGTTTTGGAGCTGGGCTATAAAAAAAATTCCGACAACATGATCTGATCTGACTTTGTCCAATCGTTTGTAGAGAATTCCGATCAGACAAAGTGCCACGCATGCTCAGATCAAATTCCTAGACCAAAGCTATTGGCTACTAGCCTGAACGTAGTCCCGCCGTAACGAAATAACGTCATCACGTTACAAACGATCGGATTTTCCAACAACTTTGTCCGACCGTGTGTATGCAACACCAGTTTCGGACAAAATTCGCTGGACAAAATCCCACGGATTTTGTTGTCGGAATGTCCGACCGTGTGTACAAGGGCTTAGACATGTCATGTGACAGAATGGCAAGAACTCCAAAGGATGCTGATGATCAAACTGTGAAACGAAGTGTTACAAAAACCAATGGCCATAGGTACACTCATCAATCAATGCAGAACCACTTTGCATGTTACACCTTCTTTAGCCCACATCATTTAAGGCCTAGTTTGTCATATTTGCCCTCCAGGTCAAAGCTTCTCATTCCTCCTCTGTAAAGTCCTGATGCTCCAGGATTGTGTTTTGGAGGATTGAGCACTTCTGTTGGCTCAATAATCATGACATAGACCTTTAAGTTACAGTAACATGCAAACAAACAGTTTGTAAAGTCAGCTGGCTTTATATTTCCAGTTCTATGCTGGCACCTCATATACAGGAGCTCTTCACTTTATGATGTGTGGGAAATTGTGCTTAATTATATATCTGTGGACTAAAAATACGACATTACCCTTTGACACATATAATTACACATCATCATGTGGACCAAAACATCTGTTTTGTTTAGTGTATAGAGATATCTAATTATGGCAAGCATGTTGCAATGTGCTTATTTAGCAATGCTTTCCTTTGCATTTCTTTCTAAAGTTTTGGCATAGTAAAGCGTTTTCCAAAATAGGCATTGTCATTCAATAAAAAAATTAAATAAAAAAAAACCTTTCCTCAAATTAACTCAGGATTTCATATTTGATTGTTGAATAGAACAGTAACAGAATATTTGTATATGAAGTTTTTTTAATTCAAACAATAAAAAATCAAATGTGTATTGTATATGTTACACAAATTAAGCTTTAAGGAGATATAACATTACTTACACATCATGGACCGATTTCATGTGATAGACCAACACAAAGTGGCCCATAATTGTGAAGTAGAAGGAAAATGATAAATAGTTTTCTAAATTTTTGATGAATAAATAATTGAAAAGTGTAGCATTTGTATTCAGCCCCTCTTTGTCATTACTTTGGGGGTTATTTACTAAAGGCAAATCCACTTTGCCGTTCAAATGCACTTTCATGTGCAGTCGCTGTAGATCTGAGGCGGACATGCAAGGAAAAAAAAACAGCATTTTATCTTCCACATGATTGGATGATAAAATGAGTAGAGCGTCCCCTCATTTCAGATCTACCCCTTATATCTACAGCAACTAGACTTCCAAGTGCACTATCAGAGTGGATTTGCTTTTAGAAAATCAACCCCACTGTAGAACCACTTTTCACTACAATTACAGCTGTAAGTCTTTTTGGGGATGTCTCTACCAAGTTTGCACATCTAGAGAGTGAAATGTTTGCCCATTCTTTTTTGCAAAATAGCTCAAGCTCTGTCAGATTGGATGGAGAGCATCTATGAACAGCAATTTCCACAGATTCTCAATTGGATTTAGGTCTGGACTTTGATTGGGCCATTCTAATACATGAATATGCTTTGATCTAAACAATTCCATTGTAGCTCTATTTTAAGGCACTGTACTCCTCTTCTTGGGTTCCTCGCTGGTGCTCCTGGTCCCTCCCTCCTGCCAATTGGCCCCACAGCAAGCAGTTTGTGTTCTGCTCTGTGTTACCTTTCAGACACAGAGCCGCAGCTCAGCTCCACCCCCTCTCTGTTCTCATTGGCTTACAGACTTTGATTGACAGCAGCAGGCGCCCACTGACGTGTCTTAACCAATGAGGAGGGAGAGTCCCAGGCAGCCGAGGTTCTTGTGCACATCCCTGGATCGAGATGGGGCTCAGGTAAGTATTAAGGGGGCTGAGGGGGTGCTGTTGCACACTGAATGATTTTTATCTTACGTATAGAATGCATTAAGATAACAAACCTTCTGCCTTTAGAACCACTTTAAGTGATTAAAGAACACCTCCAGCCCTCAAGTCATTCCACTTCCCTTCTTGAACCCCTTTACACCTATTTTTAAAAAATTCCTTAAATTCATCACTTAATCCTGCAGTCTTCTGGCTGCTCTGGTGATCTCATGGGTCCTATCTGCTCTTATCTGGCTTGGCAGCGGGTAGAGCTTAATGCAATACCGAATAGAGCTCTAATAGTGACATTTGTGGGGTGTTCTGTGTCTTAGGTGTGTCCATGACAGCTTGAGCTCATAGGAAGGGGATGAATGATGCTGGGCTGTCATGGACATGAGAGGGTTATTAGTGAAAAACATGAAAAGATGGGAACTAACCCAATTTCTGGTTCTTGTTCAGTTGGGGGTTTGTGTTGCAGGTGGGCTGGCCACTATCCTCAGTTCAAAAATGTGGTTTCACGGTGAAGTTCTACCACCACCACTTTTATTAAAGTCCAGTAAGGAAAGCATTGCTGGAGAATTCTTTTGGGTAGGGGGTCTCTAAAAGATCAGTGCATTTAAGCAGACTTGGTAAATGGAGGTCCATCTAAGGTATGGAGAACCTCCACATAGGATGCCATTGTTAATTGTCCACTGAGCTGGGTTCTATTGAAATTCCTTGAACTACCCTTTAAGTACCCTTGAAGCGGTGTGGTATAGCTGAGGGTAAGGCATTAAATGCTTTTTCTCCCCTTTTTTTAATCTATTATTAATTTCAAAGAATAAAATTGCTAGACTGTTTACTTTTTGGGTGTTTTATATTAATGTGTCAAGACACTTTGATCTGTCTTTGGGCCTTTGTTGATGGAGTTTCTTTCGCTTCAAGTCTGACGAAGAAAGAAGGCAAAACCGCTTAAAGCAGGTGAAATGCAGTTCAGGAGATCAACTGCAGGTCAAATATATCTGTCAATCAGGGACGAACTGGCAACTCATGGGGCCCCCGGGCAATAGGAGATTATGGGGCTCCCAGCCAATCAGAGAATACACAGTATACACATACATGTACACATAGTATACACAGACATGTTTCTATTGGCTGAGAAGGTACTGGAGAGGATTTTTACATACTGTCCCTGGTTTTACTGAGGCTGGCAACCCTGATGGGGGCCCCCTAGTGGCCCGGGGCCCTCGGGCAGTGCCCGAGTGGCTGAATGGTCAGTCTGCCCCTGCTGTCAATGAATGAATAATCTCAGAAGGGTCTCAAATGAATGTCAAACTGATGACATTGACACAAACTCAAAGACCATCGACACAAGCCCATTAGGTGCTTCAAGTTGATTTTGCATTTATATTGACCTCCATGGGAAGAAAAGCCGTTCAGATACATAAAAATGCCTCGTTACCCAAGTTCTTACATAATAGTCAGTTCACAGAGCTTTACAAAGACCTGAGGTTCTTTATTTTCAGCCATGTGACTGTAATGTTCAAATGTCATTGGACTTAAAATAAATGGATTATTATTCTTATTTCTAAGCTTTGTAAACTGAAGTTATAGAGAAAAAAATAAAGACTTGTGTAAAGTAGAACTAAACTGTGCAATACTCACCTCTCCTCCTCCTTTATTGATGGCTAAGCGGCTCCCTTTTCTGGTCTTTTTCAGAGTTTGGCATCATCTGCCATATTGATTGGCCAGCCCAGGATGATGTAACTCTCGTGCGTGTGCACTGGTGTTAATTTATCCCTGCACCGAAGCATGCCAAGAATGTACACTGAGCTGTTCAGGTACAGCTTAGTGCACATTCTAATTAAGTTTGCTAGAAGAAAGGCAAAAAGGTTTTATTGCAGAAAAAACAAAGTATGTCTCTTCTGCAATAAAGAAAATGTCCCGATTGCAATTTTTTTTTTGTTTTAGCACGATTTCCTCTCCAAATTATCTCTCCAGAACTCCCACAGTAAACCTGATTTCAGATTTCAGCTGATATGTGGTAAATTACTAACAAGGCAGATTTGAGCTATTTAGGTATTTGAATTGGAAATGTTTTTCATGACTTCTGAATGAAGTGAACTAATGAGAGCTTTATATAATTGCATGGAGGTGTTTTTTTCAGTATAAGACTATCATGAACAAAATATTTATTAAAGGTTTAAATAAGTGGAGGCAGTGGTCTTTTTTCGCTATCTGTTCCTATAACTGCTTGTTCCATTTAGACCTTTAACTTGAAATCCCAGGAGATACTCTAAACAATGACCCCGAAATAGCACAGACAGACACACCAATGTGTTACAGCAGAATATTGCACAGGAAGAAGGTAATTCTAGGAGGGGATTGCTGGATGTCCCCTTCTACATGACTCAGAGATTGAGTCACAATCCATTGATAGAGGTGTGGCAATGTGCCCCATTGAAGCCAAAATTGTAGCGCACACACACGTATTACACTTCCGACTCTTTGTAGATGGCCATAAGCGCAAGGGTCTGATTTTCAGACACAAACCCTGCATGATTCTGCATTCATCTAATTTCACTGTGTATTGGTCAATTTAAAGAAGCAGTGAAGTCATTTTGAAAGAAATTATTTCGTTGGGATATTGCCAAGTTCACCGTCTGTGTAGCTGAAATTTGTTTTATAATAACTATTTATTTTTCTTCTATTTACATAGTGTTTTGGGATGTGTTAGGGTAGTTTAGTTTATTTCATTTAGTGCTCTTTGCAACAGTGTTTCTGTTTTATTTTATTTGTTTATCATGTATTTGTTATTTGTGTACTGCCTCTTGATTATATTTTTTTAAATATATTTTTTTAAATTGTATAAATAAAAAATAAATAAAAATGAGGCTAGTGAGGGGCCATTTTTTGGCACCAGGACAATTCCGGGCACATCCTTTTCTCTTGGTAGTCATTTAAAGTTCATAGAAACCACTAAAAACCATAGACTATAATGTATTTCACTGAAATAGTAAAGTTCTGAAATTCTGGAGAAAACTCTTAATTTCATGCATTCCTAGTCAATATCCTTTACTATTTATTGGGTCATAGTCGGCAACAACAACAAATCACAGCACATCTGTTGTATACATATAGTATAATACAGAGTTGAAAAAAATATTATTTTCTTCTTATCTATGGCATTAATGCACTGTTTGGTGTGTAGTTGTTGCACCAAAGGTATATAACCTGTTCAGCCTAGAATACACCCCTTATGGATTTTTTTTTAAGTTTTTAAAAGATAGATTTTTGTAGATACATTTTTTGTAGATACCCATATCCCTCCTGATCCTACTCATTCAAGGGCTTATGTCATAAGAACAAATACTGGTATGAAGTGCAGTCATCTAGAGTTACCCGCACATATCTACAGCAGCTTCTAAACCCTGCAATTGCAACCAAATTTAGGCACTTTTACTTCCTCATGACTTGAACCATCTTGCATCTTTTAGCCTCCTGTGATTTGTATTTGGCTAGTAAGTATCTGGTGTGTGAGATAGCGCTAGATTAGCGATAACAAGGCTTAGTATTGGTGGATACACAATGGAGTAAGTTCTTCTTTCACAGGGTCAATACCCAATGAAGGTGTGGTGTAGGTAGACTTCGTTATGGTCCTGGGCTGCTACCTCTTTAATAGGGACAAAAAAGATGTTCAGCAATCCCAGAGTTGGCCAGTGAGGTAGCTCATCATAGTTATGGTCTAATAGGAATATAAGGAAGGCACAATGTAGCAGAAAGTACTGATATCTGTAAATGTTGGAGCTTTGACTGTCCAAATGGCTTGGCATATGGTCTTATCTTCAAGCTTTTTAAAGCTGCTTGAGGCATGTAGTTACTGAGAGTTGCCTGCATTTCATACCTGCAGCAATGAGGGGGGATTCAATAAAGCTGCTGCACCACTTTTCTGGCATAAATCCCTCTTGTTAATGTTTTGCGCCAAATCCATGAAATGGAAATTAAGCATTTGTGACACTTTTAGTTCTGTGGGTAGAAACTGATTATTGCACTTACTCCAAAAATAAAATGCAACAGGCAAGCAGCTACACTCGAATGTGTCAAAAATTCAAACAAAATGGTGAGGGTAAAAAATGTAGCACTGAAATAAGTGAATTGGTGTAAACAAAATCACTAATAAATATGTGTACAATTAAGACCTAAAAAGGAAAAAGTGAAGGTTAGACTGAAAAGTCTCCAAATGAAACACATATAACAAAAATGTCCGTCGTATAATAAAGTGATATCCCAGTGAAGATGTCTTGGATCCTGTAGACCAGGGATGTCCAAACTTTTTTCAAAGAGGGCCAGATTTGATGAAGTGAACATGCACAAGGGCCGACCATTTTGCCTGACATTCTTTGAACCATTAAAATTCGGTCTAAGTGTGTTCGTCCGAGCACTAATACACTGCCCAACAAGAATTCTCTTGCCACTGTGACTGTGTGTGGTGAATATTTAAACTCAAGTGTATTATTTGGATACACCATATTTATTGGTGTATAACACGCACCTTCACTTTAAGAGGGAAGCTTCAAGAAAAAGAAAACTTAACATTTTAAATAAAGAACTGTGAAGCAAAATAAGGGTAAGTGTCCATCTGTAGACCCACCATTGTTAGGAATGCACCCACCATTGCCTGGGATGCACCCACCATTGCCTGGGATGCCCCCACCAGTGCCAGGGATGCAGCCACCATTGCCAGGAATACAGCCACCATTGCCAGGAATACAGCCACCATTGCCAGGAATACAGCCACCATTGCCAGGAATACAGCCACCATTGCCAGGAATACAGCCACCATTGCCAGGAATACAGCCGCCATTGCCAGGAATACAGCCGCCATTGCCAGGGATTCACCCGCCATTGCCAGGAATTCACCCGCCATTGCCAGGAATTCACCCGCCATTGCCGGGAATTCACCCGCCATTGCCGGGAATTCACTCACCATTGCGGGGAATGCTGCCACCATTGCGGGGAATGCTGCCACCATTGCGGGGAATGCTGCCACCATTGCGGGGAATGCACCCGCCATTGCGGGGAATGCACCCGCCATTGCGGGGAATGCACCCGCCATTGCGGGGAATGCACCCGCCATTGCGGGGAATGCACCCGCCATTGCCGGGAATGCAGCCGCCATTGCCGGGAATGCAGCCGCCATTGCCGGGAATGCAGCCGCCATTGCCGGGAATGCAGCCGCCATTGCCGGGAATGCAGCCGCCATTGCGGGGAATGCAGCCGCCATTGCCGGGAATGCAGCCGCCATTGCCGGGAATGCAGCCGCCATTGCCGGGAATGCAGCCGCCATTGCCGGGAATGCAGCCGCCATTGCCGGGAATGCAGCCGCCATTGCGGGGAATGCAGCCGCCATTGCGGGGAATGCAGCCGCCATTGCGGGGAATGCAGGCACCATTGCCAGGAATGCAGCCACCACTGCCAGGAATGCAGCCACCATTGCTGGGAATTTCCCCCACCATTGCCAGGAATTTCACCCACCATTGCTAGGATTTCACTCACCGTTGCCAGGAATGCAGCCACCATTGCCAGGAATGCAGCTCCACAATTGCAATTGCCAGGAATGCAGCCACCATTACCATCAGTGCAGCCATGGAGGGGACATGGAGGGGGCAGGACAAGCGCCAAAGACATCTTACAGGAGAATCTCCTGTTTACACAATGGCCTCTTTAAGAGAAAGTCCCACCTCCTTTGATGGACAGCACAGTCGTCCAATGGCAGAGATGGGACTTCCTATTACAGCTGCCGTGTAAACAGGAAATTCTCCTACTGTGTGCACGGCACTCGTCCCGCCTCCGACACAGCTGGACTATATATCTTTTGTTGCCCCGGCGCTGGGAGATCGCCGAGGGCCACAAAATATATATATGTTTAAATAACCAGGCGGGCCGTTCAAAACCGGACCGCGGGCCGCGATTGGCCCGCGGGCCGGACTTTGGACATGCCTGCTGTAGACCATCACACGGAAACAACTTTCAGACAGATGATGTGACTTATGCATGCTTACCGGAACCGGTGGACCCAACAGTCAGGTTACAGCGGGTCAATCAGGCATGAATTGCTTGAAAACGAAAAATAGGCCAGACTGTCACGAGATCCCGGAAGTTGGAAGGTGCACTCTGTTGTTCTGTTCTCCCAATGGCATCCGCAAAGAGAAACAGATGGCTGAATCACAAACAACCACATGGATGTCCGGCCATAGATGTAACAAAGAACCAGGAAGATCCACAGGAGAACCAATGGAGATGGCGGTTGCCGATATGAAATCACCTCGGCAAGTGTAGCACAGACTCAGAGGAAGGACCCAAAACATTTTTATCCATGGAGCATGGAAAGAAAAAAGAGAGAGGGGGCCCCGATGGTGCAGGTAAAAACAAGTGGGTTTTATTCATAAAAAACGACATACATAGAATAAAAAGTGATCACAGTTCAATAAAAAACAGTATGGGGAATGGTGTACCTGTACCGACGCGTTTCGTCTAAATAAGACTTCTACTGGGGCATCTACTTTTGGTTCTGACAGCGACTTGTACACCAAATACAGATAGATCTAAAATGTGCCACTTTTACATTGTGTGGCATTGAATGAACGAAATGTAAAACTGGAGCTAATTAATACCAATTCTCTTCTGGCGTACAAAGAGAAAAACTGGCTCAGACAAATTTTGCTAAGCTGTCTCATATGCCTTCAAAAATGGCGCAGCATGAGCCACATTCAAGTACAAGTTCTAGAAAGGTACATGAATTTGGTGTATTCTTCTTCCACTTTTAGAATGCATGAAAGACTCTTTTGCAAAAACTGTCTGCGCCAGTCTTTATGAATTCCAGGCAGAGTGTCTTTATTTTTATTTTTGACTGCAGTGTAGCTTTAAGGGCAGATTTTGCAACCAACCAAAGCAGAGGAAACTATTTTAAATATTTTAAATTTTAAATAGTTACGGTACTCAAATCTGTGTACAATCTCAGTGCTAACCCTCACAAAAATATTAAATTGTCATTAGTTATATTTTATTCTGGAATAGAACTGTCTAATCCTTCATTTCTGTCTTAGTTTAATGTTCATGTGTGATTTCCATTACATTGGCCTCATGACTAGACAGACAAAGAAAGCTGTCACTGGTTCACAGGGCAAAATGATATTGTAATTATAGAAGCCAACGTTTATGTTATAAAATCAGCCTCTTCCTGCAGAACGTAATGTGAAAATTGAACTCCATGCTTCCAGCCAAGATGATATATTTAGACCTCTAAATAAAGCTCTATATGTAACCAAGTGACAAAAGCAAATTTATAGTGAAACTATGTTGTATAACAGGGATATGCAATTAACGGACCTCCAGTTGTTGCAAAACTACAACTCCCATCGTGCCTCTGCCTCTGGATATCATGCTTGTGGCTGTCAGAGTCTTGCTATGCCTCATGGGACTTGTAGTTCTGCAACAGCTGGAGGTCCACTAATTGCATATCACTGTTGTATAACATACTTCTTAACCACTTCAATACAGGGCATTTTTACCTCCTTCCTGCCCAGACCAATTTTCAGCTTTCAGCGCTGTTACACTTTGAATGACAATTGCGCCATCATGCAACACTGTACCCATATTACATTTTGATCATTTTGATGAGTTTTCTTTTGGTGGTATTTGATCACCTCTGCGGTTTTTATTTTTTTGCGTTATAAACAAAAAAAGTGTAAATTTTGAAAAAAACTAAATTTTGTTTACGTTTTGCTATAATAAATAATCCCATTAAAGGCCGATATGTATTCTTCTACATATTTTTGGTAAAAAAAATCGCACTAAGCATATATTTATTGGTTTACACAAAAGCGTCTATAGCGTCTACAAAATAGGGCATATATTTATTGGTTTTATATTGTTATTTTTTTTTTTTTACTAGTAATGGCGGCAATCTGCGATTTTTATTGTGACTGCGATAATGCGGCAAACACTTCAGACACTTTTGACACTATTTTGGGACCGTTCACATTTATATAGCGATCAGTGCTATAAAAAGGCACTGATTACTGTGTAAATGTGATTGGCAGGGAAGGGGTTAACACTAGGGGCAAGGAAGGGGTTAAATATGTATACTAGGGAGTGAGTCTAACTGTAGGGGGAGGGGACTCACAAAGGGAGGAGACCGATCGGTGTTCCTCTGTATTAGGAACACACTATTGGTCTCCTCTCCTCTGGCAGGACATGGATCGGTGTGTGTTTACACACACCGATCTGCGGTCCTACTGTGTTCACGAGCAATCGCGTGTCCCTGGTGAACATCGTGGCCGCCAGGCATGTGCATCGGGTGCTTATATGACAGTGACCCAGAGGGACAAAGGGTTCCTGCTGCTGTCATATCACTATGCGTGGTAGGGAAGTGGTTAAACACTTATATGTAATTAAAGAGGAAATTAACTGTGGAACCTGTGCCGGAAATGACAAGCAGATGAAAAAAGACTTGTCAAAAGTATTGCCTATGGGCTTCCTAAAGCTGTTGTGTTTCCCATTAATGATTTACCATGCTTTGTTCTGAACTGTGTCTCTGTGTGAAGGTGGCCATCTTGGTAAAGACGGAGCTTTGTTTCCTCATTTCAGATCTATCCCCTGCTAACCAGTCATCTAATTATATGTGGGGGGGGGGGGGGGTGAGGTATTCTAAAAGCAGGGAGATCCTTGAATGGAAGGTGCCCAGGTACAGCTTTCTCTTCAGCAAAGATAACAGTGAGCAGCACAGTCAGGGCCAGTGCTACCACTAGGCAAACTAGGCAGCCACCTAAGGCGCACTGCTGCCTAGGTTGCCCGGCCACTAGTGTTCCTACTCTCTTCTCTCTGCAGCAAGCAACTAATTCTCAGCATCAGCAGGCAGCTGACGCTACGTTCACACATAGTTTCAGAGGTGCAGCGGCGGAAGACTGTGTCTCTGTCCCGACTCCCAAATGAAATGAAGCAAACAAACATTGATGGTCCCTGGTAGGCTGCATTGATGGGTCTGATAGGCTGCATTTGATGGGCACTGGTGAGGCTGAATTTGATGGGCGCTGGGGAGGCTGCATTTGATGGGTCTGGTAGGCTGCATTTGATGGGCACTGGTGAGGCTGAATTTGATGGGCGCTGGGGAGGCTGTATTTGATGGGCGCTTCATTAAAAAGGTGGGGAATACAAGGGCAGGGCAAAGGGGGTGGAGTTAGGGGTGGAGCCGGGGGGCGGCAAAATGAGGTTTCGCCTAGGGTGTCAAAAATCCTTGCACCAGCCCTGAGCACAGTAGTGACAGCACCAAAGTTAGTCCCAAATCTCATGATCTCAACATTAGAGGAAGCATTGTCTAAGATGATCTCATACTGCAGATTCAACTATGGGGCTACAGAACAGAAGTGCTAGGGTTCATGTACTGTGCACTGAAATTCAAAACCAAGATACATTTTTCTGAGTACTGCTAAAGCTGGCCACACAGGGCTCAAATTCCAGCAGATTCCTAAATTAGTTAAAGAGGAAGTAAACCCTGATGAGTTTACTTCCTCTTTGATTCCCTGCAAAGGTAAAGCATAATGGACTACTATGCATCGCATAGTAGTCCATTATGTGTCACTTACCTGACACAGGAGTCAGCAAAGTCTCCGCTGTCCCCTGTAGTCTGGAGCCTCCATCTTCTTGGTGGGTCTCGCTGCTCCAGCGCTGTCATTCGTCGGAGCCGCGATGATGTCACTCCCACGCGTGCGCACGGGAGCCGCCACTCGCGGCATATCGCCGTTAACTGCGGCGCGCTCAGGTGCCTGTCTTTCGGCAAATATCTTCTAAACCGTGTAGGTTTAAGAGATATTTCTTGGACCTACAGGTAAGCCTTAATCTAGGCTTACCTGTAGGTCAAAGTGGTTTGTAAGGGTTTACAACCACTTTAAAGGATTGTAAAGTTTTTTTTTTTTTTTTAAATAACAAACATGTTATACTTACCTCCACTGTGCAGCTTGTTTTGCACAGAGTGGCCCCAAACCTGGTCTTCTGGGGTCCCTCGGCAGCTGTCTCTGCTTCCTCCCGCAGGTACTTCTCACGTTCATGCGAGCTCCCTTGCATGGTGAGAAGCACTTGCGGGCGCTCTCCCGTGATACAGCCGGCGGCTATAGCAGCTCGCTGTATCACACGGCCCCGCCCCCCGGCGCGCCGCATCATTGGATGTGATTGACAGAAGTGCGAGCCAATGGCTGCGCTGCTTTCAATCCATCCACTCCAGCCAATTAGCGGCCAGGCTGAGCGGCGAAGAGGATGTCAGGGGCGAGCGCGGAACTTTTGAGGGGTCAGGTAAATAAAACGGGAGGGACTGAGGGCACCAGCAGTGTGAGATGTTTTTTCACCTTAATGCATAGAACGCATTAAGATGAAAAAACATTTGCCTTTACAACTCCTTTAAGTCTCATCTGCAAGTGGTCCTGTTGGCACCACCCGGCTCAACAACAGTTGTTTTGACAGTTCAATTTTGTGAAGGGAAATGGGTGGAAAATTGGGTGCAATTTTCATTATAGAATGGCAAATCCTTACTTTTTGAGTTCAGTAAGTAGAAAGAAAACCCATCCAAAGGGTATATATCACAAACAAACATCAGCAGCTTTTAGGCAGAAGAGGCAAAAAAAAAAAAAAAACCTGCAAAAACTCTTTTTAGGCATACAGGTGTTCCATTTTTACTGATGTAAATGCATTGGCTTGCATACACACGTTCACACAAAGGTTGGCTGAACTTTTGTCCGTCAAGAAAGCAGCGACGTACAACACTACATCGAGCCGAGAAAATGAAGTTCAATGCTTCCGAGCATGCGCCAAATTGTTTCTAAGCATGCGTAGGAGTTTTGCGTGTTGAAATTGGTACAGATGATCGGAATTTCCGATCGGAACTTTTTCCAACCGAAAAATTGAGAACATGCTCTCAATCTTTTGCTGGCAGGAATTCGGCCAGCAAAAGTCCCGATGGAGCATACACATGGTCGCATTTTCTGATCAAAAGCTCTCATCGGTCTTTTGCTGGCTGAATTTCCGATCATGTGTACGGGGCTTTAGTGTGATTCTCTGCCTGCTCAACCCTCCCTTTCCCTGCCTGGATTAGTCTGCAGCGGCCCTCAGTGCAGTGTAGGACTTCCTGATTTGTTCGGCCGCCTCTGTCTTGCCTTGGCATGCGCCAGAACAGCTCTGATACTTGGGACCACATGGGATCATGGGAGATATAGTCCTCAGGGGGTGCTGTGCCATGGGAGTGAATAGGACTGAGGATTACAGGATTCAAGGAAACCCAGAGAAGAGGAGGAAAGATTGATAAAGAATGATTACCAGGCTTTTTTCGTTTCAGACCCGGTTCACACATATGCTGTGCGAATTGAAGCTCCGGTTTCCCTGCAAAGAGAAAAATCAGTTGTTCAGCGTTTCACATCAGTTTTTGATCAGGATCAGGTCAGGATTGCATCAGTATCAGGTCAGGTTTACATCAGGATTTTATCCGGTTCTCATCATGTATCTGTGGATCAAATGCGTCCCCATAATGCGTTTGTAATTCGCACCGTAATGCCCAGAAAACGCACACGTTTTTTGGGCAATGCAAAGGGCGAATGCAATGCACATATGTGAACCAGCCTCATTCAAATAAACGTATTTTAAAATGTCATGCGAATTGGATGCAGCTTAAACCAGGCCTTAATGAAAATTGCGTGGTCATGCTACGCAGTACCCAAACAAAATTGTTATAATTTTCTTTCCACGAATAGAGGTTTCTTTTGGTGGTATTTGATCACCTCTGTGGTTTTAATTTTTTGCTAAACAAATAAAAAAAGACCGAACATTTGTTTCTGTTATACAATTTTGTAAATAAGTAAGTTTTTTCCTTCACTTCTGGGCACTGATGAGACTGCACTGCCGGGCACTGATAAGGTGGCACTGATGAGCATGGATGAGGTGACACCAATGAGGTGGCACTGATAAGGTGGCACTGATATGAGACACTGATGGGCCCTGATAGGCAGCACTGATGGGCACTGATAGATGGCACTGATATGCAGCACTGATGGGCACTCATAGGTGGCACAGATGGACACTTATAGGTGGCACAGATGGGCTCTCACATGCAGCACAGATGGGCACTAAAAGGCAGCACTGATGGGTACTTATGGGTGGCGCTGATGGGCACTGATAGGTGGGCACTGATGAGCAAGGAAGGGCACTGATAGGTGGCACTGATGGACACTGATAATTGGCGCTGATTGACACTGATAGATGGCACTGATTGGCATCACTGATTAGGAGGCACTGGCAATTATTGCTGATGGGCACTGATTGGCATCATGTGTGGCCACACATTAGCATCATGTGTGGGCACACATTGCCACCCATGACCACCAGGGGTGCCATACCTGGTGGTCATCAGTGGTGGCCATCCCTGGTGGTCCTGTGTGGGCATTCGAGGGGGGCCCCGCTGATTGTTTACCTCCCCTGTCAGAGGAGCAGCCAATTGGCTCTCCTCTACTCGCGTCTGTCAGAAAAAGCCGATAAACGTCTCTTTCTGTTTACACTGTGAACAGCCATAATTGGACATGGCTGATCATGTGGCAAAGAGTCTTCTTCAGAGACTCTTTACCTAGATCAGAGTTGCGGTGTTTCAGAATGACACACCACAACAACGATCAACGCGATACGTGCCCCCGAGGGCGCGCAGTGTTGTTATCCTTACCACGTCATATGACATCCGGTCAGGATATCGCAAACCACTTTGCGGATGTCATTTTGCTTATATGGCGGGCGGCAAGTGGTTAAATAAAAATAAAATACATGTTATGATGTAACAAAAGAAATAGCATAATGACACTGTCATCAAAATCAGTTGACAAAAAGTAGTAACAGTAACGCTTCTAAAGGATAGGAAGTTTAGGCAAAGACTGCCTCGAACAGTACATTGTTGGATATCAGGAACATCACCAATGGGTTCCCAGGCTTTTTGATGAACAGAGGCTGTACGGAGGATTGGAGCTGGAGAGACCTGGG
This sequence comes from Lithobates pipiens, assembly GCF_037356315.1. Lineage (NCBI taxonomy): Eukaryota > Metazoa > Chordata > Amphibia > Anura > Ranidae > Lithobates > Lithobates pipiens. Next base: position 82,553,719 of record NW_027507785.1, read on the forward strand.
TGCCGTTCACTGAGACTCCAGTGACAGCCTGAGCACCAGAGTGTGGGGATTGAGCTACCAAGAACCATTATTCGCTTTTCCTTTTTCTATATATACTTACTTAATTAACATTCCAATAGCCTGGTGTTTATTTTCCATATGGCAATATACAGTAGTTGGAAATGTAAGGTAGGTACTCCTGAGCTAAAAAGGGAATATGAATGAAGTGTGTAGGTGCTGCATACACTGTAGGGGTCAAACTTTACCCAAACAGACAAAAGATAAGAGCAATGGGTGGTGTTGCGCTCCTAAAGTTAATGTTTAAAATCAATATATAAAATTGCCATACATTAAAGTGAGAATAAAAATCACATGGAATGGGCAATACCAAGTTTAATCTCTCATAATAAAGTGCTACTGTGCAAAATCAATGTGCAAAATAAAAACAAACGTAGTAAACAATGTGCAAAAAAGCAAACGTAATCAGCAATATTACTGAGTGCAATAAATGGATGTGCAAATATGCAAAATATACATACTACTAAGTGCAGATGTCTCACCAGCTCCCTGTTGTCTGCAGAGACCGGAGAAAAGGACCAGTGGTTCTTTTTCTCTGGTTCTTTGGACTTCGATGCTGCAATGGAGCATCATTGAGCCAAACAGGTGGCGGCAGGAGAGGTAAGTATTCAGCCTCTTTTTTATAGTTAGGTGCTTTCCTGTAAGCATTTTACTATATGACAGGATCTCTTTACAAGAATGAAAAAAGGTATAATACCATATCTTTGTGTGGCATTTTCCTGCAGCAGTCGTGTGGTCATGTGCCAATTTTAGAATGTGTGGTCCAGCTAGTAAACCAAGGGACAACGAGTGTTAGAAGAAGTTAACAAGTAAAATCTCCTAGCTCTCAAGTGTCTTCAGAGTCCAGAACACTTTAGTAAGCTGAACTAGTCGCCAGTCTCAGCTGTCAAATCAATAGGAGTAAAGCGAGAGGATAATTTGGCATTTTGTGATTCGACTTTGGAGAGCTCAGTGCCCTCAGGATGATGCCTCTAATCCTTCACCGGGGTCACGGCCAGGGCAGAGGAAGGAGCTGTTTGGGAAATTGCAGAAACTTGCACCTTTATCCAGTAAGGGGATATTCATGAGTCTACCTCCTGCTGATAGGCTTAGAACCTCTGTGCTAAAGCAATATGCACTTCCAAAGCACAAAGACTTTCAAATAATAATTGTTTACCTCCACCATAAGCCAAGAAGGCCTGGTTTCTCGTTAATCTATCTGTGAAGCCGAATTTAAAAGAAAACCTCCCAGAGGAGAAATTGAAAGGGATATTTTTGCTAACCTATTTCTGAAAATGTTTATTTCTGGGCTGTCATGCTGATCCTTTGCATAACATCCCACATTTCTAAGATAAAACATAGAGACGTTATGGTGGGAAATAAATTAAGACAAAGGACATGCTCCTGCCCTTCACAGTACATGGACTGTAAAAAATTAATATGCAAAAATTCGCTAAACCTAAAGTGCTTTTTTCGTCACTACTTTTCCTTAATATTGGCTTCAAAATGAAATGAAAAGTTTAGTGCACTATATTGCCTTTGGTAGTGAAAATAGAATTACAGGTTTGTTTTTACTTTAAATAGTTAATTTGCGCCAAGCTGGCCCAAACCAATTATTTCCTTCCCAGAACAGTCTTGCTGCTGGGGATGCTCCAATCGACTGTAGTAATATTTGCTACATACTGTACAGTAAGCAGGGCTATGTTCTGGCAGCAGTGCGACTTCCCTCCTGATGATGGATAAAGAGAGTCATTCTTAGCATATCTCAGTCATTCCGGGGAAACCTTGTATTTTTTTTTTATTAATACATGGCTTCCTCTTGTATTTGGACTGTTTTGGTAAGAAAATTATTTGTCTAGGCCAGCTTGACCCAAATGAACTATTTAAAGTGAAAATAAACCTGCGTTCTCTATTAAATACTACATTTTTTGCCATGGTCTACACATCAGATCAAAAAAGAGGGACAGCTGATCAGGAAAGAAGGACAAGGAAATTGGTTCCAAAAAAGGGACAATCCCTCCAATTCAAAAAGATGGAAGAATGCCTGATATATACTATTTTACTATAATGCCCTGTACACACGGTCGACGGAAAATGTGCGATCGGATCGTGTTGTCGGAAAATCCAATCGTGTGTGGGCTCCATAGGACTTTTTCCGTCGGAAATTCCGACACACAATGTTTGAGAGCTGGATCTAAAATTTTCCGACAACAAAATCCAATAGTTTAAATTCCGATCGTGTATAGACAATTCCGATGGACAAAGTGCCACACATGCTCAGAATAAATTACGAGATGAAAGCTATTGGCTACTGCCCTCTTTATAGTCCCGTTGTACGTGCTGTACGTCACCTCGTTCTGAACGATCAGATTTTCCGACAACTTTGTGCGACCGTGTGTATGCAAGACAAGTTTGAGCCAACATCCGTTGGAAAAAATCCGATGGATTAAGTTGTCGGAATGTCCGACCGTGTGTACAGTGCATTAGACTTGTCTTTCGTGGGTAATACTAATAGAAAAACACCAACAGGGATGAGCACTAAATCCGCCATGACCTAAAACTTCACTTTTATTGGACAACTATATAAAATAAATAAACGGAGATCAGGTTACCAAAAATTGCCAGGTGTGTAACGTTGTAGGGCAATGTAGGACTAACACGTAAGTATGATATAATAATCATAAAATATGTGTATAAGTACTTTCATTATAGGGAGATAAACACAGCATTTCAACCGAAAGCATTTATATTTTAGCTGTTGCTAATGTATCCTATTGTTTGAGTAAAGATACTGTAGGGTCAGTATCCTGACCACTTTCCACTAGCTAGAGGTGTGGACTAGTGCTAAGGGCCAATGTGTCTACTGAGAGGCTTGACTTCCTACCTAAAACCAAACATGCCACAGTGCCCATTCCAGCTTGGTAGGAATATTCTCCTATTGTTCCACTATTTCTGCCTTAATTAATGTAAAACTATAGGCAACACTTTGTTTTTCATTTTTGGTTAGAGCATGGGAGAGTTATAACCCTTGTCAGATTCTTTTTTGCCATCTTATCACATTGCAGAGATTTCCCTTCCCGTCCCATAGCCAGACAGGAAGGCATACCGCTCCCAATTTTTTGAGATGGAAATGAGGGACGCCTACTAGCAAACGTATGTAGGCATAGGACACGCCTCCAGCCACACCCCCTTAAAGGAGAATTAACCAAAAAAAGGTTAACTAAATCCACAAGTGATTTTTTTTTTTTTACCACTACTATTCCTTTATGTTGACTTTTAAAATTTCCAAATGCAGCAATTTAGAAACTGGATGAAAGGTTTAGCGCTGGGAAATGCTTTTTGAAAGATAAAAAGTGCATTTTATATACAACTATATAGATCGGACCATAATGAGGGACAAATGAAGAGGAAAGCAGGGCAGATGGACAGAGGGACATTGCTCCAAATCAGGGACAGTCCCTCGAAATCAGGGACAGTTGGGAGCTATGAGGAAGGGTGAGGAAACCCCTATAAATTAAGGGGATTTCTTGGGAACCCCTAGGTCATAAGAACTATTGGAAGATGTCACCTCTATTGCTTTTTTGGAGACAACCCAAATTTGGGAATTCCCTTTTACTTTCAATGATAAATGTAAACAGGAAAAATAGAGTGGGTCAATCTCTTTAATGGGGACACAGACAGCAATAAAAAGTGACAAGTGTTCCAATCCCTCTCTATTCTAGCCAACTAGAAAAAAAAAGGTTTACCTTTAGTTATACTTTGAGGCTGGGTTTACACCTATCCAAATTGGATGTGGGTTTCTCCGCATCCAATTTGCATAGCAGGAGATTGTGACCGGCTCTCCATGGAGCCGGTTCACACATCTCCGCCGCAGTGACTCCGAAGCGAATTGCACGGGAGCCCTGTGCATCTTTTTGGTCCGTTTCAGGTCTGAATTCAGCCCAAAGGTTGGGCTGAAATCGGACCCAAAATGGGGGAATGGAGACGCACCGAATTCCCGCACCGAATTCCTGCTGCAATCTCTAGTGTGAACCCAGCCTAAGGGATGTAGTCAGGTTTCTATACCAGACATGTTCAAAGTCTGGCCATTGGCCCGCGGTCCTGTTTAATATGGCCCCACTGGTGATTTGGATATGTATATATACGGTATTTATCGGCGTTGGAAGTCCTGTCTCCTGGACTGCCATTGGACGACTGCTCTGTCTATCATAGGAGGTGGGACTTTGTATTAAAGAGGCCGCCGAGTAAACAGGAGTTTCTCCTGTATGTAATCTGTTGTCACTCGTCCCACTCCCCTCCCTATCCCCTCCGAGGCTGCAGATGGGCATTAATCAGGCTGCACCAATGGCAATGGTAAGTCTGCATTCATCATGGCAATGGTGAGGCTGCTTTCATTGCAATGGTGAGGCTGCAGGAGAGGAACTGACCCTCATATTGCTTCACAGTTCTTTATTTAAAATGTAAGTTTTTTTTCTGAAACCTCCCTTTTTAATGTGAAGGTGCGTATTAGACGCCGGTAAATACCGTATATCCAAAAAACATGCCCAAACTCATCCTTAGTCCTGAGCAGCAGCTATATATAAAGATATATATATATCCAAATAACATGCCCAAGCTCATCTCTTCACCACACACAGCCACAAAAGCAAGAGAATTTTAATGGTTCAAAGAATATCAGATCTGGTTTTAAATCTGGCCCACTTTGAAAAAAAGTTTGGATACCCCCTGATAAGTTTGGATACATTGGACCAAAAAGAGGGACAGCTGACCAGGAAAAAAGGACAAGGAAATTGGTTAAACAAAAAGTGAGAAATAGTTGTAAGCTATGCCTCTGTCTTCGATGGTTTCAGAATTACTAACTCAGAATATAGATTACGGATTTTGAGCTGAAATTTAGGTTTGACAATTTTTATAGTTATGTTGGACCAGTTTGAACATTGGATCAGTATGGAACATACAAACTTTACACTGATCCAAGCTGTAAAAAATGGCATGACTGGACTTCATTCTGATATATTATATCTTATATCTGATATAGTATGTGCTTGTTACAAGAAATGTATGTGAATCAGAAAATCTTGAGGCTAAAGCCAGCTCGGCAGCAAGCGGTTAAAGAGGAATTAAACTTCCTCTGCTTACATTTACCTATAGATAAGCCTATAATAAGGGAGTGACGTTATCACGGCCCCCGGCCAATCACAGCGCCGAAGCCCGCAAACCCGAAAGTAACTCCAAAATTTGTCAGCCGTGTCCGCTTTGCGTGTGCGCCGCTAAAACAGCTTTGTTCTAAGATAAGTATTAGATAATGAGCTAGTATGCGATGCAAACTAGCTCATTATGCCTTTGTCTCACAGGGTTTTTTTTTTCAGAGTATACAACCTCTTTAATGTTAGGCGAAACAAGCACTTGGGAAAATGGCCTGTGTACATGGTGCCTAAATGTTGTTGGGCTTCTCATTTCAGAAGGATGGTGTGCTCAGTGTGGTGGAGCAAATTGTACATTTACTGTATTGGTGGTTCTATGACATTAGGGTTCCAAACAATGAATAATTTATACTTTTTTTTACTGCCCACATTCACATAATTTATAGAATAAACCAACAGACATGAAGGATGCAAGATAAGGAAGCAAATTCTGCCCACTCTGGTGATGTTCCTTTGGTTTTTGTACCAATATCTGAGACGCACTGTAGGAAACTTATCCCAGGCCACCTGTAGAAGGCACCACCTGGTACAAAATTCTCGCCTTCCTTCATAGCAGGAATGGCCCTACACCTCTGTATTTTCATTTAAAACCTTTTTAGAAAAAGTATCCGTGATAATTTTCTTAATGATTTTTACTTGCCATGTAACAATGAGGATTTTACGGGTCATATAATGTCAGGGAATTTAAAGTGAAGCAACCTAGTGAAATGTCATTTGCAGACCTCCTGAACTTTGGTTTTTACGACTCTTCTGGAAAATGCAATCATGAATCACCACTCATCAGAACAGTCATCTGCTGAGGTCATCAGCAATACGTGGCTGGGTGCAATTTTTAATAAATAGCTTGCTGTGATTATATATGAGCTAGAACACCCACTCTGAAAATGATAAGAATGTTCAGTAACCAATATAAATGTATGAAGACATCTCAAATGCATTAACATCGTGATAGAACTCGGAGGTGACTCCTAATATTCCAGGAAGGCATAGTCCTCTTTTTGCAAAATTGTATTACATGTACCCACATAAAATGTGCATTTATTCAATTTATTCATTAAAGCCTGAAGTGTATTGCATGCATGTGTACGCAGGTTTAGTCTACCTTTATCACTGTAGGTGACGCTCATCGACAGCAGTAGCAGCATTACAGTTGGAGAGAAAATCAAGAGGAACATGGTTCCTCTATGATTCCTGGGTCACTGGGGAAGTTATCTGATTTGACGCTGCCACCCCATGTGATTCTAGCAGCCATCTTGGGTTAGGCAGAGCCTATTTAAGACCCTGGCTCCCAGGCTTGGTGCACATTTGTAAATGGGTAGAATAGGTACAGGAATCCCGTCTGTTAGGGACAGAATACATCCTACCCCTCCGAGTCCTAACAGGTACTGCCAGTATGGCTGAAGCCTGTTTCCTACACGCTGAGTATTTCTGGTTGGGCTGTCTTCCTACCGAGTTTGTGGTGAACTCTTTGCCCTACTTCAATACTATTCTTTATTTTGCACTGGGACAGTGTGCTATTGCCTCTGCACCATGCTACAGCCCACCTACACACAGGGTCCTGCATTGTTTAAATCCCAGTCCCAGGTATGTACAGAGATAAAAGCCTTCTGTTATGTTCTGTTATGGGGCTGCACAAGTAATCAGTGGACTGCAAGTGTGGTGACAACACCCCAGTTGTGCTCCATTGGGATCTACAAGTTCCTTTGCCACAGTGTCAAATAGGACTTATGATCTTTCAATTCACAGATCCTTGAATGGATGACATGGCTGTGTGGGAAGAGCCATGCACAACAGTGCCTAATTTAAACGTAGACAGATGGCTGCAGGGAGAAGCACCCGACTATTCAGGTAAATGTAGGGGCAGTTTGAAGGTGGAAGGTTTGAGGAAAGAGAAAATGTTTCATGTTAAATGACAGGGAAAATATTTTTTTTTTTGGCAGAAGAGACAAAGGTCTCTTGTACCAAAAAACTCATAGTTTCTAAGGTTGAATAAAGACACCAGTCCAACCTGAATGAGTGTCTACAATTGTCCCTATCTCTGTACATTACACACTCACATTGGTCCCTACCCTCAAGGAGCCCACAATCCAAGGTCCCCATTCATATACTAGGGCCAATTTTGGACTGGATCCAATTAACCTATCTGCATGTCTTTGGCTTGTGGGAGGAAACTGGAGTACCCGGAGGAAACCCACGCAGGCACAGGGAGAACATGCAAACTCCAGGCAGGTAGTGTCGTGGTTGGGATTCAAACCAGAGATCCTTCTTACTGCTAGATGAGACTGCTAACCACTGCACCACTATGCACAACTGATTCTAGTCCTTGGTGCTGGTCAAAGGTGTAAGGATCATTTATTATTATTATACAAGATTTATATAGTGCTATGAGTTTTGCAGTTCAGCGTTTTACAACATTAGGGCAAACAGTACAGTTACAATAAAATTCAACACAGGAGGAATCAGATTTATTGATTTTAACTTTGATCATATCAAATAATAGTTTCTCGAAAAATAATAGTTTAGCATAACAAAAAAGGACTTCTTTAAAAGGCATATTGCACCTTTTAAAGAATGTAATAAATGCTCCCAAATTGAAAGAAGAGAAAATGTGCATATATTATTTTTTACTTTTTGCATTTGAGCCTACAAAGCATTGCAACTATGATCAGCGGGTCTGTGTGGGTGCAATGCGCAGGCTCCTGCAGGCTATTCCTTTAGCCTTAGGCCCTTGCCTTGGACCTTCATTTGTGGGGCTGAAGGAAGTAGACAATGGACCGTTGAGATGTATGAGTCTTTCTGCCATGGCGGCACATGGAACTTGTACTCTTGCATTCACAGCTCTTCATGAATGGAGGCGGCAGCTGTTTGTGGCTCACCAAATTCAAAATTAAACAAAAGCCTGTGGGCAGAAGAAGTCGAAGATTTGGGTAAGTGCAGGGTGGGTTGAGGGTTGTGTGTTGGAGAAGTGAAAGAAGTGAGAAGTTAAGTGTTACACCCTAATAAATATGAGCGTAACATGAAACATGGTCATAAAAGCCTTTAAACAAATTTTACTGGATTTTTTGCCAATAATCATTACCAATTAGAAATCATCAAGGGCTCTATTTAAAAATATTTTCACACAACTTTTACCCAGGATTCATGCATTTTTCCAGGTATGTCTAATTTGAAAAATTTATGAATCTTGGGTGAAAAATGTGTGAATAAATTTGAAAATATTTTAAAAAATAAACCCTTAATGTGAAAGTAAAATCAGAGATATTTACCTCTGCCCCAATAGTCCCATAACCAAGAGGTCCCTTGCTGGCGCCGGCATCCACTCCTTGGCTTCGTCCAGTAGTTGGTCTTTGGATGTCTCTATTGGCTCAGTGCAGGATGACATCACCCCCACGCATGTGTGGGAGTCATTCATCCTGCCACGTTGGCAGAAATGTAAACTGACATGTGCCGAGGATTATGAACATTGCAGAAGAGACATTGCCTGCAAGACAATTTAGGTTGATCTGATCACTTTTATTCATATATCTAAAAGGTAGTAGTAAGTAGACTATAGTTCCCCTTTAAGAGATCTATCATAATCTCAAATTTTTAAGACTTCATCCCGTTCCCTTCCTTGGCTTGGTACGATTTAAGGAAGACAATAAAACGAAGTAGGTTTAATTGATTTCTCAGTTGCATGCTATTTTTGAGTTAAATTGTCTTAGCTAAGCATGTTTCCATTTCAATTACTCAACGTTCACACAGGAATTAGTGCAATTATTCGGATGCTTCAAACCTGCTGCTGTGTCAGATGTTACCGACAGTAAATGTGTACATAGATGATTAGTTCCCATAGCCCAGAGCCTGGTAAACAATGTATGTTAAGGCATGTGAGCTCATTTGTTCGGGGCTTATTTACCACATGCAGAGGGGGATGACATCATGCGTTTGGACACTGACAGCCCAGAGACGGCTGTGGTGTTCCTCTCATGTCTATGCATGTGGCAGATTCTGCCTAATCCGTCTCAAAAGCTTTACACGTTCAATGTAGTCAGATAATCTGTCTTTTACCTAACCCCCTCCCCACCGCTTTCCTCTAACAGAGGAATTTTATATAAGATCCGCAGAAATGGAACATTCACAATGTATGACCATTTATATCACATGGCTGCTTCTATCTATCTATCTATCTATCTATCTATCTATCTATCTATCTATCTATCTATCTATCTATCTATCTATCTATCTATCTATCTATCTATCTATCTATCTATCTATCCTCTCTCTAAAGCTGGCAATACATTATACAATTGTCTTGTTCAATTTCCTTTAGATTTACCTTCAACTATGTAGTGCAAGGTCCTGCCTGATTGCATACAAAATTGAAAGTGTTTAGGTCTGACCTCATATTATATGGGTTTGGTAAATCTTAATGAAGGCTGTAGAAGAAAATTGTATAATGTATGTACAGTATGTATGCATCTATCTATCAATCTATCTATCTATCTATCTATCTATCTATCTATCTATCTAAATATCTCTCTCTCTCCTTATTTCACTGTAATTACCTAGCAATTTATCTATCTATCTATCTATCTATCTATCTATCTATCTATCTATCTATCTATCTATCTAAATATCTCTCTCTCTCCTTATTTCACTGTAATTACCTAGCAATTTATCTATCTATCTATCTATCTATCTATCTATCTATCTATCTATCTATCTATCTATCTATCTAAATATCTCTCTCTCTCCTTATTTCACTGTAATTACCTAGCAATTTATCTATCTATCTATCTATCTATCTATCTATCTATCTATCTATCTATCTATCTATCTATCTATCTATCTATCTATCTATCTATCTATCTATCTATCTATCTATCTATCTATCTATCTATCTATCTATCTATCTATCTATCTATCTATCTATCTATCCACCTATCTATCCACCTATCTATCCATCTATCTATCCACCTATCTATCCACCTATCTATCCACCTATCTATCTATCTATCTATCTATCTATCTATCTATCTATCTATCTATCTATCTATCTATCTATCTATCTATCTATCTATCTATCTATCTATCTATCTATTTATCTATTCTATCTTTCATTCTTTTTCTCTGTCTATCTAATACCTACCTTTAGGCTGGGTTCACACATTTGCGATGCAGGAACCAGTGCGATTCCTGTGCGGGTTTCCCGCATCGCATGTCACACTACTCCCAGTGAACCACTGCGGTGTCAACGTAAAGTTAATGACACCTTCAGATTGATTCGCAGATCGCAGTGCGAACTGTCAAATGGTAAAAGAATTGGATTGCATGGGTGTGAACACCCATGCAATCTGATTCCAATGCGGCCAAAAAAGGATCCTGCATTATTTTGGTGTGAACGCGTAAATCATTAAGGAGTTTTTTTCTTAAACCTGAGGGTGAAAGTTCATCACATTTTCTTGGTCAAAAGTTCTATAAGCTACACATATATACAGTGTTCACATATGGGTGGGATTTATCAAACAAGACAGTCAGGCATCTATCCAGCACAGACACGGCTGAATCTCATTTTTTAAAGAACTTCTGATAGATTAGTTCTCTATTACAACCCCTGCACCTGCAATCCCACACAGTGGATGGCACAGATTGGCAAACTCCTCTGCACAATTTATCAATTTAACCTTTTTACTGATGCACATGTATGTGATCAGTGCTATATAAACATTGTAGTATTTTTCAGTGTTATATAATAGTATTATATTGTATCATACTGTAAATATTGACGTAGTGCTGCATCTGACCCTTGGGGGAAAGAGTATTTGAATCAAGCTGAAGTTGCCAGTTTGACTTATAAGAACTGATCTCTGCTACATTTTAATTCATAGAGTATTTTGGTACTATGTATGTATGTATGTATGTGTATATCTATCTTCCTTCAGGGCCATCATTAGAAGTGACAGGGTCTTGCACAAATTTGGCCACCCCTCAGGGGAAAAAATGAGGTAGCATGCAATGTGCCATGGCAAATTGTGGATGTGGCCAAACAGTGCCAGGGGGTTAAAAGCAGTGGTAGCCCGTGCACTGTGGGCGCATGAGTGTCGCCCCCCCATCCATGAGCCTGGCCTCTTTCTATGGCAGGGGTGGTATTTTTTGAAGCACCTGATTAGAGCCAGAGGCTTCAAAATAGGGTGGGCTCAGGGCCCAGAGAGTGCTCACTGATCCCATCCAATTGTGTGACGATAGCAAACAAATTTTCGCTATTTCCACACTAACCTCCCTCCCTGCCAATCAGGAGGCAGAGCATCAGAGTGGAGGAGACACGCACTGGAGTGGAGGTTGCCGCTGCTCTGAGAGGAGCTGCTGCAGTGCTACGGTAAGTCCCCCTGGCTCAGTCTGAGGTGTGCGCGGGGGGGGGGGGGGAGGGGGGTGCTACCAGAGCCAAGAGCCGTGATCTGCTCGTGAGTGGGGGGGTCGGTGGGCACAGTGGCTGCATTTTGTGGGCTCAGTGGCTACATATACTGGGCATAAGTGCCTGCATTTGATGGGCAAATGGCTGCATATGATGGGCACAGATGACTGCATATTATGGGCACAGTGGCTGCATATACTGGGCACAAGTGGCTGCATTTGATGGGCACACGTGGCTGCATATGATCTGCACAAGTGGCTGCATATGATGGGCACAAGTGGCTGCATTTGACGGGCACACGTGGCTGCATTTGATGGGCACAGTGGCTGCGTTTGTTGGGCACAATAGCTGTATATCATGGGCACAAGTGGCTGCATATGATGGACACAAGTGGCTGCATTTGATGGGCACAAGTGGCTGCATATCATGGGCACAAGTGGCTGCATATCATGGGCACAAGTGGCTGCATATAATGGGCACATGTGGCTGCATATAATGGGCACAGTGGCTGCGTATGATGGGCACAAGTGGCTGTGTATGATGGGCACAAGTGGCTGCATTTGATGAGCACAGTGGCTGCGTTTGATGGGCACAAGTAGCTGCATATGATGGGCACAAGGGGTTGCATATGATGGGCACAATTGGCTGCATGTGGTGGGCACAGTGGCTGCATATAATGAGCACATGTGGCTACATATGATGGGCACACATGGCGTTTGATGGCCACAAGTGGTTGTGTTTGATGGGCACAAGTGGCTGTGTTTGATGGGCACAGTGGCTGCGTTTGATGGGCACAATGACTGCATTTGATGGCCATAGTGAGGCTGCAATTGATGGGGGGGTTACAGTAATTTTCAGTTTGCTTGCGCCCCCCCCCCCAAAAAAAATGTTGAGCACCAGGGGTCAGGAGTGGGTAATATATAAAGTGCAGGTGTGAGAAGTTTGTAATGTACAGAGTGCAAGAGTGGGTAATATACAGAGTGCAGGAGTTAGAGGTACATTATGTTCAGAATGCAGGGGTCAAGGGTGGGTAATATACAGAGTGCAAGTGAGTGTCAGACGTATGTAATGTACAGGGTGTAGGGGTCAGGGGAGGCTAACATACAGAGTGAAAGTGTCAGAAGCTTGTAATATACAGAGTGCAAGAGTCAGGAGTGGGTAACACAAAGAGGTGACATGCATGGTACCCCATGGTGAATTGTGGGTGCTGCCAAATGGGGCTAACAGTAAGAGGGGCCTAAAAGTTAAAAAGATATGAAACTCAGAGTTTTTTAGTACTTTTAGCAGCTGGTAGAACAACTTATTGAATATGCAGCTTCTTTATCTTTTCATTTTCCTTTGTTTCGATTTAGGCTGGTGCCATGACCGCTGCCCTAGGTTTTATGTTTCAGGGTGAACCCATTTCTTGCAGCATCCTATTCAAGGCACTAACAGATTAATGCCAGCATCAGGATCCAGAGACCCAAAGATTAATAAAGCCAATCCCCACACACAAGGAACCCTGGTGTCAGCTAGGGCCCCGGCTGTCCAGGGACTCCAGAAGGAGGAGAGAAGCTCTGAGAGTGATCGGGCAGACATTGCACGTTTAAAAGAACAACTTTCCATTTTCAGTAGCATAAATCTATAATTGATCCACTGGAAACCTATCTATCTATCTATCTATCTATCTATCTATCTATCTATCTATCTATCTATCTATCTATCTATCTATCTATCTGTCTATCTATCTATCTGTCTATCTTTCTTTCTTGTGGAAATGTGGAAATCCAGGGTGGTACATTTGATACTCCAAGATTTTATAAATCTATCTATTTAGATCAGGCTTTCTCAACCTTTTAACCTCCCTGGCGGTAATCCCGAGTCTGGCTCGGGTTAGGATTTTACTATCATAAGCGGTAAACCCGAGCCAGACTCGGGATCGCATCGCTGGATACAGGGAGAGGTTACTTACCTTGTCCCCTGGATCCAACAATGTCCCCGCGCTGTGTGATTGAGCTGTCCTCCGCTCGATTCACACAGTGCCCGAATGCTGCCGAGCTCCGTTCCCTGCGACGTTACGGCGCACGGGAGCGGAGATCGGCGCCAAATTCAAAAAAGTTAAAATACACAAAACACACACAGTACTGTAATCTTACAGATTACAGTACTGTATAAAAAAATACACACCCCTTTTGTCCCTAGTGGTCTGTGCAATGCCCTGCATGCACTTTTATATTATAAATACTGTTTTTTCTGCCTGGAATTTGGAGATTGTCCATAGCAACCAAAAAGTGTCCCTTTATGTCAAAAGTGACTTTAGACCAACTAGAAAACAGTGATAATAAATTTGAATCTTTCAATAAAAATCAGACATATATACTCTATGCACATACATCTGACCTCAGCGCTCATGTAAAACAGTAAACTATTAAGACTGAATTTTTTAGAATAAATTCACTCTCTTCTTATCTTTTAGCAGCTATTATATATCAAAGTAACAATGTAACAAAATGTGATTGATCTAACAAATCAAGCACTAACAGCTTTATACATATTGATTTTAAGTAAGCGCAATTTGTAAGGGGGGAGAGGGTTATTGACAATAAAGGGTATAACACGATATTGGACCCCATCTTTTACACGCTTATTGCCAACGAGGACAGCAAAATAAAACGGAGGAGGCAGGAGGAGATAAGAGGTGCCTACACAGCAGGATTAAACAGACAGGCTTCAAAGTAAAAAGCTTCTGGTAAGCGGCCATCTAAGGGCCACACTGCGGTGTAAACGGTGAAGGTGTAGGACAAACTCTGTCAAATATTTACTACACGGGAGGATTCCTTCTACCCTGCATGTTCTCTTCATATAGATCGATTGAAATACTGTGTTGAGCTGTGTTGGATTGGTTTATACTCATTTTCCACTGTTTTTGGACACTGACTGTTGGTAATCACTGAGATTAAGCCCTTGTACACACGGTCGGAGAATCTGTCGGAATGTGTCCTATCGGACCGTGTTGTCGGATAATCCGATTGTGTGTGTGGTATGCATCGGACTGATTCCGTCGGAATATCCGTCGGACCCAATTTTCCAACTTGTTGGAAATATTTTCCGACAAACTGGTCCGATTGGACATACTCCGATCATGTGTAGAGAATTCCGATCGGACAAAGTGCCACGCATGCTCAGATCAAATTCCTACACCAAAGCTATTGGCTACTAGCCTGAACGTAGTCCTGTCGTAACAAAATAACGTCATCATGTTCTGAAAGATCAGATTTTCTGACAACTTGGTCCGACCGTGTGTATGCAACAGTTTTGGACACAATCCGTCGGACAAAATCCATAGGACAAAATCCAACGGATTTGGTTGGCAGAATGTCCGACCGTGTGTACAGGGGCTAAGAGTGGTACAACAAACGGATTTGGTTGGCAGAATGTCCGACCGTGTGTACAGGGGCTAAGAGTGGTACAACAAACGGATTTGGACTGCATTTTGAGAACAATGGGGAATCAGTAGTATTTTGAATATGCAGTAGAGCGATGTTAGTGCTAGATTTGTTAGATCAATCACATTTTGTTACAATAAATTAGAATCACTTGCAGAATTGAGCATTAGCGATTTGTGGGGAAATTCGTCATCAAACACTAAATCTAATGACAGCGACAATTCTGCAAATGAGCAAATTTCAGTGTTTTTGGATTTGATTACATTATTGAATAATTTTTATTATTATTTATTATATTATAAACTTTATCACACCCGGGATGTCTGCTAGACTCTGGTTTGAACAGATTTAAGAGAGTTATTCCTAAGAATTACAGGACTACAATATAAAACGCCAAATTTCCATGCAAAATAATTGTACCGCTTTCAGCACCTAAAACCAGAATGAATTATACCGCCAGGGAGGTTAACCCTAGAGGAACCCCAAAAATAATTTTCATGTCTCGAGGAACCCTTATTAAAACCAAATCATCGGGGCTCAATAGGAACAATGCTCTTAATATTGGTGGTCAATAGGAAGAATGTCCCCCTTACAGTGCTGTTCAGAATGCCACCCTTAAAGACAGCTAAAAAGATATCTGGTGTCATGTTGCTGGCTTTGCTAAGTGGTGCTGAACCTTGAACTCTGTAGACATCATCAAATAGGGGGTTCATCAGCCACAGCTCAAGGAACCCCTAGAAACCTCTGGAGGAACCCCAGGGTTCCACTGAACCTTGGTTGAGAATGGCTGATTTAGATACATGTGTAATTATCTTTATCTGTTTATGTCCATTAAGTTCCACCAAAAAAAAAAAAAAAAAACCTTTAAATTTTTACTGTGATAAATCAATAATTGATCCATAGAAAGCTATCTATCTATCTATCTATCGATCTACAAACACATATTAGAAAAAGCACATAATATGAGCATCGTAATTTCTTTACAGTTCTGTGTTTGGAACAGCAGAAAGATAATGCAGTTTAGAGAGTACCATTTATTAAGTTAATAGTTTATAAAATCCCATGTTACAGCACTACAGACTATTTTACTTTTAGTCATGTTCCAGGATTGGTAATTCAATTTAAAGGCAATTTACTGCCATAAAAGTGTCAAAGTGAGCAGTAAAAGCAAACAATAATGTTGCCCAAGAGAATATTATTTAGAAAAAAGTGGAACAAAGAAACTCATTCTAGCAAGTCTGCTTTCCCCTAAATGTAGATATCATAAATCTTTCAGGAAATGAAGATTTCTGAGTGCTATTTTAGGCATTCACGTGTTAAACGTGTATTTTATTATTAGTCCAAAAATAATAATGACATTGAGCAATATCCCTACACACATAAAAAATTATAAACAGATCTAGAACCATAGGATAAATTAGTCAGTATAATTTTGTTGCAAGTTTAGCTAAAAATCATTTTATTGTGTTTTGTTTTTTTCATGCTTGCTATGCCATGTTTTTATCAAAATATATCACATACTGGTACGACCGCCGCAAGAAAATGACATATGTCATATTGGGAGACATTTGTTTTCAGTGAAGCTTTAGATTAGCACTAAGAACAATGAATCTGTAAAGGACAATCCTTCTACTGTGCTATTAAAGAGGAAGCACAGCAATGCTCAGAAAAAAAAATATATATATTGCCTATAAGTTTTTATTATTCACCTACCGTATTTTCAACATTTATATTTATAGGATTTTCAGATGTTTACCATACTCATATTAACTGCTTTGCTGAATTATTCTTGTTGTTTAGGCTTAATTTCCACAGGTAATATTACACAGATAGCTAACTGTGTCAGATTAGTACAGTAAAGTGGTGGAGTAGTAAGGTGATTTCCCTTCATTTCCTGTCCTATATACACAACAGTAGTGATGGACGAACTTCCGACGGGACGTTTCGCGAACGCGAAACGCGAACGGGCACAAACGTTCGCGAAAACGACCGTTCGCCGCGGGCTCCATTGACTTCAATGGGAGGCGAATTTCGCAAACCTTTAGGTCGAATTTGCGGCCACGGGGTAATTATTAGGGGGTAGCACGTAGTCCCACCACCTGGACAATAGCATAATACATGTATGAGGTGAATTTGGGATCGATAACTACAAGCATTTTTTTTTTATTTGGGAAATTGTTCTGACAATTCAGGACTATGGAGCTAATGAAGGCAATGGAGGAGAGGGAAGGTCAGGGACCAGGGTAGGCAAACAAGAGGGTGCAGGAGATACAGAGCACTGACAGCAGCACCGTAATACAGAGCACTGACATCAGCACCGTGACATACAGCGCTGACAGCAGCTCCGTGACATACAGCGCTGACAGCAGCTCCGTGACATACAGCGCTGACAGCAGCTCCGTGACATACAGCGCTGACAGCAGCTCCGTGACATACAGCGCTGACAGCAGCTCCGTGACATACAGCGCTGACAGCAGCACCGTGACATACAGCGCTGACAGCAGCTCCGTGACATACAGCGCTGACAGCAGCTCCGTGACATACAGCGCTGACAGCAGCTCCGTGACATACAGCACTGACAGCAGCTCCGTGACATACAGCGCTGACAGCAGCTCCGTGACATACAGCGCTGACAGCAGCACCGTGACATACAGCGCTGACAGCAGCTCCGTGACATACAGCGCTGACAGCAGCTCCGTGACATACAGCGCTGACAGCAGCTCCGTGACATACAGCACTGACAGCAGCTCCGTGACATACAGCGCTGACAGCAGCTCCGTGACATACAGCGCTGACAGCAGCACCGTGACATACAGCGCTGACAGCAGCTCCGTGACATACAGCGCTGACAGCAGCTCCGTGACATACAGCGCTGACAGCAGCTCCGTGACATACAGCGCTGACAGCAGCTCCGTGACATACAGCGCTGACAGCAGCTCCGTGACATACAGCGCTGACAGCAGCTCCGTGACATACAGCGCTGACAGCAGCTCCGTGACATACAGCGCTGACAGCAGCACCGTAAGCAGCCCCAGGAGGAAGTCAGCACAGCACAGGGATGGTGTGATCCCCTCATAATAAGAACCCCCAGGAGGAAGTCAGCACAGCACAGGGATGGTGGGAGCCCCTCATAATAAGAACACCCAGGAGGAAGTCAGCACAGCACAGGGATGGTGGGAACCCCTCATAATAAGCAGCCCCAGTAGAAATATGACACCGCTCAACCTCTTCAAAGAGGAGGGTAGGGGCATATAGTACGGTGTGCTTTTTTGGGTCAGGGAAGTGAGCCAAATGAATTAAGAAGGTCTGTGTGCTTGATTCCAAAAATTGTTTATAGACATATACATGGTCTACTGATCACATGTGTTGAATTCCTCCGAGATCCATGCCTCATTCATTTTTAGAAATGTGAGGTAGTTAACACTGTGGTGAGCTAGGCGAGTACGCTTATCGGTCACAATCCCCCCTGCTGCGCTGAACGTCCTTTCGGACAGGACACTGGATGAGGGGCAAGCCAACAGTTCGATTGCAAATTGGGCAAGCTCTGGCCAGAGGTCAAGCCTGCCCACCCAGTAGTCTAGGGGTTCATCACTCCTCAGAGCGTCCACATCGGCCGTTAACCCAATGTAGTCGGACACCTGACGGTCTAGGCGTTCCCTGATGCTGGATCCGGATGACACCTGTCGATGGGTCGGCTGAAAGAATGACCTCATATCCGAAGTCACCAACACATCTTCAAACCGGCCTCTTCTTGCAGGCGCTGTTGGATTGGTACCCGCAAATCCTTCTCTGGGAGTGGGAATTGCTCCTCTGCCAGCGCACGCAAAAGCAGAATGCAGCATTTCTCGAAGCAAGGCCTGGAAGTGCTGCATTCTGACAGCCCTCTGCGACGGCGGTAACATTTCCGCCATTTTGTGTTTGTACCGGGGGTCTAAGTACGTTGCCACCCAGTACTGGTCCTTGACCCTCATGCTTTTTATACGGGGGTCCCTATTAAAACACTGGAGCATGAAGGCCCCCATTTGCACTAAAGTGGAAGCGGTGTGGTGGCCTGGCTCCTGCTCATCATCCAGGATAATGTCGTCCTCTTCATTCTCCTCTCCCCATCCTCGCACAACAGGGATCCCAGAAAGGTTTAAAGCATGCTCTTCTTGCTCCTGCTCATCCGCCCCGGCACCATCCTCCTCTGACTCCTCATCAGACTCCTGTTGTTGACTTGTCTCAGATAGAGTAGCCCCCCCTGGGAATTCATCCAGCATTGCGACTTCCTCATCTTCCCGCTCCTGCTCCTCCACAGCCTGATCAATGACACGACGCAATGCACGCTCCAGAAAGAAGGCATAAGGTACCATGTCACTGATGGCGCCATGGCTGCGACTGACCAGTTTGGTGATCTCCTCAAATGGCCGCAGAAGTCTGCATGTGTCGCGCATGAGCAGCCACTGGCGCGGTGAAAAAAAACCCAGCTCCCCAGAACCGTTTCTTTCGCAGAGTTCATACAGGTAGACGTTAACTGCACGTTTCTGCTGGAGCAGCCTATCAAGCATATAGAAGGTTGAGTTCCATCGCGTCGGGCAATCGCAAATAAGACGTCTGACCGGCAGATGGTGTCGCCGCTGAATGTCAGCAAGGCGAGCCATGGCCGTGTAAGATCTTCTGAAATGGGCCGAGATTTTCCTTGCCTGCCGCAAGATGTCCTGGACCCCAGGGTATTTGACAAGGAATCGCTGCACGACCAAGTTTAAGACGTGTGCCATGCACGGCACGTGCGTGATTTTGCCCTGTTTCAATGCGCTAAGCAGATTGGCACCGTTGTCACACACCACTTTACCAACTGTCAAATTGAGCGGTGTTAGCCACTCATCTGCCTGTGAACGCAAAGCTGAAAGGAGTGCCGGGCCAGTGTGGCTCTTTGCTTCCAGGCACAACAGACGCAGCACGGCATGGCAACGTCTCACCTGGCATGTGGAATAGGTTCTGGGGAGCTTGGGCGGTGCAGTGGAAGAGACGCTAGCAGCGGAAAAGGAGGAGGCAGCTGAGGAGGAGAGGGAGGAGGATGGAGTAGGAGGAGGAGAAGAAGAGTCAGGCCTGCATGCAATCCGTGGCGGTAAAACCAAATCTACACGGGTGCCACGGGTTACATGCTTGACGGCCGTCAGAAGGTTCACCCAGTGGGCAGTAAAACTGATATACCTTCCCTGCCCGTGTTTGCTAGACCACGTGTCTGTGGTCAGATGTATCTTGGCACCGACACTGTGTGCCAGAGATACATTCACTTGCCGCTGAACATGGCCATATAGCTCTGGGATGCCCTTCTCTGAGAAATACTTCCTTCCTGGGACCTTCCATTGTGGTGTTCCAATGGCCACAAATTTGCGAAAGGCCTCCGAGTCCACCAGTTTATATGGCAGTAGTTGGCGGGCTATGAGTTCTGACAAGCCAGCCGCCAACCGTTGGGCAAGAGGGTTATCCGGCGTCATCATTTTTTTACGCTCAAACATTAGGCCCACGGAAGCCTGCCTTTTTGCAGAAAAATGTGAGCTTGGCGTGATGGAAGGTGGAGTGGAGGACAATTGTGAGGAGAGAGGAGAAGGAGAAGTAGAAGACGAGGCTGGACGGTGAGAGCCTGCAGTGTGGCTTTGTGTGTTCCGTTGCTCCCACTGGGCTCGGTGATGGCTGCTCATGTGCCTTCTTAAGGCGGTCGTCCCTAGGTGAGTATTGGGCTTACCGCGACTAACGCGTTGACTGCAAAGATTGCAGATGGCAACGCTATTGTCAGCAGCGGACACGTTAAAAAAAGCCCACACTGCGGAGCCATGTGCCGGTGTCCTGGGAGCGCCAGATGTGACCGTACATGGTCGATGACTCGCTCCTGATACATTTGCAGTCTGCTTTGTCCCTGCTGTGCAATGTAAGTCATTGCTGCTTCTCCTCCCTATCTGCTGGTCCATATCTCCCTCTGAACTCCCCTCCTCTTCCTCTCTTGTGGGCACCCACGTGACATCACTAGACACGTCATCATCAACGTCACCTTCCCCACCGCTATAAGTAGAGATCTCGGAGTAGGCAGCAACACCGGGGACCAACCTCCTCCTTGGGCTGATCTGGGTACTGGCGTCAGACTGCTGAGTAGCGCTTGTTGCTACCTCCTCTTCCTGATCCAATACCAAGAGTGGCTGCGCATCAGAAATGTCCTCTTGATATGGATCGGAAAATAATTCCAGTGACTCAAGCGGAAGGTATGTGGTGGTGGTGGTGGTGGTCGTGTTGTTGGTGGTAGTGTCTTTGGGGGTGCACATAGCAGAGAGTGAAGAAGAGGGTGCAGATCGAGAGGATGAGGAGGGTGCAGAAGAGTAAGGCTGAGCGAGCCACTCAACCAAGTCTGGTGCATCCTTTAAAGTAATTGAACGCACCTTCTGCAACTTCCCACTTTGGCTCAAGCCTGTTGCTCCTGCCCTACCCCTACCACCCCTGCGGAAGGGCCTGCCTCTTCCTCTGCATGTCATTTTTTAAATGACCCTGTGACAAAACTCTTAGTCCCTATACCGCTGAAGGACTGCTGCAGTATAGGTGAGCGGTCAGCAGTGGTGCACGTCAACCCTATCTATTGTGGACCTATAGCGGTCCTTACAGAACAGCAGACTGTACCGCACTCAAGCCTATGTACCGTAGCACCCTATACCAAGTTACCAGTCCTTATAAGAACTTTTGTGGACCAAGCAGGTTGTGTATTAGTGTTTAGCAGACTGTACGTCAGTCCCTATACCGCTGAAGGACTGCTGCAGTATAGGGCAGCGGTCAGCAGTGGTGCACGTCAACCCTATCTATTGTGGACCGATAGCGGTCCTTACAGAACAGCAGACTGTACCGCACTCAAGCCTATGTACCGTAGCACCCTATACCAAGTTACCAGTCCTTATAAGAACTTTTGTGGAACAAGCAGGTTGTGTGTTAGTGATTAGCAGACTGTACGTCAGTCCCTATACCAATGAAGGACTGCTGCAGTATAGGGCAGCGGTCAGCAGTAGTGCACGGCAACCCTATGTATTGTGGACCGATAGCGGTCCTTACAGAACAGCAGACTGTAACGCACTCAGGCCTATGTACCGTAGCACCCTATACCAAGTTACCAGTCCTTATAAGAACTTTTGTGGACCAAGCAGGTTGTGTGTTAGTGATTAGCAGACTGTACGTCAGTCCCTATACCAATGAAGGACTGCTGCAGTATAGGGCAGCGGTCAGCAGTAGTGCACGGCAACCCTATGTATTGTGGACCGATAGCGGTCCTTACAGAACAGCAGACTGTAACGCACTCAGGCCTATGTACCGTAGCACCCTATACCAAGTTACCAGTCCTTATAAGAACTTTTGTGGACCAAGCAGGTTGTGTGTTAGTGATTAGCAGACTGTACGTCAGTCCCTATACCAATGAAGGACTGCTGCAGTATAGGGCAGCGGTCAGCAGTAGTGCACGGCAACCCTATGTATTGTGGACCGATAGCGGTCCTTACAGAACAGCAGACTGTAACGCACTCAGGCCTATGTACCGTAGCACCCTATACCAAGTTACCAGTCCTTATAAGAACTTTTGTGGACCAAGCAGGTTGTGTGTTAGTGATTAGCAGACTGTACGTCAGTCCCTATACCAATGAAGGACTGCTGCAGTATAGGGCAGCGGTCAGCAGTAGTGCACGGCAACCCTATGTATTGTGGACCGATAGCGGTCCTTACAGAACAGCAGACTGTAACGCACTCAGGCCTATGTACCGTAGCACCCTATACCAAGTTACCAGTCCTTATAAGAACTTTTGTGGACCAAGCAGGTTGTGTGTTAGTGATTAGCAGACTGTACGTCAGTCCCTATACCAATGAAGGACTGCTGCAGTATAGGGCAGCGGTCAGCAGTAGTGCACGGCAACCCTATGTATTGTGGACCGATAGCGGTCCTTACAGAACAGCAGACTGTACTGCACTCAGGCCTATGTACCGTAGCACCCTATACCAAGTTACCAGTCCTTATAAAAACTTTTGTGGACCAAGCAGGTTGTGTGTTAGTGTTTAGCAGACTGTGCGTCAGTCCCTATACCGCTGAAGGACTGCTGCAGTATAGGGCAGCGGTCAGCAGTAGTGCACGGCAACCCTATGTATTGTGGACCGATAGCGGTCCTTACAGAACAGCAGACTGTAACGCACTCAGGCCTATGTACCGTAGCACCCTATACCAAGTTACCAGTCCTTATAAGAACTTTTGTGGACCAAGCAGGTTGTGTGTTAGTGATTAGCAGACTGTGCGTCAGTCCCTATACCGCTGAAGGACTGCTGCAGTATAGGGCAGCGGTCAGCAGTAGTGCACGTCAACCCTATGTATTGTGGACCGATAGCGGTCCTTACAGAACAGCAGACTGTACTGCACTCAGGCCTATGTACCGTAGCACCCTATACCAAGTTACCAGTCCTTATAAAAACTTTTGTGGACCAAGCAGGTTGTGTGTTAGTGATTAGCAGACTGTACGTCAGTCCCTATACCAATGAAGGACTGCTGCAGTATAGGGCAGCGGTCAGCAGTAGTGCACGGCAACCCTATGTATTGTGGACCGATAGCGGTCCTTACAGAACAGCAGACTGTACTGCACTCAGGCCTATGTACCGTAGCACCCTATACCAAGTTACCAGTCCTTATAAGAACTTTTGTGGACCAAGCAGGTTGTGTGTTAGTGATTAGCAGACTGTACGTCAGTCCCTATACCAATGAAGGACTGCTGCAGTATAGGGCAGCGGTCAGCAGTAGTGCACGTCAACCCTATGTATTGTGGACCGATAGCGGTCCTTACAGAACAGCAGACTGTACTGCACTCAGGCCTATGTACCGTAGCACCCTATACCAAGTTACCAGTCCTTATAAGAACTTTTGTGGACCAAGCAGGTTGTGTGTTAGTGATTAGCAGACTGTACGTCAGTCCCTATACCAATGAAGGACTGCTGCAGTATAGGGCAGCGGTCAGCAGTAGTGCACGTCAACCCTATGTATTGTGGACCGATAGCGGTCCTTACAGAACAGCAGACTGTACTGCACTCAGGCCTATGTACCGTAGCACCCTATACCAAGTTACCAGTCCTTATAAGAACTTTTGTGGACCAAGCAGGTTGTGTGTTAGTGTTTAGCAGACTGTGCGTCAGTCCCTATACCGCTGAAGGACTGCTGCAGTATAGGGCAGCGGTCAGCAGTAGTGCACGGCAACCCTATGTATTGTGGACCGATAGCGGTCCTTACAGAACAGCAGACTGTACTGCACTCAGGCCTATGTACCGTAGCACCCTATACCAAGTTACCAGTCCTTATAAGAACTTTTGTGGACCAAGCAGGTTGTGTGTTAGTGTTTAGCAGACTGTGCGTCAGTCCCTATACCGCTGAAGGACTGCTGCAGTATAGGGCAGCGGTCAGCAGTAGTGCACGGCAACCCTATGTATTGTGGACCGATAGCGGTCCTTACAGAACAGCAGACTGTACTGCACTCAGGCCTATGTACCGTAGCACCCTATACCAAGTTACCAGTCCTTATAAGAACTTTTGTGGACCAAGCAGGTTGTGTGTTAGTGTTTAGCAGACTGTGCGTCAGTCCCTATACCGCTGAAGGACTGCTGCAGTATAGGGCAGCGGTCAGCAGTAGTGCACGTCAACCCTATGTATTGTGGACCGATAGCGGTCCTTACAGAACAGCAGACTGTAACGCACTCAGGCCTATGTACCGTAGCACCCTATACCAAGTTACCAGTCCTTATAAGAACTTTTGTGGACCAAGCAGGTTGTGTATTAGTGTTTAGCAGACTGTGCGTCAGTCCCTATACCGCTGAAGGACTGCTGCAGTATAGGGCAGCGGTCAGCAGTAGTGCACGGCAACCCTATCTATTGTGGACCGATAGCGGTCCTTACAGAACAGCAGACTGTACCGCACCCAAGCCTATGTACCGTAGCACCCTAGACAGACCAAGTTACCAGTCCTTATAAGAACTTTTGTGGAACAAGTGAGTTGTGAATGATTAGCAGACTGCAGCAGAAGGGCAGCAGTCAAGTATAATATTCTTTCTATATTTGGAAGAAAGAATATTATACGTGTACAAGCCTATTACCGTACCACTGATACCAGTCCTGAAAAGAACCTTTGTGGAACTAATAGTAACAGCAAGTCTTTAAAATTATCCTCACTGCCTGACACACTGCTTCCTGCCTGTCCCTATACAAATTGGCAAAAAAGAGTAGGCTGGAACGATTAGCTGGAACAGCTCTTTTGTGGACCTGATAGTAACAGCTAATGATGATGATGATGATGATGATGAAGAAAGACTAATCTGGCTGAGCTGTCCCTAAAATAGCAGCATACAGCGCTCTGTCCCTTTATCTAAACTGACAAAAGAAACTCAGGCTGCTGACCTAACACCTATACCAGTCCTGAAAAGAACTTTTGTGTACCAAATAGCTAGCGTTTTCTCTGTCCCTACTCCACACAGGATCCTTTCCCTACAGTGACAGAAGAAAGAATGTAAAATGGCCACCGGATCGGGTGTATTTATAGGTTAGGGGGAATGTCCAAGTGTCCATGAGCTGTCATGTCTCAATTGGTTGTCCTGTAACACATGATAAACGTGTCACGAAAGGTTAAAGTTCTTGTATACATTAAACACGTAAGTCCGCCGGGGCGAACGACGGAAAAAGGCGTTCGAACCCGCGGACGGCGAAAGTCGGAAATTCGCCGCGAAACGACCGCCGGGCGAACCGTTCGGCCATCACTACACAACAGGAAATCTCTTTAAAGTTAGAGAAACCATCTTAGACAGCTATCACTAGAACAGGTGTCTTATTTGAAGAACTTCCTCTCTATTCATGTTCTGTGACAACTCAGCATTTTGGACTTGCCCTTAGGTTTTGTTTAAATGACAGTGATCGACAGGAAAAATAGAGAGGGTGACTCAGACAGCTACCAGTGGAGGATGCGGTATTGCACACAGCTATGGAGGCTGTGATCTGCGCTGGTTGGCTTGGCCACACTCAGATTCCCCCATGCCTACCAGGGTTGAGTGTGGTGGACACGATGCTGAAAGTGCTTCGCCTGCTGTGTCTTCTACTGCCTGAGTGACAACAGACTTAATTGTGCTGGAACCTGTCATGGTCTGATTCCAGTTTACCAACCACCAAGCTGAACTACACTCATTCTAGGGAAAATGGAGCTGTGGCTGGAGTAACCCCCACTGTCAAGGAGGAACCTGTTAAGGGCTCAATCTCCAGTCTAGTTCCTATTGTCTCGGTGTCTCCATTTTTTCCTGTTTCTGTGGGCTGGGATGATCCATTTTTCCCTCCATGGATAGAAACGCACCAGAGCCACCTAACATATCAACCTACAGTAGAAAAGGGTCAAATACTACACCTATTTATCAGTGGAGAAACACCTGTATGCAACTGGAAACTGCAATAGGTACATATCTTCCTCCGGGAGTTGATTAAGGACAATATCTTACTCGGTTGGCCTGGTTACAGCAGTATATGAACCGGCTTGTGAAAGCTCACGATGGGTTGGCATTCCTTTAGCTTCCAGAGCCTTTTCTCTAGACTGTGGAGGGCGAGCTGCAAGAGATTTACCACCAGGCAGTGTGGGAGTACCTGGGCCTTGCACAGCCTTTCCCGAACCTGGTAGAGCAGTATAGCTCTACAATACAGATTTTCACAGGATCTGCAAGGAACTTATTTATAGTTGGCACAGTTACATGGATTGGGCGTAACAGGACAAATCAGCCATCCAAATGCAAATTGGATTAAGCATCATACCATAGGCCTATTATATGTGACACAGAGACTCAAGTCTTGTGTATATTTATTTTCCTTTTAACCACAAGCTGTTGGCGTACTAATAAAGGTTTATGGATGTAAGTTATGTGCATGTACAGCGGGTAAAATGAGTATTATACACGTCACCATTTTTCTAGGTAAATATATTTGTAAAGGTGCTATTGACATTACATTTTCACCACATGTCTGTAAAATCCCATGCAATCCATGCATACAAAGACACCAAAAGAAATAAGTTCAGAAATTAAGTTATGTATAATAAAATGGAATGATATGGGGGAAAAAGTATTGAACACATGAAGAAAGGGAGGTGCAAAAGGGCATGGAAAGCCAAGACACAAGCTTAAATCTCTCAGTAATTAGAAAGCAATCCTTCCCCTTGTCAGTGCAAATTAATATCAGCTGGTTCAGTCTCAACTGATGGTCTATAATAAGGTGTCCCATTACCAAGGTGTCACACAAGAAACATCTCATGATGGGTAAAAGCAAAGAACTATCTCAAGACCTTTGAAACCTTATTGTTGCAAAACATACTGATGGCATTGGTTACAGAAGGATTTCAAAATTTCCAAATGTTCCAGTGAGCACTGTTGGGGCCCTAATCCAAGTGAAAAGAATGTAATTTCACCATAAACCAGCCACGGCCAGGTGCTCCTCGCAAGATTTCTGACAGAGGAGTGAAAAGAATTCTCATAAGAGTTGTCCAAGAGCCAAGGACCACTTGTAGAGAGCTTAAGATCTGAATTTAGCAGGTTGTCAGGGCTGGCTTAGCCCTTCCTCCTCTGGGCTGGCCGCTCAGCTGTCGGCTAATTGCCAGCTCTCTTCTCTCTCTTCAGTTACCAGCTGTTCCCGATGATGCTCGTCTGGCCTGCCTATATAAAATCTTCCAGCTCATTTCTCCTTTGCTTTCACTTTTGGTCACATCACTAGGAACCATCTCCTGCTGTTGTTTCAAGACTGGCTTGCTAAAATCCCTCCTGGCTTCCATCCTGCTTGCAGTTGCTCTTTGTGGATCCCTGACGTCTGGACTGGCTGATTACCCGATCTGTCGACAAATATAAAGAAGGGTAGTTATGGCGCTCTCCTGTTTTTATATCTACTAGGTGTCTGCAATAGTCTCGCCTTATTTTTAAATTATCCACTAGTAGCTGACATGTGAAAAAATGATGAAACTAAAAATAAAAATAAAAATCCTTATGTGCAGTTTTACAACCAACAGTATATACCGTGCTTAAAAATATGTAACAAAAATGCTATTTGGATTAAATTACTATATGCTGATGTGCAATTACAATATACATCCTATAGAAATACTTTTGTGCGTTTTTTTCCTAAAGTGCGTTTTTTCAAATCACATGATGAATAAAGTGCTAAGTGCCTAAAAAAGTGCCACAACTTCAATAGGTGCAATAAAGTGCTACATGCTAATGTAAATACATAAGTACAGTGCTTCGTATTCAATAAATAAATGAAAAGTCGCTACCAAAAAAATTACAACAGATAAAATAAAAAATCGCTATAGGAAAAAAATTAACAAAATTGCAGATACAAATTGATACAGATGTCCAGCAGCAGAAAAATGATATCAGAAAGTCCTATCTGGGACAAAAAGTGACAATGTGCTTCAGTGCTTGGTGACTTCCTGGGTTGCAACCGGTGCAATTCCCATGCATAAAGGCAATAATCCGCACTCACCAGCTCCCCTGCCCCTTGAGGGGTTAATGCGCCTAAAAACGCACAAAAGTATTTCTATAGGATGTATATTGTAATTGCACATCAGCCTATAGTAATTCAATCCAAATAGCATTTTTGTTACATATTTTTAAGTACGGTATATACTGTTGGTTGTAAAACTGCACATAAGGATTTTTATTTTTATTTTTAGTTTCATCATTTTTTCACATGTCAGCTACTAGTGGATAATTAAAAAATAAGGCGAGACTATTGCAGACACCTAGTAGATATAAAAACAGGAGAGCGCCATAACTACCCTTCTTTATATTTGTCTATGGTTTTCAACCTTTGGGTTGGATTTTTAGGTAGCGGCAGCCCCTCACTTCCACGTTAATTGCTATTCGGTTTTAAGGCCTCATATATTGGGCTCAATCACATTTTACGTCCATAGCGCACCTTAACCCCCCTTTTCTATGATTACCCGATCTGGTTTATGAACTTTGGACTGGCTGACTACCCGATCTGGCTACTGGACTCTGGCTTGCGTGACTACGTTTTTTCCTATTTATCTTTTTATTTTTATTAATAAACAAGTGTGATTAAATTGTACTTCTGTCTCTGTCTGTTTCATGGTTCCTGACACAGGTACAATTGTTTCATAGAAAACAATAAGGAATGCACTCAACCACCATGACTTGTATGCACACTCACCACACAAGACTCCATTGCTGAAGAAAAAGCATGATGAAGCCCGATTAAAATTTGCTGCACAACATTTAGACAAGCCTGTGAAATACTGGGAGAATATAGTCTGGTCAGATGAGACCAAAACGAAACCCCTTGGATGCCATAATATACACCATGTTTGGAGGTCAAATGGCACCGCACATCACTCCAAAATCCCCCCCATACCAACAGTGAAGTTTGGAGGAGGGAGCATCATTTGTGCACTGGTGCACGGTCATGTTGGAACAGGAAGGGGCCATCTCCAAACTGTTCCCACAAAGTTCTTGGTATGCTGACGCCTTAAGAGTTCCCTTCACTGAAACTAAGGGGCCAAGTCTAACCCCTGAAAAACATCCCCACACAATAATCCCCCCTCCACCAAATGATTTGGACCAGTGCACAAAGCAAGGTCCATAAAGACTTGGTTGAGTCTTTACCTCAACCTGATAGAACACCTTTGGGATGAATTAGAGTGGGGACTGTGAGCCAGGCCTTCTCATCCAACATCAATGCCTGACCTCACAAATGCAAAGAATGGTTAAATATTCCCATAGACACACTCCTAAACCTTGTGGACAGCCTTCCCAGAAGAGTGTTAGCTGTTATAGCTGCAGAGGGTGGGACAACTCAATATTGAACCCTACGGACTAAGACTGGGATGCCATTAAAGTTCATGTGTGTGTATAGGCATTAGGCAGGCGTTCCAATACATTTGACAATATAGTATATCTTTGATATAACCACATCTCTGCCCTTTTACTTGCATAACACAGACATTTTCTTCCTGGAATTAGACCCAATCAAAATCAAGCCCCAGCTCATCCCTATTCCTGTGTTATCTCAAGGAGCCTAATTAGCCCTCCTAGTTGGTATTTTGAGACAATAGATTAATTGGCCTTTATGTTGAGAAGAATAGACTAGGGGCAGTTTAAGAAGTTTGTCAGAAGACAACTGGGCAGAGCTGACACCACTCAGTCCACAATAATGCTGTGTGTTGTCAGCCCACAGTAGGACCTAAAGCCTCATACACACTATCAGTTTTTCTGCTGAGTTTTTCCTTCAGGTTTACCAAAATCATGTAGTAGAAGGGCCTGCCTGATTGCATACAAATTGAAACTCCTAAGGTTTGACCTCATATTATATGGTTTTGGTAAATCTGAAGGAAAAACTCAGCAGAAAAACTGATAGTGTGTATGGGGCTTAAGAGGTGAGTATATTTCTGGCAGATCAATGGGTATTTGTCTGTATTTTTCTTTTTCATGGTAAAAACATGAGGAAATGTGCATATATTACAAAGATGTTTTTGTTTTTTTCATTTTGTCCTGACACTTCAAGCCAAACATATTTACATTACATTATATTAATATTAATTACATTATTTAAAAAAATTTAAATGGTTATATTTTCTCTGCACACTGGCAGAGCTTATTGAGAAGATAATTTACATTACACTGATCACATATACATATATTAAATTAACCACTTAAGGAACAGAAGGTTTTACGTCCTTAATGAACAGGCCATTTTTTGCAATACGGCACTGCGTTACTTTAACTGACACCTGCGTAGTTGTGCGATGCTGTACACAAATAAAATGTATGTCTTTTTTTTCCCTATAAATAGAGCTTTCTTTTGGTGGCATTTGATCACCTCTGTGGTTTTTATTTTTTGCACTATAAACAAAAAAAGAGTGACAATTTTGAAAAAAATAAATATTTTTTTAACATTTTTCTATAAAACATATCCAATAATTTTTCTTTTTTAAATCTAATTTCCTCACGAGTTTAGGTCAATATATATTCTGCTACATATTTTTAGTAAAAAAAAAATCCCAATAAGTGTATATTGATTGCTTTGCGCAAAAGTTATAGCGTCTACAAAATAGGGGATAGATTTATGGCATTTTTATTTATTTATTTTTTACTAGTAATGTCGGCGATTAGCGATTTTTAGTAGGACTGCGACATTGCGGTGGATAGATCAGGCGCCTAATGCCGTGTACACATGACCTGACTTTCCGGCAGACTATGTCCAACAGAATCAGTCTGTCGGACAATCCGATCGTGTGTGGGCTAGTCTGATTGTTTTTCAAAAAAAAAAAAAACAGACGGACCTAGAAATAGATCATGTTTCAAATCTATCCGACTACTCAATTCCGAAGGACTAAAAATTGGGAAAACCGTTCATCTGTGTGCTAGTCCGATGTACCAAATATGACGCAAGGGCAGCTATTGGCTACTGGCTATTGAACTTCCTTGTTTAGCCCTGTTTACGTCATCACAACAAACAGACTTTCAAACGGACTTAGTCCGTTTGTGTGTGGCCAAGTCCATTCGTTCGGAAAGTCCTTTGGAACTCCGCCGAAAGTCCGTCGGGAAGACCGTCAGACCTAGTCTGCCTGAAAATCCGGTCATGTGTACGCGGCATTAACATCAGTTTTAAACTTGGAATAAAAGTCCTACAAAGTTTTCTGAGAATGCCTAAAAACAAACTGACTCTGTAATACCATTTGTCAGTGTGTTTGTTTTACTGAAGGACATAAAAAAGCCTTCAACGTTGGAAAATATGGTCAGTGCTTTAAAAATAATATTTCAAATAATATGATCGTGTAATAATGACTTAGATCATATCAGAGATGGTCATTTGATGTAACGGCTTAAAATATAAACACTAAACACAGCTGTATTAAGATTGGACAAAGCATTGATCTGTCTCTACATTTATAGACTACGTAACGTTCTGTTCAAACAGAACACAAAACCAAATATACAAACTTCCAGATGTGGGAGGATGTTATGTTCTAGAAGAAGGCTTGTATTAGTTGGTATCAATAACCTGTTGCATTAGGAGACATGGGGTTGATTTACTAAAACTGGAGAGTTCAAAATCTGGTGCAGCTGTGCATAGCTGCCAATCGGCTTCTACCTTCAGGCCGCGTACACACGGGCGGATTGTCTGCCCAACTAAGTTCGTCAGACAATCCGACAGACAGTCCGTTCAAAATTTGCATGAACGGACTTGACCACACACGATGAGCAGACAGTCTGCTGAAAGCGTGCGTGATGACGTGTACAGCACGTACGACGGGACTAGAAAAACGACGTCCTATACACTGCAATGCAACCTTTGGCCGTGTAAACCCTTTCTTAGCATGCGCCATACTTAGTCTGTCCAACTTGCCTACACACGAGCGGACTGTCCACTGAAACCAAGTTTGGACGGACAAAACCAAGTTTGAACGGACTGTCTTACGGAAATTCCGTAAGACTTTGTTCGTCAGATTGTCCGCTGAAAAAGTCCGCTGAAGCCCACACACGAGCGGATTGTCCGCTGAAACACGGTTCAGCGGACTAAGTTGGACAGACAATCCGCCCGTGTGTACGCGGCCTCAGCTTGTTCTATTAAGCTTTGACAAAAAACCTGGAAGCTGATTCATTTCTTTGCAGAGCTGCATTAGATTTTGCACTCGTTTTAGTAAATCAACTCAATGGTTTGTTCATTCAGTTGATACCAAGAGATATTTGTTCTTTAGAAATGTATAAAAGTTTTTTTGTAGGGAGCATAAGCATTGTTGATTGGAGTACTGTGCAAATGGCAACTTGGATCACTGGAGACCCAAACTGCTTCCCTCTGAGTGAGATCAGTGGTCTGTCTTTCCTATGTGCTGTCAGCACAGGGCAGTTTGCTAGAGTTTAAACTGCAAAAATACAAAAATAAAATGCCACCATCTTTAGCTCTCATGCAGCTAAATAGCAAAACCTCACCTAGGTATTAAAATGGACCTTTCAGTAACTTACATGTCTGTAGGAATAATTTAATGATATATTACTATATGCAGAGGTGTAACTAGAACCTCCCTCTGGGCCCGGTACCCTTCCTTCTGATCCCGGGGCCCTTTACTCCCATTGTGGGACCCTTTATTATGGTCCAGAAGAGAGACCCAATGACGGGAGTCACTTTGGGCGGGGGGCTAGTGGAATCCAGAATCCCAAGAGCTGATCACATTAGCCTCTGTACAATGTAGGAGACAGCCCATCTACTACTAGGGGCTCCTGCTATTATGTAAAGGTGTCCTGTGTTAATGGTAATGTGTGTTGTGTCTTCTGAGCTAAAACAAGGCAAGTCTGCCCTGAAAGGTCACACCTTTCTGTTTCTGTTACTGTTTTACTTTAAGGTGAACACTGAGATGATAACTCAAAATGCCTTCTCTGATGTACAATGTACTTACTTTAAAAAAAAAATTAATGTAATGGGCTGTAAGTCCCTTTTATATGGGTTGCTATGGATATGCCCATCACTCTAGTTAACAAGCGACCAAACACCAAGCTGTGAGAGGAGTTAAGAGCTGGTAGATTTTATGAAAGGATGAAGATTTCCTAGACCACAATGTAGTGGCGTGGTATAACGGTTCCACTTTGGGAGAAGGCAAGGGACAACCCTTCAATGAGAAAGAGAAAAACAAGAAATATATGTGCAGAATGATGGTGAGTCAGGGGCTGGTCTATCAGAATCCCAGAAAAAATACAACAAAAATATGGAAGCCTGGTGCTTGAAAGCACAGCTAGTACCCCTAGGGATTTAGATCCAATAGACCAAGCAGTAGTTAAAATATATATATATACTTTTTATTAGTTTACAAGATACATAGGTAGGTAATGCATGTAGCATATAAACAGGGTACTTGACGATGCTTGGCAGGCTTTAGACGATATGTACAGTAGAGAATATTGCTGTCATGTTTCGGACTTTCCGTTCTTTTTCTCAAAATAAGCGTCTCATAAATACATAATCTAGAATGTAAATGTACAAAGAGAGTAAGTATAAACAAAGGTACAAAAATATAAGGCTATGACCACATTTTAACCATGGTAATAAAACTGATATGGATTAGTATTACTTACAGTAAGTTACAGGTCTAGCACAGCATCAGTATTCAGCAGCAGAGGATCGAGTGTTCAAAATAGATGCAAAAACTGCCAACAGGGCAGGGTGTTGTCAGGGTAGATATAATATACAGGCCTGTAGATGGTCAGGCAGATATAAATGTGCAAGCTCCAGGTCGATTGTGGCTGCAGGAGCTCAGCTGTCTGGTAATAGAAGCCCAAACAGCAAGCCAATGGCACCAGTGTGCACAGAGAATCTGCCAAGAGAACAAAATAGAGTATAATACAATGCGGCAATGACATAGAGCCTGAGTAAAAATGTGCAATGGCAGAATTGCTGCGCAGAAAAAAGTACTGACCTGAGCGTACAGAGTGATGGTAAGTTCTACTTGGGCGGTATGCAACACACAGTTTTATTTTATTACCATGGTTAAAATGTGGTCATAGCCTTATATTTTTGTACCTTTGTTTATACTTACTCTCTTTGTACATTTACATTCTAGATGATGTATTTATGAGATGCTTATTTTGCCTCAGAAAAAGGACGGAAAGTCCGGAACATGTCGGCAATATTCTCTACTGAACATATCGTCTAAAGCCTGCTCTATATCAAGCATCGTCAAGTACCCTGTTTATATGCTACATGCATTACCTACCTATGTATTTTGTAAACTAATAAAAAGTATATATATATATATTTTTTTGCAAATATAAGTTTATTCAAAATTTTCACATACATGGGGTAGGGCCCCCAAAGAAAAGGGACAACAAAGACAGTGAAGGTCGCAGCCTCCATAATGTGCAGCATAGTAACAGGAAATACGACTATCAGCTACATATTACACCGTAAAGATGGAATCGACCTCATCAGGAATCCCCCCTCTGCCAGGACCGGCAAGGGGGTCCAAGAATATACCAAGTACAGTGAATAACCCAAGGTCCAGATCCAGAGGCCGAAATCACGACCACTGTAAGCAGTCATTAGGTCGCATATATAAGAAAAAGTTTTGCAACGGCGCACAAACATAAGAAAAAGAAAAGGGGGGGGGAAGATGAGAAAAGCAGAAAGGGGGGGATGATGTAGAAGAGAGAGATAATGAAAAGAGGGGGTGGAGGATTAAGAAAAAGGAGGATAAGGGAAGGAGGGGCAAGGAAAAGATTAGGGAAGGGGAGCGGAGGAAATTCGGAGTCCCCTGCACGAATGCCTATCAGCCATATATATATTTTAACTACTGCTTGGTCTATTGGATCTAAATCCCTAGGGGTACTAGCTGTGCTTTCAAGCACCAGGCTTCCATATTTTTGTTGTTCAATGAGAAAGAGAGGAAGTGGAGTCATTCTTTTACCTGCCATGATTACGGACTAGTGACTATGAGTAAACTGTGAATACGGTGAGTAAACGGTTCCCTTGTAAAAGTCAGACTAATTAGAGAAGTTCTGTTTCATTGCATGGAAATTGATGTTCTCAGCATTGTTAAGGCATTATACTTTACAGATGGAAATGCACCTGATATTCAGATTATCTTCAAAAAAGTCTGCTGGACTAGTCTCCTATCCTTTATAAGTAGATAAAAGAATAGCCAATGCCTGAGTTAAGAAGATGTTACAGACTCTGTGGGAAAGAGGTAGTTGGTGTGTACAAAGGGAACATTATGATGGACTTAAGTTGGGTCTCCTGTTAACTTAAGCTGGCCCACATTTGTTTTGCTTCGGTCTATCTAGTAAGTAAGCTTGATTCCTTGTACAGTGTCCAGAACTACCTGGCCTAGGAAGGCATCTTAGTGCAATATGTTCCTCTGACATGTGCTACTGTGGAATATAAGCCATCACATATAAGTTCTAGGTCTTTAACCCCCCCCCCATCCCCCAAGTGTGTTATGTTCTAGATAAGTCCTTGGAGGATTCCAAGGGTTAGACAGATCTACCGGAGTGGCCAAAGAAACTCTTGTTACAGTCATACCTCCGAAAACGAATATTCCAGTTATAAGTGGAAGAGGGTTATTGTTCAGGAACTCCAACAGGGAGGTTTCTATACCGCAAATCTTCTTTCTCCCTCACTCTTACTGGTCTCATTCCTTTCACTACATTCTCTTGTGTAATGAAAAACCTCCAGGGAGAATGAGCTCTCCCTATAACATCTTTCAACTGGTTTTCTGCTACCAGTTTAGCTGCCTAGTAACCACTGAAAGAATCAAAGAGTAGGTGGTGGCTGCTGGAGACTTCTTTAGACATATCTGCAGGTCATACTACATTACAAAGATTGTGACAGTTTGTTGCACAGACGGTGCAACTAACTGTACAAGATGAATGCTGACACAGAGATGCTTATTTATTATTACAGGTGTTTATATAGTGCTAAAAATGTATATAGCACTTTACATATTGTACATTCACATCAATCCCTGCCCTCAGGCAGCTTAGAATCTAAGGTCCCAACCTCACATACATAAACATACTAGGGCCAATTTAGACAGAAGCCAAATAAACCACCAGCATTTCTTTGGAGTGAGAGAGGAGACCAGTGTATATGGAGGAAACCCACACAAACACAGAGAGAACATTTAAATCCCACGCAAGTAGCGTCCTGGCTAGAATTCAAATTGAGGACTCCAGTGCTGCAAGGCAGACATGCTAACCACAAAGCCACTTAACATGTAGACTGCATTCCCTGAGTCATACTGCCTCCAAAATATACATATAACGTAATAATAACGTATCTTTAATAAAAACGTTAATATACCCTTAAAGCTCACATTTTGTTAAATCCTGGGTGTTAAACCAGGTTGCACGCTAGATTTACTGGATTTACAATGTGCCATTATACGTATATAACAATACAAAGCTTACATAAGTTTGTGTAATGAATGAGATTGGCACAACTATAATTGATGCCTAAGGCATTAGGAATGTTGGGACCACCCCTGGTTGTAAATAATATACTCTAATTCTCAATGCTGTAATACAAAGAGCCACTTACTCAACTCTTACACAATTCAAGGATATGCGTGTGTTTTGGGGTGTATGTTCAGTTTGCTTATGTAAAATCAAGGTCTTTAAAAAGAATGTATGGGCAAAACACTCCCAGTAGATTTCTAGAGGTCATTGTTACGGTCAGTGTTTTGTGTTTTACTTATTAGAATCCACCTTAACGCTCCTTACCCCACTCCCTACACCTTCCAGTTACTGTACACAGGCAAGGATTCATTGTTGGATTTAGGGTTGCGATAAGGGAAAGGCAGTGGTTGGGAGCAAAGTAAGGGTCTATTTAAAGCTGACCATAGACAATTTGAATCTTGGTCGGTTAGGCAGAGACTGGCCGAGTTTTGATCCACATACTGTATCGGTATGGATCAACTTGGACACAACCAGCATGTCAGATTTATAGCATGCAATTATAGCAATAATCACTGTGTTTTCCTGTAAGGAAATGCTCCCTCACTGCAGAACACAATAGCACTGTGTTAATGGGGGAATCAAGTGTTTTTCTTTTCCTGCAACCATGGGTTGTAGGAAAATAAATTGTATAATCTATGACCTGCCTAAGTGGGCTTCTGAGTGTAGGCGGGGTGCAGCGTGGTGCGGAGTCAATAATTTACACAGGCAGGTGCAGTAAACTTCTATTGAAGAAATACAGCAACAGTTCAAAACAAACCCTGTGGGAAGTCCACCCAGCCGGGCACACTCACAGTTCAGTAGCGTGACAGGAGTAGATCCCAGCCAGAATGACAGCGTCTGTTGAGAGGGGACTGAATGCAGCCTGGCCATCTGGTTCCCAGTCGGTAGAATATCCAGAAGAGATGAGGCCCTGCTCTGTCCCTTACAGATGGGGTACCTGTCCCTACTCTGTCCAATCACCAAAGCGGGCCAAACCTCGGGAGCCAGTGCCTTAAAAAATGTGCTGCCTGACCCAATATGGGTGCTTGAGTCACATGGGGCAGGAGCATCCAAAAGGATAGCTTCCCCAGTGACCCAGGAAGCCATAGAGGAACCTTGGTACCCCTGACTTCCTCTCCAGCAACAAGGCCACCGTGGAAGAGTGCCACCTGTTGTGGAGAAAGTAAACTGCATCTGCTTACGTGTTCAAATCAGAACAGCTCCCCCCACCACCATACATGCTATTTGGAATGAAATAAAAAAATCTTGAAGCAGCTTGAACTAAAGCTGGACATACACTAAAATATTTCTTTTGTTTAGCCTACGAGCTGAACTAAGATTCCTGCATCCATACAAACAGGGTAGATGGACGTATCCCCATACCAGGCTATTGTATTCTGGCAGCTGAGAGTTCCGGCTGTCAGAATAACCAAGACTGCCTGCACCTGACTGGCTACAGGTGCTGTTTGGCTGCCAATTTTCAATTTGGATCATTTGACAAAAGTAATGTTGACCTTGAATAATCAACTTCTGTTGAGCAGGCAGAGCCACCACCTACTGGCTGATTCCTCTGCATGCTGATAAGAGGAGAAAGCAGAGTGACAGAGAGAAATATTTATGTCCGTGCTGCTTCTCATTCATTGTCCATTCAGAGGTTGAGGGCCAATCTATGACAGCCTTAGACGAAGTGGGTTAAATGAAGCTGGCTGTCATTCAACATAAAAAAGCCAGAGGAGATCTAGTGGTGGAAAAGTAGTACTGCAGTTATAGATTTAAGGTGAAGTCAATGCTTCTTTCAATAACACCTTTGGCTTTTAATTTCACTACCGTAATTATGTACTGTGGTTTGTAATTGTTACTTGGTGGAACCTAAAGGGCATTATTATTTGCTTGTGGTAATCTAGAGCTGCATAGGACTAAGGCACAGTCCAGCTCATCCTCAGAAATTAATTTTTGCACTCCCCCTTGTTTCCTTTAGTCGGAATTATCTTTA
The DNA here is from genome assembly GCF_037356315.1 of Lithobates pipiens. Classification (NCBI taxonomy): domain Eukaryota; kingdom Metazoa; phylum Chordata; class Amphibia; order Anura; family Ranidae; genus Lithobates; species Lithobates pipiens. The sequence continues at coordinate 82,592,767 of NW_027507785.1, forward strand.
CACGTGGGCAACAGTGCTTCCAGTGTCTTCTTCAATCATGCTACACAGTGCACATTGTAGTGGCTCTTGCGTGTTCTCCATTGCTGGCAGCTTTATTTTCCATGTTAGCAGTGTTCCTGGCAGGGAGACACAGGCCAAAACATTGCTGCAGAATGTATTTTGGAATACTTAGCCTCCTGCTAGCACACACAAGAAAAGGAAGTTTCACAATGCAATCAACTGAGCTGCAGATGTGAAGCTGGCAATTCCATTACAGGAATTTACTATAACAGGTAGCCAGGTGGAATTAAGAGACTGTCATCATTCACTGTTTAATAGTGTAGAAAATAGTGTATAAGTAAAGGCCGACAATATGTTATGTCCCTGCACTAGAACTCAGCCCCTGCCAAACTGTCGAAACTATCATTTCCCAGGAAACACAAACAGACACTGGGATGACAGTAACATTATTTTACTGCATGTAACATAGATGCCATCCAATAAATGGTAACCTACTGGTGGGAGTGCAGCTGCTAAACGTGCGGGCACACATTTTTGGCTTCCACACTCATTGCTCTAGCACCTGTAATAGCCCATGGGATAGCACAAAAGAAAACAAAAATTTAAATCTAAATCTAAATTGTCAGAAAAGAAATAGCTTGCACATAGACACCAAATACATTTAATTTGCTTGAAATATGGTTACAGTTCATCCCCATTTGCTGCGGACAGTTCACGGTAGAATTCTGTCCTATGCAATAAAAAAAAAAAAAGTGTCCTTGGGGCTGTAGTAGTAGTAACCCCATAGTTTTTTTTTGATAAAGTTATCTGTGCAGTTCCTGATTATATATATATATATATATATATATATATATATATATATATATTGTGACATTGGGGTGTTTAGCTCAAGTGGTTAGAGGCATTTTTCAGTCCACATCAGGCAGGCGTTTATAGTTAAGGGCCTGGTAGCCCACGTTTATTAAAAGGAAAAACAAAATAATAGTCCATCCAGGAATCCCACGGAGGGGTCCAATCTTAAATTAAATACACACAATCCAAATGAAAATGCTAGCCCACCTGGCTACTCTTCAGCAGTAGTGCTGCTATAAGTACTTGCCCCTCAAACGAGCTGCTTGGATACACACAGTCTTAGGCTCCTTGGACGCACACAGCTTCAAGCCCTTCAACACACAGCTTTGGACTGCTTGGATGCACACAGCTTCAACCCTTCAACGCACACAGCTTTGGGCTCTTTGGATACACACAGCTTCAACCCTTCAACGCACACAGCTTTGGGCTCTTTGGACGCACACAGCTTCAACCCTTCAACGCACACAGCTTTGGGCTCTTTGGACATGCACAGCAGCAAGCTACTCCACTCCACCATCCCTCCATTCCCAACAGCCCTTCATTATATGGCCTGTGTGCAGCTGGGCACACACCCTGCTCGTTATTACCAAGACCTGGACACAGGGTTGGAGATCCCTCTTTCCTCCAATTTCACAGGGACAGAGCCTCGCTCTGTCACATATCCCCCCCCCCCCCCCTTTGTTTCGATCTGGAGGGAGGAACACCAGCACCCATGATGATGGTTGGGACACTTCTGTGCTGGCTGTCAGCCACGTAGGCCCAACCTTTTTCCGGGTGTGCTTCCAGGAACATTCCCCCCCTTTGTTTCGACCCAGAGGGCGGAACCCCCAAGTTACTTTTGGCACCTCTGTGCCAGATACCATTTACAGAAGTACACTCCTGTCCAACCTCGCTTCTCCTAACGGGGGACTCTACCCAATGCCTCCTTTGGTGTCTCCCTCTAAGCCTTACTGTCACTCTGCTATGAGCTTTGATGCAACCTTCCCAACTTTTCTTCCGAGTGCATTTCCATAAGCACTTCCTCTCCTGAAATCTTAATGGGTTCCCGTTGGTCTTTCTACCAACCCTTCTGCCTCCACGCTTCAGGTTCCCAGGTTTCCCCAAAACTTTCTCAGCAGTACTGTTCTGAGACTGTAGGGGGCCTATTTCTATAGTGTTTAGAACGGAAACCCACCTCTTATTTCTGGTACCTGACTCAGCAGTCACTAATTGATTACCAGGTTTACCTGTACCTTTGGGCACCACATTATCATGTACCATTAACACATTATTTGGTTCATCATTGACAGACATATTCAAACCAACATTAGACCTCTCAATGTTGCACATGTCACCAATGCCTTTTTTTTTCAAAATTTGCTAGGGCAGAGTCTGCAGAGGGCACACATACCAGAGGGCCGCCATCACCCACAGGAACCTCACAGGACGCCACCTCCCCTGGGTTCACCCACTCTGCAGGCAGCTGTCCTACCACTTGACCCGTTCTGATGCCATCTGTATTTTTATCCACCGGAACAGGCAAGCTCTTATCTGATCCACATACAATTTTTACCACGCTCCTTGCCCATTCCCCTGTCCCGGGGACCTTATTAGGTTTGTCACCTAAACCAACCACTGGACTGGGGACCCCAGTCTCTTTAACCACCTTTGTTTGAGCCCTGGTCAGGATCTCTGCTGCTTTCAGGTCCACACATGGCCCTTCCACCTCATGTGGTTTTTCTACTGGTGCAGTATACGTGCCCTTCACCAACTGACCAGCACCACACTGGACCATAGCAGCAGAAATGCTTACCATCTGGCTGTTAGGAGGTGTAACCACAGACATTTTATGCTTATTTTCAACTTCTCCAAAGTCTGTCTCAAATATTTCTTCTGCACGTAGTCCAGCAGCATACGTAGCAGCAACTTTTAACAAAAGTAGCAAATTTAGGAATAAACCATTCCTGTCCCGTTTTGCTTTGCTCTGTACAGCCTGCCATACAGTGTTCCACCTAGTGGTACTCCGCAATACCAGACCATCAGACTGTGGAGGAGACACACTAGTATAGATTGGCTGTACATCCCAAAGTTCAAGCATCTCTTTTAATGCTTCGGTTATAAACCAGGCCCTTGACTCCAGACCTAAGTCCTTCCTGGGGATTTTCATGACACTGGGGATACAGAGAGACTCACTTGCTGAGACTTGAAAAGTTGCGACGGTTAACGGAACCTTCTCGCAACTGGAGGTAAACACAGCCTGGTGCTCCACCAGAGCGCTGCCAATTGCTGGACTCATACCCAACTTCTCAGGCTCAGCATCAGTGAACTGCTCCAGAACATTACCAGTGACGTCACATTGACACTCCATGCCAACCTCAGTTTTGTGGGTCACGGACAATGTCTCTGCTGTGCCCTTATTTGGTTCATCCTGCTCACCAGGGTTAACCCCTGCAGCAGCCACCGCGCCCTCAGGTACAGGCTGTTCTGCAGCCCCTCCTGTTGGCCCAGCAGAAACTGTGTCCACCTTATTTTTGTGCATAAAAGCCTTATCTATCAGGGAGATAAGATTTTCACCCCAACTATTCCAATCTATTGTATGTGAGCTCCCTTCTGCGGTACTCCTCAGCACCGATCCTTCTGCCCAAGGAGACACATAAGAACAGACTGGCTTAGTTGCAGACTCATAACACCAGTCATTGTAAATTATGTCAGACTGTGGTAGCACAGGTTGCAATACACCATATTCACCACCTTTCTCAGCTTGCATTTCATAAGCCTCACACACTTTTGCATTTTTCACAGGTTATGTTAATCCACCATTTACCTGCACATTTTTAGTACTAGCAGCTTGCACTAACACATTACCATTACACAGTACAGTTCCATTCTGTCCCACCAGAGTGACATCGCAGTTGTCCAGGGCAACCTCTGACTCCAATACATGAAGTTCCCTGGAGATTCCTGTGGACAACTGTGCTGTCTTACCACCAGTTGCTATAGGCAATGGCCCATTTTTGCTAACCCCAGGTTCTTTTAGAGCAAAAGTTTTCCCAACAGCATTAAACTTTTCATTAACAGTAACACTTATAGCATTTTTCGCATTTGTAGGCTGTCCTAGCCCATGGTCAACTTGAGCCTGATAGTCATTAGACACAACACTTTTAGTCATCAACACAGGTTCTATTTGGATTTTAACCCTTGCATTCCCACTATACAGGGAAAAGTCATTCTCAAGTGCACATTCAGTGGCCCCACTAACTGGGCTCACTCTCACATCGTCATGGACAGTCTCGTAACCAGTCCTTTTATACATGAAATCAGCAGTTCCAGCCATCATTTCATTAAAGACAGTCTTACCCACCGCAGTAGTTGGTGTCACCATCTTCATTTGAGTACGTCGTCTTATGCACCAGTCCTCTGCTGCACTTTTACTGGCCAACTCCTCCTGGTGATTCCCAGCTGGCCGGAATGCACAGGCCTCTTTGTGGGGACGCTGAACCAAACCTCTACTGCAGCTCCTTTCAGGCATAAATTTCACTCCGGTTGCCATGGGAGACCGCACTCTCCCAGCAGAACTTTGCTGGCTCTCTCCAACATGATAAATTGGCTCCTCCTTAAGCCACTTTCCACGATCCTTATTAGACATAGCCCATGGTACAGAGATAGCCCGACTGGCTTCCTCTGCGTTGCTATGGGCAACCACTCTCATCCTCAGCCTTTGATCAGCCTCGCTCCTTGCATATAGCATGGGCTTCTCTCTGCTGGATCCCGTCTCATGCTGTGACACATTCACATCTTTCACATTAGCTGTTTTAACTGCATTAGCTTTGCCAGGGGCAACAACAGCCCTCTTCCAGTTATGGACATCCAGCGGCTTTCCCCTTGCACTGAGGGTTGGCTTCCTTTCCTCTGTAGCTTGGTTCAGTGCTGCTAAATGCCGCTTGCACCAATCCACTGCAGATTCAAATGCTGGTGGACTCTCCATAACAGCAGTCACCTGTGCACTCATTGCACCAGTGTTGCTAGGGACAACCCCAGCTCTTTTTCTCCTTGATACACTCTGATCAGGTATGTATGGGGCTCGTTCGGGCGGTAACAACCCCTCCAACCACAGAGCTCTGTCTCTCATTTC